>NC_000072.6:117957872-118275789 GCF_000001635.26 Mus musculus | reverse complement strand
CATGTATGACCTATCATATTAAAAGAACTCCAGAGGAACAAAATGGATAGACTATATACGCACTAGCAAGGGAGATTTATGAGGTAGGCTCTACATACCCATAATAGCGTGCGTGATCCAGCAATGGCCGCTGGCACACAAGACATGCTGAGAACCCCAGAGCTGCTCTTCACCTGAAGCTGGATGACTTAGCAGTCGAAAGCTGGTATGGTTGGCCTGAGGAGTCCTGGAGTCAATGACACGTGGTCCATGTTGGAAGGCCAAAACCATGCTGGAGCATGATCACCAGAAGAGGGCAGTAATAGCAACAGCAAAAACCACAGATGTACTGGGTCAGGAAGAAGTAAAGGCAGGTAGGTGAGCAACACGAGTTTCTTCTTGGACCACCTATACGCTGCCCGTGGAAAGGAGCTGAAGCTCTGGGAGCAGATGATCCTTGACTCGGTCACTCAACCCTCTTTAGGAAAGTCTTCACAGACATGCTTAGAGGTTTGTCTTCTAGATGACTCCAGATCTCATCAAGTTGATAGTCAAGATTAACCATCCAAAATCAATCAAGAAGTTATAGACAACTTAAACAGGACCATAAGAGTCAGTGAGGGTGAAGCAGTAATGAAATCTTCCCATGAAGAAAAGCCAAGACCAGATGGGTCTGTGAGGTCTACAAACCTTTAAAGAAAAGCATACCAGTGCTCTTCAAACTCTTCCATAAACAGAAAGGCAACAAACATTACTGAGGTCTTTATATAATGTCAACATTGCCTTGATACAAAATTAGGAGAAGAGCAGAAACAAAAGAAAATTATAGACCAATTTGTAGACTAATGTCCTTGATAAACACAGAAGCTAAAATCCTAGCAGCCTAAATTTAAAACAAAACAAAACACAGAAAACAAAAACAAAACCAAAAAAATTAAGAAGATCATACATTGGGCTCACCCATTAGTTTCATTTTAGGGACACATGGTTGGTTCAACGTATGCAAATAAGTAATATAACACATAAATATACGGAAGGACAGAATAGTAGGATCATCTTAATAGATGCAGAAAAAGTCTGTGATGATTCAGCATCTTTTCATGATAAAAGCCCCAGAGAAATTAAGTAAAAGAAAAATAATTTTTTTATTTTATTTTGGCATTGGGTAGCAGTCAATGTTGAGATGCACAGCTGGTCAAAATGCTGAGAAGAGACTGAGCACTCGTTCCCTAAAAAGGCATCTCTATCAACACCAGCTGCCATCACCTCATCAAGGCTCAGGGAACATCCTCAAACAGAGTACAGAAAAGACTGAAGAGCCAGAGGATCGAGGGAGGGATGCTGTGAAATGTGGTCTGCTGCACATGACACGGCTATCATACACATGCAGGCATAGCATCTACCTACACAAGACGTGCACAGATCAAGCCAGCCAAACTTCCAGCATAGACCGGGGAGGGGCTCCCAAGGCCCCGCCCCTCACCGTGGAGCATTCTGTAGTTGATAGCTGGCTGGGGGAGGAGGAGGAACCATGCTTTTATGAGGGAGGGTCTGGCTACGTGTAGATTTCCCATGCTTCTGGGATGGCTCCTCACCCATGCAGCACTAACTGTACTTAGTGGGTTAGTGGGGAAGAAGGAGGAGGAAAGGAAGAGAAAGTTATAAAGTTGTAAGGAAGATGGGAGGGAGGGAGGGAGGGAGGGAGGGAGGGAGGGAGGGAGAGAGAGAGAGAGAGAGAGAGAGAGAGAGAGAGAGAGAAACAGCTCTAAATGGGATATCTTCCTCCCCTCAGAGCTCAGGGAGAAGATGCAGAAAGAGAGGCAGAGGGGACAGGGAACACTAGAAGAACATGGACATTTAAATCAATTGAGAAAAACTCACATGAACTCACAGAGACTGAAACAGCTAACATGGGGCCTGCACAGTCTCACTAGGTTCTCTGTATATATTTTATAGATTTGGGTTTAGTATTTTTATGGGATGTCTGAGTGTGTGAATGAGTGGGTCTCAGGTTCTTATACCTTCTCTTGGGGATCTTTTATCTCTGTTTATTTGCTTTGTCCAACTTTGCTGTGATGGTTTTTGGCTTACCTTATATTTTATTTTGTTATGTTTTGTTGATATCTCTTAGAAGCATGTTTTTTTCTAATGAAAGACAGAAAAAGACTGGATCTGAATGGGAGGGGAGTGGGGAGGCCTGGGATGAGTAGGTGGAATGGAAGCTGTGATCAGGATATACTATATGAGAAAAGATCTATTTTCAATAAAAGAGAAAAAGGAATTTATTTTTAAGAATAAAGAAGAGGTCTTTATCTCCAGTGGAATTTTATTCACCCATAAAAAATGGAATCATGATATTTGCAAAAAAAAATGGTCAGAAGTGGAAATCATTATATTAAGTGAAATACTCTGTAATCAGAAAGAAAACTACTATCTACTAATGTAGACTTAAAGTTACATAGATGTGTGCACTTATTCAAGAAAGGGTTTCAGGGGTTCATGAAACTATGGAAGTGATTGTGAAATGGGAAGAAGAAATCATATTGGTGAGGGGAGATAAATGAAGTAACATAGGAGAAATTAGAGAAGAAAAGTGTTTGGGAAGGTAGGGAACCAACCAGAGAGAAGCAAGACCTATGGAGGACTGCGGGGAGTATATTGATACATACACATAAAAGTGCTGTAATAAACTCGTTACTTTATGTATACTCACCTAAAAGACTAAGAAAGCAAATGTAATTGAGGAAAATATGTAATAAAAAAAAAAGAAAGAAAGCAAACCTGGAGTTAGTGATTTAGCTAAGTGGTAGAGAATTTGCCTAGAATTCTTGACGGAGTTCAACCCTCTACCTGACAAAAAATAAAATTACACCCCTTGTCCTAGTCTTCTTTCTGCTGCTGTGATGCACACTATGACTGTGGTAGTTTGAGCGAGAACGGCCCCCACAGGATGGAATATCTGAATACTTTTCCCCAGTTGGTGGAACTGCTTGGGAAGGATTAGGAGATGCGGCCTTATTGGAGGAAGTTTGTCACTGAGGGTGGGCTTCAAATGACTGATTTAATTCCCTGTGTCTTTCTTTCTCTTTCTGTCTTGTGGCTTGTGGCCACCATGCCCGGCCACACGTCCTTTCACGTGTTTGCTTTAGCAGAACATCCTTTCACCTGTGTCTTGTGCTTGTCCTAGCACTGAGACGTGACTCTCAGTTGTTCCTTTGCTCTGCCATCATGGATTCTAATCCTCTGAAAGTGCAAGCCAATTAAAGGCTTTCTTTCATAAGTGGTTTTGATCACAGTGTTACCATTAGGGCAATAGAAACAATGGCCAAAAGCAACTTGGGAAGGGAAGATTTCATTCGGCTTATAGATATAGTCCATCATCAAGGGAAGTCAGGGCAGGAGCTTACAGTGGGAACCTGGAGGCAGGAACTGAGGCAGAGACAATGAAGGAACACACTCTAAGGACTTGTTCCTCCTGGCTTGCTCAGCAAGCTTTCTTATAGAGGCCAGGCCCACCTGTGTAAAGTTAATGAGCTGGGACCTCCATCAATTAGTGATCAAGAAAATGACCCCCAGACACATTCATGGGATAATCTGATGGAGGAAATTCAATAATGTTCCCTCTTCCCAGATAGTCAAGCAACAACAGAACTAACCATGGCACCCCCTTTATAAAGACACTGTACATTGTCTCAGTGTTGATGAGCACCTCGCATGTAGTTCACTTGATGATTTCTGAGTGGGATAGATACTATGACCTCCCAGCTTCCTGCCCTAGCAACTGCTGCCACCCTCACTATTATGAACTCTCCCTTAATCCAAAGTAAGTGTTTTATCATAGCAACCAAAAGTGTTTTGTTTTTTATCACTGGAAAGTTTATTATATGGATGTTTGTTTATCCATTCGTGGAGTTTTATCACAGCAACAAAAAGGAACTGCTATGGATGCTGAAAGCAAACACAGAGAGCAGACCAGAGCAGGGGAACCAACAGCATGTGATGCAGCTATGGCCATGACACCTGATCAGAGCAGACCAGAGCAGGGGAACCATCAGAGTGTGGCACAGCTATGGCCACGACACCTGATGGCAAGACTGCCAACCACAGAAAGTAATGCCTGCCCCTGCCACCCCTAGGTAATCTACAAGGGAGATTGTGTGTAAAGTGGTGTGTAAAGTTGTATTGTGCAACTGAGTCTTCCACTGGAACACACATCCATTTAAAACCAAGGCCACAGATGGCCTTCCCATCTGCAAAAGGATGCTGGTTTGATTTGTCTGAACCGTTGAGACTAACAATCTTTCCTTCTACCTGATACAAATTATACCAGCGAGAAAAGAAACAGAGTAAGAGATTAATACTTTGTTTCCTGGTACTTCCTGTTTTGAAGCTTTTTAGTTACTTTGGCTTTTTCTAGATTTCTGATTTTTAAATTCTTGTTTACAGTTTTGTAGGTTAATTAAGCTAGTGTGCTTTCGCTTCTGCTGTAACTGATAAGAATTTCAAGGCAGTGCCTTATCCCCCACAGCTTTGAAGCCCTTCTTTTCCACAAAGCTACAAGTCTCAGTATAGCCTCTCACACCTCCACCCCATATCCTTTCTTTATCATTCACACTTTACCATGGTCTTCCTCCCTTACCTCATAGCTCCCCTATTTCACTGCTTAAATATTGATACCCAGAGCTCTAAAGATATTTATAAAACACACTTTCCCAAACCTGCGCCTCAAGGCCATTGTCTCTGAATCATAAAAGGAGCAAAACTGAAGTGTACAGTGTTTCCCATACTAAGGGAGCATTGAGATTGCTAGTAAATTAGTAGGTAGTAGGACAAGCTATAGCCATCTCCCCCATAAATAGCAGCGAGAAATTCAATTCCTAGTGACGAGCCCTCTGGGAGTATGAGGAAGAAACAAAACAAACAACCTGAAGGGCAGAGAAGAGGCACAAGTGAAACCTGGAAAACACTTTTATCCCTATGGATGCACAGAACACATCAAGGAAACATAGACTATGAGACATCACCACACTGTGACATGCTCCCAACCTTATGAGCTCCTAAGAATGGAAATCAAATTATAGTAGATAGTGAAAATGTCAGAAAAAAAGTAGTTAAGAGTCTTACTTTTAAAAGGATCAGTGACCATACAGAGGAGTCAAATAGTTATATGAACAAACTGTCTCAGGGTGTCTGTTGCCATGACAAGTACCAGGACCAAAAGCAGCTTGGGGGGGGGGGGATTTATTTACCCTACAACTCTTAGGTGGCTCTCCATCACCCAGGGAGTCAGGCCAGGAGCTCAGGGCAGGAACTTGGAAGCAGGAACTGGCATAGGAGAAACGGAGGACCGCTGCTTCGTGCCTTTTCTCACCATGGCCTGCTCAGTCTGCTTGATCCTAGACAAGATCTCCTGATCAGGAGTGATGTAGCCCATATGTGGTAGGCTGAGCCCTCTCACTGTAATAATCAACCAAGAACGTTGCCCACAAACTTGCCTACATGAGGAAGATTCTCTCTTCCCAGATCAATCTAGGTTTGTGTCAAGGTGACAAACCAACCAGCACACTGTGAAAATCCACTCAATACCTCGACATGAGAGTGACAGAGTGAACAAAACAATAATGTGGAGAAACTTTTTAAATATAGAAGACCATATACCAAAACATCAAAAAAAGAACCCAAACAAACCTGGAAATGAAAGATAATCAAAAACAAAACAAAACAAAACAAAACAAAAAAAACAGATCAGGGGGCTGGTGAGATGGCTCAGTGGGTAAGAGAACCCGACTGCTCTTCCGAAGGTCCGGAGTTCAAATCCCAGCAACCACATGGTGGCTCACAACCATCCGTAACAAAATCTAACTCCTTCTTCTGGAGTGTCTGAAGACAGCGACAGTGTACTTACATATAATAAATAAATAAATAAAATCTAAAAAAAAAAAAAACCAACAACAACAAAAAAAAAATAGATCAGAAATCATTATCACAGAAGAATGAATGTCAGTTCAGACATATATGAATAAAAATTAGTAAACATTACCAATGCTTCTAAGAATCCCAGAATATGTGTAAGAAATGGAGCCTTAAAGCCCATGGAGTAAAAGATAGACTCGGGATAATGTCAACAGGCACAGACAAGTTATTCAATGAATTTAGAGGAAAAATATCCCTAAACTTAGGGAAGGAAATAAACATCAAAGAAGACAGACATTTAGAATCCTAAATAAGAACAGCTAGAGGAGACCCTGTCTGTTCATGACATGTCATAATCAAGACATCAAAAATACAAACCAAAGAAACAACAGGAAGTGCTATAAGGGGAAACAACAACTCAAAAAGGCAGACATTTCAGAATAATAGCAGATCTTCCATTAGCAACTACAAAAGTTGAAAAAGCAAAAACCGATATACTTCAGATCCTGAAAATAAATAACTGCCAACTAAGACAGCTATAGCTAGTAAGACTAGTTCTTAAAATTAATGGAGAAATGGGAGCACCTGAAGAAAACACAAATAAGGCCGATCAATTGTAAGCAAGCTAACACTGAAGAAAAAAAAAACATTAAAAGCAATGGAGGAAGAAGAAAGACAGTTTGACCATGAAAACTCATGAAAGAATGCATCACATGAGAGGAACACACGGTTCGTGAAAGCAGAAAGGGGGCTGCCAGGGGCGGAAGGATGAAGGAAGGATGGAGACGAAGAGAATCAACCAAAAAAATGAGCTACGTTCAGAATTACTTAATAAGCCATTACTAGTTTGAATGGTATTTTTGTTAAAAATATATAATTTTTTAAATGCCAAAGAATGTTATACATATATAAAAATGTCCTAATGAAGTCCCTTACTCTGTATAATTAATGTATGCTAGAAAAAGAAAGCTGTGCCAATACACAAGGTTGACCTTAAAGACACCCTTGGTAATAGATGAAAAGTGGGGTGCAGAGCATGGTTTCACATAGTCCAGGCTGGCTTTGAACACTGTCCTGGTCTCTCAAGGGCTAGGATTATGTGCATGTAGCATCACATCAGTTTCTGTGGAGCTAGAAATCAAATCCAGGGATTCACACATGCTTCGCAGGGACTCTGTCAACTGAACTGTATCCCCATCCCCTTAAAGAGACATGTTATAATGGTGAAGCATTTATTAACTAGAAAGATACAATCATTATAAATACATATGCATAATACAGAGCTACACGATATATAAATCCAAAAGGACAAAAATAAGGAAGAAATGGGTAATTCCATTTCCTTCCTATTAACTGCCCTCAATATTCAACTTTTAGATCTAAGAACAGGCAAAGCCAGGAACCACTGGGATTGCCAAACACTGCTGGATGGCAGAAGAGAACTGTCGAGTACCACTTTGTCATGGTCATCCCGCTTCTAGGACAACAGGAAGTGGTTTTACAACCATGCTGTACTGGAACTAGTTAGAAAAATAGTGGTTCCCGTGAGGAAGAGTGCAGGATGCGCTGGAAGAGGGATGAAGTGATTGTCTGAGCATTGCGGATGCGCTACTTCACGACAGGCCGTGGTTAGACGATGTTTCCTTTATAGTAACCACTATATGCATCTTGATCTCCTTATGCTCTATTCAATTACATAAAATTTATTAACTAAAGAGCTGCAAAGAGAATATTTAGAGGTATGAGGACACTTGGGAGTGATGAATATGTTCTTTGTGTTAAGTGTAGCGATGGTTTCAGGGGAATGCATATAGGTCAAAACAGGAAGCATATCAAATAGACATAGTGGGTTTGGGCGGATTCTCTAGAGGAACAGAAATGGTAGAGTGTACTGATATTCTACCAGAGGATTTATCAAAATGGCCTACACAATAAGGACTGGGTTCTTCCACAGTGGCTGTCTGCGTGCTGGAGGGGTTGGCAACCCAGCAGCTGTTTGGACCATAGATCTGAGGGCCCCAGATGTCCCAATCTGCATCTGAAGACCTGAAGGATCCCTCAAGAGCTACTGGTTCTCAGTCAATGGTGGAAGGTAGAAGAGGCTAGAGTCTGTCACCAGTGGAGGATGGTGGCAGCGGCAGTGGCAGCAGTGCACATTCACCATCATTAAAAGAAGGCAGGCAAGCAAGCAACACTGCCCTTTCCCTGGGCTTCTTTATAGCTGTGATGTGTCAGAAGATGCTACCCCTCTGTGGAGACCTTCTCCCTTCAGTGACTCCTTCCTGGAAATGCCCTCGCAGAACTACCATGAGGCAAGTGTCATAGTTGATTTCAGATAGTATCAAGTTCACAGAGAAGATCAGTCACCACATGTGCTATAGGGATGCTCCCGCCTTTCAAACAATGTGTAGAACAATTATGCTGGAAAAAAAATCACAAAATATTAGACTTGAACAGTCATGTAAACTAACCAGGCTTAGCAAATGCACATAGAGCTCGCACTCAACAGCACTTCAATGGATAGTTTTCTCTAACGCACCGAGAACAGTCTCCAGGATAGACCAGCTGTTAAGCCACAACATAACTCTCAGTAAAAGTTTAAAAATTAAAAATCATACTGCATATCTTTTCCAAACACGATGGAATTAAATTAGAAATTGCTAAGATGGGGAAAATGGTAGTAAATTTATTTTAAAAATCAAACAATACATTCCCTAAAATTGCTGTGCTTTGGGTAGATTTGAGTGAATCTCTCATAGTTTCATGTGCTAAAGTCTTTGTCCTCAGTGTGTTGACACAACACAGGAAGGTGTTGTGATCCTTAGAAGCGGAGGTGGGCAGTGCCAAGGTGTGTGTGTGTGTGTGTGTGTGTGTGTGTGTGTGTGTGTGTGTTTGTGTGGGTGTGTTGCAGACAGGAAGAGTGAGCCTGCATTCACCTCTGATCTCTTATAGGGATGACAGCAAGCCACATCCTGCAGCATCCAGACCACTCATCAGAACTGACCCTGCTCCATATCCATCGACCTTCAGCCTTGGCTTTTCCCTGCTGTGTCAGTAAGGCTTCTCATCACTGTGGCCAGGGATGCCTGAGCAAAAGAGTTGTGAGAAGGAAGATCTTAGTTTAGGTCATGGTTTTAGATGTTCCAACCCATCATGTGGGGAGGCATCTTGCACACATCACTCGAGACTAAGCCTCATCTCTCAAAGATCCAACCACATCCCAATGGCACCACTCTGGGGATCAAACCTCAACCACATGGGCCTTTGGGAGTAGTCAGCATCCTCACTATGGACCAGAACTGAGAGTCTGGTGAGTGCATGGCTCCCACTGTCAATGGCCTGAGCAGTGGGGTGGCTGGGCATGTCAGTAACTGTAATTCCCAGTAACTGGGGAAAACACAAGGAGAGGCTCTGAAGACCTCTTAATCCACGGGGCTTCTGCAACGCAGAATCCTCCTGGGTACTCCTCTTATTGTTCAATCCTTGGCTGGAGGTAAAAGTGTTAATTATTTAGTACTGCACCCTGGCATTGCTATAGCTATTTTTGTGTTTGTTTATTTATAATTGTTTACCTCTCAAATTGAATTGATGGTTTGCTGAAGTATCCCTTATACCTAGAAAATTACTGAGGCAAAGTGGATGTTCAATCAATATCTGTGGATAGATGGATGGATGGATGGATGGATGGACTGACAGAGAAGAAATGGCAAGCTGGGGATCCTGGCTCGTGCCCATCAGGATGCCTTGTATCGATTGTCAACTTGACAGGGTCTAGAATAACCCAAGAGGCACACCTCTAGACATGCCTACAGGAGATTGTCTGGGTTGGGTTAGCTGAGGTGAGAAGATCTACTGAACCGAGGACAGCACTTCTGCATGGGCTGGGCCGAGACCAGCATAGAAAGGGGAAACTGAGTTGAGCACTAACATTCCTTGCTCTGTTCCTGATTTTCAGATACAAAATGACCACCTCCCTCAAATGCCTGCCACTGTGATTTCACCACAAGCTGATCCAAAACAAACCATTTTCATATAAATTGCTTTTGCCGGATTATTTCATCATAGCAAAAAGAAAAAAATACCTAATACACCTATAACCCCAGCAATAGGAAGGTTAAACCAGGAGAATTGCCGTGAGTTTGACCCTCTTGGACACCAAAGCAAGATCTTGTCTTAAAAACTAATTGAAAAAAAAATCCAAGACAGATCGAAAAAATGAGTGAATGGAAGGGAGACTGATGGATGAATACTATAGACTCGTCAAAATTTATATATTAAGGCCCCACTCTCAATAAGATTTTATTTAGAGATAAAGATTTGGGGCAGGGTAATCAAGGTTGAGTGATATCACAATGTCAAATTCAATGAGTCATTGTGTCTTTATAAAAGCAGAAACAGACACCAGGGATCTTTCTCTCCACAAGTGAACAAAAGAAAGGCCATATTAGGATGGCCATGTGCAATAGAAGAAGAGAGCCTTCACCCGGAACTTCATTAGCACCTTGACTTACATTTCCAGAAGTGTACAACTAAATGTCTTGATTATGCCACCGAGGCGCTGGTATTTTGTTATGGTGATTCACGTAGACTAAGACAGGTGGGGTGGATGTACACAGAGGTGGGTAGGTGAGGGATGGATGAAGGCTAAGAGGACGATGAGTGGATAGATGGATAGTACATGAGCGGATGGAGGATGATGGATGGATGGAGAATGAATGGGTGGTTGGATAGATCATGAATGAATACATGATAGCATAGTGAGGGAGCAAACGGGAGGCTAATGGCTAGTCACAGATTATTGAAGAGTGGATGATACTCTAGGCCTCCCTGTGTTAGGCTCCATACACTGGGAACAGTTCTCTCTGAAAGCAATGCATATGTTTGACGACAGCTCTGACTACCTGTCTTGGGAATTGATTGCCTGGCTTTTTAGCTCTCTACTACATACCATAGTTCCAATCTGGAACCAAAGGGTTCCTTTGCCACCGTGTTCCGGCTTACAAAAGAAGCCCTGGCTAAAGCCCCACTAGGATGCTCACGCACTTCCAAGTATTGGAGGCTTCCCAGAGAATCTTCAAGGCGCTCTGTGGAGGAACTGAAGCAGAGATAGGAGGAGAGGAAGCCCTGCCCCAGGAGCTGATGAGCCACTTCTATCACCAGCCACTTAGCCTTCAATCATCTACTGTCAAGCAGACAAGAGACACCAGAGGGGCCATTATCTTCCTCCTGGAAGGCAGAGCCCTGGGGTAGAATGCGTTCCATTCTCCGCACAGCTCGGGGGCCCTTCAAGGACATCTGAGGTTTCATATAAAGCTCTCTCTCTTTTGTGTCACGGTCATTTTGGTTCTATTTAATATCAACTTACAGTCAAGAAAAACAAAAATTTTTAATCATTGGCATGGATTTCACCATTCATTTTTAATTTTGCTCAATGTTGGCTTTAATTGAAAAACCAAAACTATTTAGCTTGCATGTAGAGCCACCAATATTTTTGTAATTCATATGCATGCGCACACATATTTTGGTTATGTCAGAACATTGTAAATCCTTCACTGAACTAACTCACCTGGGGACTTTTCTTTTGGGGAGGCCTGAGTGCTCCACCAACTGCCTTGATTTTGGAGTGTGAAGTCTGGACCTCATGTTGTGGCTCTCCCTTCCCCCACTGGCCCAGGATGCAGGCCAAAGAAGGGGAAGTCTTAGGACAGGAGCATCCCCCACCCCCAGGGCTGGATCCAGTCGGCCAAGGAGGCCTCCCTGACACACAGCTGACCTTTTCTTCTCCGCAATTGATTTCCAGTTGACTTCGGCCTTCCATTTTACACTTCAGTGCTTCCGTGGCCTGTAAACCCCTTTGAACAGGGGCTTGGCCACCCAACAAAGCCAGCGGGGGCACAGGGTCATAGGCCAGACCCCTTCCTGTCCAGTCTAGGGGAGTCCTCCGCTTCCAGCCTCACTATCCTCTCTTCTCTTCTTTGTAAATGATACAAATTGCATAGCTGTGATGATAAAGATACACTTTTTTAAGCTTTATGTTTTGAAAATAGTCTCAAACTACAAAGAAATTTCAGAAGTAGTTTGCTTTTGTTTTTGTTTTTTTAATCTCATCTGCTTAAACTCACCAGCTGGTAACAAGATAAGGGCACTTATGGGGACTTGGTATAATACTCCAAACCAGGACATTAAAAAGTATGTGTATATTTGTGTGTGTGTGTGTGTGTGTGTTGGGATGAAGGCTGGGGGTGCGGGGTGTACAGATGTGCACAGTGCCTGCAGAGGCCAGAAAAGGGCACTAGATTCTCTGGAGCCAGAGTTAAAGTGAGCATCCCAAAATGGGTGCTGGGAACTGAACTCATGTCTTATGGGAGCAATATATTCTCTGAAGCACTGAGCCATCTCTCCAACTCCCAGACTGAGAAATGTAATGATGAGGCAATACTGTTTCTAAATATTCAATCTATCTTTAGACTCCTTCCATTGTCCCAATATGGCCCTTTGTAGCATTTATTTTGTTGTTATTTGGTTGGTTGGTTTCTTAATATAAAATCTAACTTCAGACCATATCAGTCTGTAACCTGTGTCCATTGGTTCTCCTTTAAGACATTTTCAGAAAGGAAAGCGTGGTCACAGCACTGTGAGTGGGCAGGTGTCAATGCCCACTCTTCTTCCATGCTGTCACAAATATGCACATGCCTGCCCATGAGCATTTAAACATGTGTGTGTGTGTGTGTGTGTGTGTGTGTTTGTGTGTGTGTGCTCAAGCGCAGATCCCAAACACATGCACACCCCGGCCCCAGAGTCTGAAGGTGCCAGCTTGTGGCTAGAAAGCAGCAGAACTCAACAGTTCCACATCTCTCAGGTCTACGTCACTCCAGGCAGCCTCCCCGGCACCTGCAAACCACAGCTGCCCTCATTTGAAAAACACTATCATCTATTATCTTTTGCACTCACGTCAGATTTGACGCTTTAAATATTCCTTCTTTGGGGCTGGGGCTGTAGCTCAGTGGTAAAGAGTGCTTAGCATGCGTACAGCCATAGATTCACATCACAGCACCAAAACACTGGCTCCTGTCTTGGAGTGTACCAGCTACTCAGTACAGCGTAGCCACGTTCCCCTCACTGTCTCTTTCTTCCTTTCCGAGGAAAAGCACAGAGACCAGCTTGCGATCTGACCCGCACAACCAGCCCTTCTTGCTCCTTGCTGCCGTGTGAGACCAGAAGTCAATTCCTGTTCCCAGCAAAAGGGCTCTTATTCAAACACCACCCAAGCTCTTCCTGGCTTCCTGAACCTACACTCAGTCAGGAGGCTCATGAGTGTGAGCCTCACCTGAAGCCAAGCATCTCACCTGTACACGGGACTTCAAGCCACCCTGACTAAGGGCTGCTGACTTCTCAGTGTTGATCCGATGGTGACTTGCCTGCCTCCAATCATGTGCAAAATTAGAATAAATGCTTTCCCTTCCAGCTTGAAACAGTCTCGAATTCACCTGGTCAGACCCCTGCTGTTTCAGACAGACTTGTGTTGCTTTTTTTCCTGTCCATGCACATTTTAGGCAAACCTTATTCACCTAAAAGCAGTTGTAGCTGTCTACAAAAATAGTCCCGGAACGTGAGATTATCACAGATATTTTCAAGTGTATTCCTGTTTTCCATGTGTCAGAGATAAAACCAGAAAAAATCATGATAACAGCACCCCAGCCTTTCCCCTTTCCCGTTTTCCCCAGAACCGTGAAAACAGCCCTTTGTGCCTGTGTGAGACAGCTGGAGGTCATACTGGGGTTGTGGATCTACTGAACCACTCTTTCAGGCAGGAGGCTCCACCCAGGGCCTCCACTACTGTCAAAGTGACACTTGTCTCCCAAATGCTCCTGCATGGCCAGCAGAGGCACTGAACGGTTAGTCCACCATCCAAGGCCACTCTGAGGGGCCTAGATTCCCGGCCAGTGCTTTGCTCTCAGCTACATATTCTAGAGCAAGGACACAAAGCAACACACCCACCAAGAATGGCTCTGCAGCATTCTGGACAGGACTTGGGATCGAAGGGAACCCTCCAGGCAAACCACCAGTGTCCAGATGTTCTTTGTCCAGGTGAAGAAGGCCTAGGAATTACCATATGTTCCAGATGTTCACTTGCTTGCAGCTAGGCAGAGACTTCAAAGTTCTGAGGCAGGGGTTGGGGACCATGTCCAGGACCACAGGGGAGGAAACAGATACTGAAAAGTCCACAGCCTGCTTAGCAGCAACATTAGAAGGAGGAGCTGATCTGGGGCTCTATCTGGGACACAGGCTACAGAGCCCATGCCAGGGGCTGGCAGGGAACAAGGCGGGTTGAGGAATGTTACATACTGCTTTGAAATTTTTAAAAATGATTCATTCTTCTATGTTTTAATTTGTTGTTTGTTGCATATGTCAGCACAGGCTGGCCATTTGTCCTTTGGTGGTGTGTCTGTTCAAGGCTTTCCACTGCCCATCTGCTGTCCCTGAGGGGAGACTTGGTTTTGAAAGGATCTCTATGTGGTGCACTGGGTGTGTGGGTAGGTGGGTGCATATATAGGAGTAGCTGGCTAAGTCAATATCTGTGTGGCTTATGTCCACGACTCCCTGGATATCTGTTGACGCCTAAGTATAAATAGCAGCACTGGGTGTTACCAGAAACTCATATCACAATGATCAAGGACAGAGCTGGACTCCTGAATTTGCTTGTCCCTCTCTGGGAGCAGCCTGCTTCCCGGGAGCTCCAAGAAAGGGCTGCAGGCAAGCTTATCGGGATACATACATATCCTGATCTGAACTAACTTGGGACATCAGTACTCAGGGCATGGGGTAGCATCCTTCCTTTTGTGCTTCTGCCTCATACCTCCCATCCAGCTTACTACATCCCCTGGACAGGTCATCTAGCTGTCTGTCTATCCGTTCATTTGACTTGTCCACCTATCTTTCCCCTCACTACTCACCCACCCACCCATCCACCCAGCACCTGTCTGCAGTGGTTAATCTTGGGTTTTTACATCCATTAAGACACAAGTTCATTCTGCCTAGTCAATTTGGTGATGTTTATAACCACCTTGGAAGCAAACCTCTGGACATGCGTGTCTGTGTGGGTGTTTCCAGATAGGCTGACCTGAGGTAGAGCAACCTACTTTGAATGTGGGAGGCACCATCGCACAGGCTAGGCTCCCAGCCTGAATAAAAGTCAGGAAGCTGGAGGAGCACTTATACGCATCTGTCTCTTTCCTGACTGTGTACCCAGTGTGCTCAGCTGCCTCCCATCCCTGCTGCCGCAATGAGAGCCACTCTACCTCCCACAATGAAGTTCCTCTTCCACTGACACACACCCTTTCACTCCTCCACTACCCACCACCCACTCACCCAGTGGTCATCAGGTGACCTCACCAGAGTCCTCGGCTCCGAACTCCATGCTGCTGCCCGAAACTGTGTGAGCCTGTGCACATCTGGGATACTGGGACCAACAGCTCAATGGAGATCGGGAGGTCCTCCAGGACATCATCAGCCTGCTGGTCCAGATGGCCTCATCAATGCCCTTTCCTCTCTACATCTACCTAGGCCCCAAAAGGCAGCTGGGGGTGTGGCCTTGGTGAATGGACCTGCTGGAGGCTGAGGCTGTTTGAGACACAGACATACCTCACTTCTCAGTGTAGAATGAGCACAAGGCAGAGCTGCTGCTGCTACCTCAAAGGAGGACACTGTCAGTGGAGAGATCCTTGATGGTCTCCTGGTGTTGGCTGGATGGATGGACGGGAGGGAAGCCATACAATGACGGCAGCACGAGTCATGGTTAGTGAATTCTAAACACTGGGCAGTATGCTGTAATGTGAGTAGTTCTGGCATAAACCTGACTTCCAATCCTTCATCCCTAGAAGGGAGAGGCTTATGGAGGGGTGGGAGGGGGGTCACGATACTCCAAGCTGCCCCAAAGCCTGGCAATAGGCGTGGGCAGGAGTGAATAATGCTGATTTCTGGTCTACCACAGAATCCACAGCAGCTTCCTGGACCTAGCGATCTGAGAGCAGAGGCCTCCGAGACCCGGGTTAGGGTAGATGGACTTGGCTATGCACACTCCACGGCAGTGATGAAGGCTGCGATACTGTGGGGACTGTCCTCCAGGGGAGGAAGAGGGTGTGGTGACTCAGACCTAGTCACAGTTGGGCAAGTTTGGGAGTGAACCCCAATATCAAATCCTCTCTGTTTTAGGGTATAGAAATGGATGCACTCTACCTGTCTCCAATACCTCTTAACTTTGTTTTTTTTTTAATTATTTTATTTATTTAGGCTTTTTAAAGATAAGGTTTTGCTCCACAGGCCAGGATAGCCTGTACCTCACAATCTTCCTCCCTCAGCCTCCCAAATGCTAAGATTATATGCACAACAAAACCCTTAACACTTTTCAAAGTAGTTTTCCCACAACTATCCTCTTTTTAAAAAAATGCTTAAACATTCTGTTTAAAGTATTTTAAAAAGTAGAGAACAATATAACAAATATCAGTATATTCCAGATACCCACAGAATTAGCAAAACTTGGCATCTGGTGGTCTCTAAGCTATAGAAGTTTTAAGCTCATGAAGAAGCAATAAAATACACAGATGTTTTCTCCTGACTTGGAAGTCACATGACTTCCCTCCTGCCTGGAAGCAGAGCCTGGCATGGCCCAGCAGTGGATTCAACAGTGTGTGTTTTCATGGCTCACTGCACATAACCTCATACATGCATACACATGTGTGGACACATGGACACAGAGGATATTGTCTATGGACATGTCTATAAAACTTGATTCTGAACTTACCACATGGTAACCATGAGCCCATCCATGGTAACCCATCCACATGGATTCTGGCCCAGAAGCATCTCAGTTTATTCACCTACTTCCTTAGGGACCCCCCCCCCCAACTTCACACTATGACAAATGGTGCTGTGGGGTCTGTCACAAGTGACGCCATGGGGTCTGGCACCAGTAGAGTTTCACAGCTTCAGGAACGTGCTTTCAAAGTCATGCATTTCTAGGCTCTGCTTCTGCGAGCAACTGAATTAATTTACTCTCATTCCTACCACAAGCCTGAGTCCACCTCCACTCTTCCCGTATCCATTTGGGAATTATTATCAGACATGATTTTTTTTGTTTCCTAAGCTGACTGGCCTAGAAACTGTATCTCATAGTTTTAGTTTGTCATTTCTATGATTAGTGGTGCCAGGCACTGACTTCACTGTTTTAAAAAAGCACATGTTTGATTGATGGAGGAAGTGACAGATTCAAGGACATCACAGGACAGCCTATAAGAGTCGACTATTGCACTGTGGGATCCAGGGATCAAACTCAGGCCCCCAGGTTTGGCAGCAAGTGTCTTTCCTCGCTGAGCCCTCTCGCTGGTCCCTGAGTCCGTATGTTTTAATGACCACTCGTCTCACCTTTGCAGGGATTTGTTGGTTTTTCGTTATTTCCTCACATTTCCTATAGACTGTATTTTTTCCATTGATTTTTTTTTTACATCACTGATCTTCCATTTTGTCCTGTGTAGCATAAGCTCGATCTCATTGATTGCTTTGCTTCCTAAACACCACATATAGATCGCACATCTTAAGGTGCATGAATTCCCCAAAGTACAAAAACTCACATCAGCTATTCAGGCCGCAGCATGAAGCTAGCTCTAAGTACCCACACCCCCGATGTACCGTTATGCTCCCTGGCCATGATGCAGGCCCAGCCCACAAAAGAGTATCGTTTAACAGCTTCTCTCACTTCACCAGAACCACACCTTCACAGTTGTGCCACATTAGTCTCACAGTGTTACCTATGAGAGACCCACAAGTGTCAGCTCGTGTTATTTGCCAGCTCAGCCAACCCTTAGTATTGAGAGAGGAGTCATTCCAGGACCCCTTGTAGATGCCACAATCCTAGGATATTCAAATCTTCCCTTAAACTCATGCAGCACTGTGTATGACTGAGGCACAGTCCTCCCATATGCTTTAAGTCGCCTCTGCATTTGTCAAGAAATGCTGTGAATAGAGCTGTTAGTTTGTACTGTTTAGGGGCTATTGACAAGAGTCTGTGTGCGTTCAGGGCAGACATAATCTCCACTCCACAGACATGCTGATTTTGAAAATGAACATGGTGGACTGACTATGCCACGTGGGTTTCAGACCTATCACTATGAAGGAGAATGTTCTAGAGCCCTGTCATTATCACTTATTGACCTATACTTACAACAATGACTTCTATAATAACATTTTTAAACAACAGTTTATTGTTAATCCTTGAGTTTGGTTAGAGTAACAGAAAGGAGCCAAGAATTAAGGCTCCCAGGAAGATTCCCAGTGGTTCCCAAGCCTGGGGCTGGCCACAATGAGGCACTCTGGGAGCAAGTCTGAATTCCTTCTGGGTACAGCATAGATTCCCTAGACTCTCAGATCTCAGCCCGAGGCTGGAGTGCCCTAGGATGGCTCTCTAGAGACACAATAGCTGCAGTGAATCTCTCAGCAGAAATGTTCACGGTCCCCAGGTACATGAGAAGCACCAGGCTTGCAAAGCTTCACATTTTATGTCCATAAGTGATTTTCATCACAGGAGTTCTCGGAACTTTTTTGTATGAATCTCCAAAGAGTGGGACAAGCAATAATGCTGCAAACTCCATGTGACTTAGGCCTCTATCTCCCACTGAGCATGCTGGAAAGTAGCCCATCATCAGTGGGGTATCTACCATGCATCCATATTACTCCTTTCTCCAAGACCATGACTTCCATAGAGGTTCCTGGCTGCCTGCCCTTCCTGAAGTCATTTATAGGTGATGAGCTGGCTGCCCAGCCCCAGGACACAGAATAATGGATTTGAACCCCCTACCAAAGCCCACAGAAGGAGACACTCCAGAACAGGAGAAAGGATCTGAGTAGAAAGTGAGGGCCCTAAGCCTCCACACACAGAAGGAGATCTGCATATAGGCTTTGTACTCAATCCCTCTGGTATGTCTGCCCTGAGCCAGTACCAGGATCCTTTGGCTCAGCCAATGACATCTGAGAGTCTAGTCTCATTACAAGGTCTATGGCCCAGCAGGAAAACCCAATTTGGGCAGGGAAGAAGTTGGAAACTCAGCCACTGCCTGCTCAGTCACACACTTGTCATTTGTGATCATTGTCATTTGTGATCATTGGTTTTGATTGTCAATTTGCCACAAACTACGATCACCTACAAAGAGAGTCTCAAGAGCTGTCTACATCAAGTTGAGTATGTCTGCAATGGGGGACTGTTTTGATTATTTTAATTGATGTGGGAACACTCAACCCACTGTGGGTGGCATCATTCCCTAGGCAGGGGATCCTAGACTAGAGTGAGTGCAAAACATGTACACTCATTCTCTTCCAGCTCACAACTGTGGATATACTATAATTAGCTGTCTCTAGAGCCTCATACTGTCACTTCCTAAATGATTTCTCCCTTAAAACGATTTTTTTGTTGAGATGTCTTATCACAGCAACAGACCTGACACTTGGAAACCATTCATCCTACAGAATGAGTTAAAAGGGTGTGTGGTAGAGGAGAACTGTTGGAAGACTGAAAGGTCAGCACAGACACAAGCTGTCCCTCCCACCAGAAAGGCAGGGGACTCCTGTACAGCGCATGTCCAAGGATGTGAAAGGCTCAGCTCAGACAAAGCATAATGAATATGGCAGGTTGTCATCAGTAGGTTCACACATGGCATCAGTGTGTTGACACATAGCAGGTATATAAAACAAAAGGATGTTGATCACTGCTGAGTGAACTGGCATGACCTTCCCTAAGTCTTTGCTCTTTCTGAGTGGGAGCAAGGCCTCTGCACAGGAGCTCTGGGGCTTTGGCTCTGTGAGCAAAGGGAACAGAATGCCTACTAACTGTAAGTAGCATTGTAGGTGGTAGTCAGAGGCAAGAGGCAAGCAAGCTCCCTGTCTGCAGTTCACACCTAGACCCCATGGAGCTCCAGCAAGCAAAGAGAGCCGTGCACCCGACATCCTTTGGAGACGTGCCTGGGTCGCGCTCCGTGGAAGCTTGGCTGTATAGTCCTCAGGAAAATAGGCCTTTGCTATGGAGAACATAGGTTTGGGATGTTCCCTGCTCAGTCCCTGCCCTGCAAGACAAGAACACTCAGAAACTCTGTTTCTGTAATTGCTCAGTTGATGTAATTGCTTGAATGATAATGGTCCCCATAGACTCAACTGTTTAAATACTTGGTCTCCAGTTGGATCAACTGTTTGAAAAGTATAGGAGGTAAGGCCTTGTGGGAGGAAATGTGTCACTGGGGGCAAGCTTTGAAGTTTCAAAACACACCACTCCCATCTCTCTCTCTCTCTCTCTCTCTCTCTCTCTCTCTCTCTCTCTCTCTCTCTCTCTCTCTCTCTCCCTCCCTCCCTCCCTCCCTCCCTCCTTCCCTCCCTCCCTCCTACTTGTAGTTCGAGATATGAGCTCTCAGCAGTTCCAGCCAACATATGTGCTGCTTGCTGTCATGCTGCCTGGTCAAGATGGACTCTAACACTCTGAAACTGTAAGCCCAGTTAAACAGCTTCTTTCTAGGCTGCCTTATTCATGGTGCCTTATCACAGCAATAAAAGAGTCGATAAGACATTCAGTGTCGTCCCAGGGGTTATTTCCAGTTTGAAAAGACCCTGGGAGAAAGCAGAAAAAAACCACTCCGAATAGAAAACACTTCTGGGTAGGTGCCACATTTCAGAGAAGAAGCCACTCTATGAGAAAAAGGAGCCTTGGCTACAGGCCCCAGACAGAGGCCAGAAAGGGCCTGTCTGGTTCAGACTGTAGAGTCGAGGGCTCAGTGTTTGGCCCCCTGCTTGTAAGAGAACAAGCTGTTCCCTAGACTCATTACTGAGAGGTGCCAGCTCAGCTAAAGTCAGCCAAAGTCAGCATCCCAAGGACACGGAGGAGGAAGTAATAACCCGATCTCACTGAGTTTTGTTGTTCTTCACCATTTGTCACGAGCACACAGCACTGCTACTGGGGGTAGTAGCACTGCCACTACTGGGCTACTATCACCTATGGCACAAGGGAGTGAGCGAGCCTTTCCTGCCAGGTACTGAAGACGACCAGCACCACCTGGGGATGCATGGGATCCCAGCATCTGTACCATGCAGCCCTGCCTGGAGGAGGTTGTGGCAGATGAGCAGAATCCAGACAAGCACGAATCAAGAAGACAGTTGATAACCCCAGTTACTCCCCTGGACAAACCCTAATAGCTCTAAAACACCCATCTACCCTACCCAGGAACTACAGAGGGGCAACTGCTAGACCTGGGGCTGGCTCACAATCATGGTGGAAATAGTGAAGGACCTGAAGCATCCACTTCTCTCTAGCTTCCAGAGAACCCGTTGCACTCCTGCACCCATGCACCCTCTGCCTCCTGGGCAGGAGAAGCTCTAGGATAGAAGGCATGTCTCTCAGGTGGACCTTGTCAACGGCCCAGACCTGAGCATGGCTCAGATCAGTCCTTAGATTTTTCTCTGACTTCGGCTTCCACACAGGCATCCTTGGCCACAGGACCTTGTCAGCCAGGAAAGAGAAGGCCATCCTGTGGAGACTTCTACCTGTCTGAGATCCCCCCACAGCTTGGACATCTCACTGAAGAGAAGTTGTTGGTGGACATTCCTGCCTCCCTTTCCCTCAATTCTTGCTCTCCCCATACGCGGCTGAACTTCTGATTTCTTCCCATCCATCTCTGCCTGCCACATGAATGCCATCTTGCTCTTCAATGGCACCACCTCTGAGTTCACTCTGGGTGGCCCTGCCCTGAGAACATGTGGTACATTTCAGTCCATACCATTATATCAAGTACTTAGGAAGTACTTTTTAAAAAATTAGTTCCTCACTTAGACCCATAAGTAACTAAAAGTAGAATTAAAAGCCTGGAATCCCTCTATGTTTTTATGTCTACTTAACTTTAGGTCACTTTCTTTCCCTTGTGTGTAGACATGTTAGCAGCTCAAGGAATTTCTTCCCCACACCCATGTCACCTAACCTACCTCACACACAAAGAGTAACTAAGGTATCTTGCCTTTGGCTTTTAAAATGTCTTGTTGCAGATCTCCAGATGGCACCTAAAGGTCATTGTCTTAAACCTGCCAGAAGCTCAGGTCCCAAGAACAGCAGAGAGCCTCAGGATAGACCACCGGCAAGCCCCTCTCAGACGAGAGCAACTATTCATGATGATAAGGTTGTGTCTTAGATCCTAGTAATCACGGAAGCTAACATAATTCCCTCAAGAACTAAGGACTTCTCCAGACTACACTGCAGAATTAGAACTGAGGCGGTGATCAGCCAGACCAGGCCTTGACTAGGACTGACTCGTTAGGCACACATCCTGCCCTGAGTCCAATCACTCCTGTAAGCTGAAGCTCATATCAGCATCTTAAAGGATGACCCCAGGGTCTTAGGACTCCTTTGCTTGTTCTTCCACATTGATTGAATCTCCCTCTCAACTCTTTGCTATGCCTCCCCGTTTTGACTGGTTCCTGGGACGGTAGCTGTGCTATCTTGACCGGCCTGATGGTGCTGCTGACCTAGGGGCTTTTGCCCAAACGCTCCAGTCTCACCATGAATCTGAGAACAGAGAACCTCCCCCAACACTTTCACTGTTAAGTGTGCCCGAGACCCTACAGTGGCCAAGCTACTGGTCTGGGTCATGCCTCTAGGGGATGAGCTTTGGAGTTCCTGCTGCACTAAGGCAGCCCATGATACTGTCTCTTTAAAACATCAGAACGAATCCTGGTAATCTCCATGCAGACCTCAAGGTCCCTGGCGATGAGCTGCACAGTCACATACACACATCTGCAGGAACCTCCACCTCCCTAGGCTCATGGGAGCTAATTACATCACAGGAAACTGTAGTGTGGATCTCACATCATCCTGAATGTCCCTAGTGGAGGGGTTGAGACGGAGCACATGTGGCAGAGCTAACAAGCAAGGCTCAGCTGCTGCAGATGTTTACCACAGCTGGAGGACAGCCAGGCATCATGGGCAGCTGGCCCAGGGATGAGCCATTCTGAGGCCAGTATGTGTAAAGTGATTCTGAGCAGAGGCCTTTAGTGTGAGCTGCTTCTCCACTTAGATGCCTGGCCTGGGGAATGAGGCTTCCAGGATTTGGCATGGTAGGAGCATCAGCACCGGAACCCTCAGGATGACTGGTAGAATGTTCTGAGTATAGAGGCACAGACCACAAGAAGGGTCCATGACCGAGAGAAAATTGCGCTCAAAAATCAGCCAGCCTGCTGAGTGAGATGAGGCTAAGTACCAAGCCATTGATGCAGAGGCATGTGACCTAGAGCAAAGCAAGTCCACAAGACAATAACCTCCAAACTGGAATGTTTTTATCCTCGAGAGGTGCTCCTTAAGACACATGAAGTTCCAGCTTGAAATATTCCCTCCAGGTCATTAAGGCATAAAAACAAAAACAAGTCTCAGCAAGTCCCTGAAGCTTACAAGATTCACAAGGTCTCTTCTTTGCCCAAGGTTACATAAGCAATAAGGGCTTCTAGGAAGAGAGGGGGGGGGGGCTCTGATGTAATAAGCTGTCTACAAGTTCTGCAGAGAGCCCATGCTGTGGTGCGTGTACTCCTCACCAGGACTCTTATAAGTATCTCCAGTGTACTCACTGGCTCACCAAGGTGAACTCGGGTAGAATCATATCTTGGGTCTGCTGTCAGTGTCCTGTCCAGGATGACAAGACGTCTGTTTACATCTCCCTAGGAGAAGTCCCGTGCAATGTAAAGAAGCAGGCTGGAAAAAGGATCATTCCTCCAGAGAAGCCTTTCTGGAGGACTGAGCTGAGGCTGAGAGAGAACCGGACCCTCGAGTAGAGGGGGATTAGAAGAGCCCGAGGCAGGAGAGGACTGCAAGGGAAGCAGACAGAGCCACAAGAAGGACCTGCTACCTGCAGCCACTTGCAGATGCAGTACTGGGGAGTCTGCCGGCATTTCTGATCATTAATTCAGTTTGTTTGTTTGCTTGTTCTTTAAGTTACTTTTTTTTTTTGCCACTTTTTCTTTCTCATTCAGACCCTGATAAAAGCTTAGGCATGCTTTCCCTACAATATCGGCTTTCTCACTTCCCTGAAGCTGCTCTTCCTAACTCCCCGTGCCTATTTCTGCCACGTGGCTGCTTCCAACCTCCACTACTGAGCCTGCCTGCTTTCTTTAAGCCATGGCCAGCTTCTTCTTCTCTATCTACCCCCCTCCCGGTAGCTGCCTGAGATTTACAGCTTGCCCGCTCTGTTGTTTCTTCTCAAACTCTAATAAAATTGTCCTTAGTCTTAAAAGGGGGTGGTGATGCTAGAGAATAGGGGCCACTGCTAGGAATGGGGACTTCTGCCCACAGAAAGTTGCAGGAAGGTCTGTCTGGAAAGGGGCAGGGGCAGCCTGTCACTTGGCTAGTGTGGGAAGAACAGAAGAAGGCACAAGTTTGGTCAAGGTAGCCTGAAGTGAGGGGTCCCAAGGACAAAGGGCTGACACAGCTGCTGCTGAGCTGTGGGAGAGAGGCCTGCTGTGCTAGGGGTGACAAACATCCTGTACTAGGGGAGCCAGGTAACAACTGGGGCTAAGGTAGCTGAAAGGTGGGGGAGGTGCCAGTGCTGTGGGCAGTTGCAGTGCCTGCTAAGTGAGGAGAAAGACAATACAAGGCAGGTCCTGGTGGGCTTCAATGGTGCTGGGCTGGTGCAGAAAACAGGATGATTACCAGTAAGGCCCGATGGGCTGCTCTCAGGACTGAAAGCCTGTAGTGTTGGGACTGCCCCCCCCCCGCCCCAGTTTTCTGACCCCTCTCCTTTCCCTGTTCCTATGCCTTCTCCAGTCAACTGTTCACAGCCAGGGGTATGCCAGACAGCTTGTCTGACTTGTGTCCTAGGCCTTTGGTGAGGACACCTCATCTTGACAAAGATTACCACTCCCCCACACATGGAGAGTACCTCAGAGAAGACATGGGGCCTAGGTCAGGCTTTGGGAAATCAGCTGCCTTACAAATGGCTAATTCGGCTAATCCATGTCAAGTCCTAGTAGCTTCCATGCCCCAATCAGGAGTCACATGAGCCTCAGCCACACCCACGGGACAGGGCAGCAATTCTCAGTACTTCCAGGGAGAGTTGGAGATTTCCCAAAGCCGTCTTCCCTTGGGAGTATCTTTGTCCCCTCTGCTTAAAGTTCCGGCTCCTACCTTGGGCAACCCGAAGAAGAAGTGGTGTCCCTCTGCAGGTCAGGATCTGCAACCCCACGTTGGAAGCCCCTATCCGGGTATCTGTCTTTGGATCTCATCCCTCTGGGCCCTCAGCCCTCTCCACGGAGAGGTCCCCAGACCTCACCTGGGGTGACCGAGGTATGACTGCCCTGGCACATTGGGCGGTGCTACAAGAAGAGTTCCAAATCAGCCACCGGGCTCCTCCCTTGTTCCAGAAACTTCTGTGGTTCCCGTGCATGGAGAGAACCCGAGAAGGGAAGGGTGAGATGGGCTGCCCTTCTGTTGCCTCCTTCCCCATCTGCCACCCCTGGGGAATCCCACTGTCCTCACCCTCTGGAAAGAGGTGGGAGTGATTCTGGCTGGCTTTGGTCTCCTTGATCTGGAGACATGCAAAACGCGCAGCTCTCTCATGGCTGGGCATTGTCCCGGGAAATCCTGTCAGACCCAGCACAAGCCTTGTGCCAGTGAAACAGAGATGCCCTCTGTGTATATCTGGTGAAAGCCAGAGTGGAGGGTATGGAGGGGTGTTTACACAGATGTGCAAGGCTACTGCTCGAGCCCATCAATTTACCTCAGTGCATATGCCTGGTCTGTGGTGAGATTTAATTAAGGCCAAACCAGCCACAATCTTTGGCTCTTCGTGCTGAGGCTGAGCAAGACGGACATGCTGAGTTGACCTTTCTTTCCTCCAAGACTGCACAGTTAGGTTCCCTCTCTACTTCTGTGTCCCTGATCCCTCTGGTTGCCAGGCCTGGTTCCAGAACCTGGCCTCTGCTGTTTGTCAGGCACTGCAAAGAGATGAAGATGCCTGGCTGGCTGCCCTGGGAGGCTCAAGGTACACAACCTGTTCCCTGGAGTAACCCCATAAGAGGTTATGTCCTCTCAGCACAGAGGCCAGGGACAGGTCCTGGGTTCCCTCTAGGTTACTCTGTAGAGGACTGGGTACTCAATCCCCAAATGACGTGATGGTCACTCCATGGTCTTCTGGGAATGAGGTAAGTGTAAGACAGACCTGAGCAGAGAGAATCGTCAGAAGCACCTCCATGAGGGCCAAGAGAGGTGAACACAGGGCGCCTTCTTCAGAAGAGCATGCATGATAGCAGGGGGTTGGGGGGTTGTGAGGAGGCCACCTTTCCCCTTGGAAGACCCCTGCCAGGGTAAAGGGTGTGACATTAGTCATTCCTCTTCAGACGAACCCATGGGAAAGCAGAGAAAGAACACCTCTGCTGAGTCTGGCCAAAGAGACTTGAGGAAGGATGCAGCTAAGACGGGTCCCAAACAATAATTAAGAATGTTAGTTCAAAATAACATCTATCTACAACCGCCCATCTCATGCTGTCGGGTCACAGAAGCTGATACAAGACATGAAGGGGAGGAAAGGGATCGGAACCCCAAAGCCCAAGACAGACTAAAACCTGGTCTGGTCTCCGGAGCTGGATTCTCAGCCCAAACATCTGGAACCTCTGCATTGGATCCAAAGTTCCAGGAAGGAGCAGAGGACAGGTGGCCTCCACTTACCATGTGCCCTGCCCCGTGAACCCTGGGTCAGAACCAAATTGAGACCTGGAGGATCACTGCACCTGGGGTGAAGGGTAGCCAGAGTCTCTGCATCTGGGAAGCAGGGTGAGTGCCCACCTTTCTTTTCAGGACAGAAAAAGATGCCATATCCCTGCTACCTTGCTGGGTGCTGTGCTGCATTCTGCACAGACTCTCCAAGCTACTGCTGGCTCCTGATAAAGTCCCCACTCCATACCCACTGCTCTAGGGCACCAGGGGCCAGAGGCAGAGGGCATAAGCTCTGCGCAAACATCCTGCCGTCTCCCAAGGAGATTTTCTTTAATAAAAGACTGTGGAAATGTCAGCCAGTCTAAACAAATAGCAAGTTTTATGGAGCTTGAACAGCCTGCATACAATCCTGGAGGTGACTTTGGGGAAAAAAATCAGACTAAAAAGCAGGCACAGAACCTTTCAATATGGGAGCATTTAAGGTCACGATGACTGAACCAGAGACATAGAAGCCGCAGGAAGGAAGGAGATGTCCCCCACAGCCTAGACATGCTGTGTCTGTTCCTGGTCTCTAAGGAGCTGTCTTAGCTACTTTTCCATTGTGACAAAACACCATGACCAAGGCAACTTATAGAAGAGTTTATTAGGGCTTACAGTCCCAGGGGGTTAGTTCACGCCCCCCAAGGCAGGGAGCCTGACAATAGGCAGGCAGGTGTGGCACTGAAACAGTAGCTGAGAACTTACATCCACAACTATGAGGCAAAGAGAGATAACTGGGATAGTGTGGGCCTTTGAAACCTCATGGGTCACCCTCAGTGATACACCCCCTCCAGTAAGGCCACATCGTCCTGAACAGTTCCACTAACTGGGGACCAAGTATTGAAACATACTAAAGTCACATCAGATAAGGGCTCTCTCCTGAAGACCCCAGACAAAGGAACAAAGTGGGTGGACAGCCTTCCCCACACACCTCAGGGGTCTGTCTTCTTGGAGCATCAAAGTTCAGCTTCATTTCCTGTGTCAGGGAGGTCCCAACTCAGGCCTTGGGTCTAGGGGAGCTGCCAAACCCAGCAGTGGGTAAATATTTGTTCCCTCATGCCTATGGGCTTGGGACCTGCTGGGTTTAGGGGCAGGGGTTGAGACTCATGGGGCAAACAGACCTGAGGATCTAGGCACCTACATCCATTAAGGTTTGGAATTCAGAAGCAGTAGGCTGTAAGCACTCAACGTTCCTCTCAAGCAGCATGGATCCAGTTCTAGCCATATTGCCCCACAGGTAAGAAGTGGGTAGGACATCAGGCATGGGTCCCTAGGAATATACTATCTCTAGGCCCTTCCTGCCTCACTCTATGCCTCCTATTCGCCATAAGACAAGCAGCCTCCGGGACACGCTTCTGCCACATAATGTTCTGCCTCTATATGAGCCCAGAACCACAGTGCCCAAGGCACATGGGCTGAAACCCTGAGCCACAAAGAGAAGCCTTCCTTAAGTTGTCCTCCTAGGTACTGCGGTCACAGCAGTAAAAGGTAATCGATACAGTAAATCATCTAAGAGCTAGGACCAACATCAATGGTGAACTCTACACCACTGATGGGTAGCTGGGCCTCCATGAGCAGTAGAGAGAAGGAAAACAGTGGGGTAGTGTCCTTGTCAGATGTCGGAGTGACCAGAAATCTGTGGAAAGAAGTAATGCTGGATCTGGGGCACAGGCTAGGCCACAGACAGACATTCATTTTCTGCCTGGCTATCTCCTTATTCAAGGAGGTTCCATCCTTGGCAACTAACCACCATGCCACGAGGAAGCCCAGGGTTCCTGGGAAGGAACAACAAAACTATGTGTTCCCCCATCTGCTAGAGTAGGTGGAGTAGAGACAGCTGGTCCCTACCACACCCAGCCCGATGTGCAGTGTCCAGAGCAAAATCCACTTCGTTGGTGAGGCTTTGCAAGGCACGGAGTTCAGCATCAGGAGGTAACAGAATCAGTATTTGGGGCTCTTTTTCTATTCTGACTCCCAAGCCGGGTATTGAGCAAAGCAAAATTAGGCTACCACACTATCCCCTTTATGTCAGTCTCTCATCTGGGAGCATTTCTACCCTGAGGGACACAGTGGCCCCAGACAAGGCTAGACCCAGAAGCCAGAATCCCTGTCCCTTTGGAGCATACCTCCACTGTCATGAGCAGACATACTGTCTCATGCAATGCATGAACACATGAGAAACGTGTGTTCAGGACCCATTCTCACATACGAATAAGACTCCAGAGTCAGCTGAGTCCCTTGTCTCACGTGTCCCTACTTGACCTTGGAATAGGCGCATAGGGGAATGATTTAAAAGCCCTTATTCTCCATTTCTCCCTAGTGGTCCACCGGCTGTCTGCCCACCCACTGCTGGGACAGAAGCAGCTCTCAGCCACAGCCACCCCCATCAATCAATATTTTTAATTACCTTTACATGATTGACTAATAAAATTCTCCACTGACTAATTGATTTTTTGATGGGGAGATGAATTTTTTTTTCTCACCTAAATGGCAAGTTGTATTTCTTTTGGTCATTTTAGAAGAAGAAAAATGGGAGAGAGCAGGAATAAGGAGAGACCCAGAGGTTACGAAGATTATAGGCCCAAACTGAAATAAATTAACAGGCAGCCCCAATCACCATGTGGCCCAGCACACACCCAGACATCCTCCTATGCTGTGGTACCATGATGCTCAGGGGGACATTGGACACTGCTTCTTCAAGCAGCATGGGCGGCACTTTGCTTAAGCATCAACTGTTCCATTGTTCTTCAACCTGATCCGTAAAGTTTCCTTTACATTTTATTTATTTATTCATTTATTGCCGTATTGAGAATCAAACCCAGAACCTTACACATGCTAGCCATGTGCCGCATACCTAGTTATATATTCCCATCTCTTTCCTTTCTTTTTAAATACAATCACTGCGTTTCAAATTATTAGAGCAGCTTATTTATTGCCTGTAAGTTGGAAAAGGCAGGCAAATCTAATTAAACACAAAGAGAACTTGCCATAAGCCATGGTGTCAGTGAGCAGAGGCCACTACCGAGGCTGGCTTCACTGCCAGTCACCCACTAGCTCCTAACAGCAGCATTTTCTATTCTGCTCACTGCCCTGGTGCCTAAAGTTGACCAGTACAAGAGACATTCAGTCCCTGCCTTTCACTTGAAGAAATGAATCTATTTCAGCCATATTAAAAAAAAAAGTGGGTCCCAATGGAAAATGCAGAGTAAGAGAAATATAATTTTAATATCTATTATGGGGGAAAAATCAGACATATGGACAAGAAAAAGAGCAATACAATGAACTCCAATGTCCCATCACCAAGAACCACCAATATCTATAGCTTTATTGATCTTCACAGCTCGCTGTTCAGTTAGCATAGTTCTTAGAGACAAGAGCTACCAAACACATTGGACTTAGCAGTAGAGTATTTGTCGGCTGTGCAGAAAGCCCTGAGCTGGAGACATGGCTACACACAGAGATTTGCACACAAAGAACAACAAAGAGGGAAGCCAATGCCTCTTTGCTTAGAGTTTAGTACAACAGGAGGGATAGTCTTACAGGGACTTTGAGGCAGGTGAGGTGAGATATAGCAAGATATTTATAGTAGATAGAGCAAGACTTCTAATGTGCCCTGGGACACTGGGGGGCAGCTAGCTAGAAGCAGGGGTGTGTGACTGGGAGCAGAGTGGGGTGAATTTAGGCTCTTTCTGGCTACTCCTAAGTAGAGGGGGCTTAGAGAATTTGTCATTATTGATCAAAGTCTGGCCCTTTAGGGTCAATTGCACAGGTTATTATGCTGGTTCCTAAGTCGTCCCTAGAGACATAGGCTGGCTTCTTGCTTCTGATTTTGGGTCAGAGGTTTTTTTTTGTTTGTTTGTTTGTTTGTTTTGTTGGTTTTTTTTTGTTTTCCCTCCATTTTTGAGACAGGGTCCTCTGTGTAGCCCTGGCTGTCCTGGAATTCATTGTGTAGACCAGGCTGGCCTCAAACTCAGACATCTACCTGCTTCTACCTCCTAAGTGCTGGGATCAAAGGCGTGAGCCACCACCATGCAACTATTTTATACCAACCATCGTCTGCATCGTCAGCTTCTCAATGAAGACAAGTAGGTGCAGCTTTATGACAGTGATAACCGGGTACCACCGTGTAACACATGGGATGTATTCAAGTTGTTTTTAATTGCAAAGACAACTCAGAAAGTGAGTAGGCAGTCTGGAAATATTGATTGAGTGGAAAAATGAAATGTGAGTGAAGGAGAGAAGACATTTAAATCCCAGACCCAGATCACTGCAGCTCGGGACAGAGCCGAGAAGGAGAACCTTGGAAGGCTGTTGGCAAGACAGCATCAGCATTTCTAATGGGAGGAAATGCAGCTGCTAAGTAGATTTCTTGAGAGGAAAAAAATAACGCAAACATCTGAATTCCAAATTCAAGAATAACTACCAGAAAAAATAAAACAGACTTGGCAGCTTTCAGTAACATAACTACATAAAAAGTTTAATTCGTGTATTTGGATTTGCTAGAAGGAGGACTGACCACATCCTTGGCACTGTTCAAGGTGTTGAAGGTACGACATCGAACAGACAAAAGTTCCCCACCTCCATGAGGATATATCCCATAGAAAAAACATAAAATAATCAATGTTAATCAATAAATATGTGGTGTACTTGCTGTTAAGCAATGTTTTAGAAACAAAGCAGAGAGGGAACAAGCGAGCCCTGAAGGTGGTTTGTAGTTTTAAACCGCGATTAGGGAGGCCTCCGGTGAGTACAGAGCAGAAGGACATGGAAAAGCTGATTATGTGGATGAAAGGAAACTGAATCTCAGCCAGAAAACACGGGAAGTTCAAGCAATCTGCAGTGAGGGTGTGGTGGGTACAGCAAGCCAAGGTGGCTGGTGTGGCGTCAACTGGAGTGAAAGCCAGCAGGACATGAAGCCACAGAGGAATCCCAGGTGACATTCTGTGGATAGGTTGATGAACATAGATGCAAATTCCTCAACAGAACACTTGCAAATCGAATTCAAGAACACATCCAAGAGATCATTCACTATGATGAGGTTGGCTTCCTTACAGGGATGTAGATATTGTTAAACATAAATGAATTAATAATTATAATTCACAAATAAAGGAACTCAAGGACAAAGTCATGTAATCACTTCAGCTGATGCATAGAAAGGACTTTGACCAAAATCAGACATCCCTTTATTTTAAAAGGGAGGTTATAGGTAGAGGGAACATATCTCAATATAATAAAAAGAATTCGTGAAAAACTGATAGCCTCCATCACATGAAGTGGAGAAAAAGTCAAAACACTCCCACAGTATCAGAAACAAGACAAGGGTGTCCATTTCCTCCATGTCTACTCACTACAGTGCTTGAAGTCCTAGCTGCATCAATAAAATAGAAGGATTAAAGGGATTCAAATTAGAAAAAAAAATCAAAGTCTCCCTGTTTGCAGATAAGATGATCTACGTACAAGAGACCTCAAAGACTCCACCAGGAAACTGATGGAGCTCATGAACACTTTATCCACATAACAGTTTACAGAAGTAACAGGCCAAAATCGGTAGTCTTCTTACCTACCAATGACAAACATAAGAGATGCTGGAGGGTGGGGAGATAGCACCACAGTTCAGAGCAATGGCTGCTCTCCTGGAGTTCGTCCATTCCAGTTCCAGCATACACATGTTGGCTCATAGTCATCAGTAACTCCAGTTCTGGGGGAATCCAATGCCCTCCTGGCCTCTGTGAGCACTACATGTTCATGGTGTACATACACACATGAAGGGAAACACTCATACATATGAAAGCAAAGTTAGATATTAATAAGACATACCGAAAATGAAATCAGGGAAACAATCCCATTGATAGCAGCCTAAAATACACCTCGTGTGGTGGTTTGAATAGGTTTGACCCCTTAGATTCATGTGTTTCAAAGCTTGGCCATATGGAGTGGCACTATCACGAGAGGTGGCCTTATTGGAGTAGGTGTGACATTGTTGGAGGAAGCGTGTCACCATGTAGGTGGACTTTGAGGCCTCCTATGCCCAAGTTCTGTCCAGTGTGGACTCAGAGTCTCCTTCTGCGTGCCTTTGGATCAAGATATAGAACTCCCAGCTTCTTCTGCAGAACCATGTCTTCCAGGATGTGCTGTGCTTCCTACTATGATGATAATGGACTGAACCTCTGAAATTGTAAGCCAGCCCCAATTAAATGTTGTCCTTTATAAGAGTTGCCTTGGCCATGGTATCTCTTCACAGCAATAGAACCCTAACTAAGACACCTTGGCATAAGCCTATCCAAGAATGTGAGAGGACATACAATGAAAACTTAAGTCACTGAAGAAAGAAATTGAAGATGCTAGAAGATGAAGAGACCTCCCAGGCTATTAAATATTACCATGAAAATGGCCATCCAGCTTAAAACAATCTACAGATTCAAGGCACTTCCATCTAAAATTTTGATGTAATTCTTTTTTGAAATTGAAACAAAAAAATCTAAAATTCAGATGGAAGCACAAAAAGCCTACACAATACTGAATGACAAAGCCACAGTGAGACCTATCATCAGTGTCACCACTCATTCTTAACTTCAAGTCATACTAGAGAGACAAAGAGGTAGATGACAGCAACAATAGCATGCTACTAATGTGTACACATACACACATGCATATACACATGTATACACACATATATACATATGCACACATGCATACACACAGATACACATGCACACATCCATACATATACATACACACCTTCATACACATTCACACACATGCATACACACATATACACATTCACACATACATATATGCATATACATATATACATGTATACATGCACATATACATGCACACATATACATACATATATGCACACGCATAGGCACATATTTAGACACATACACACATGTATGCACACGCACACATACACATGCACACACACACAGAGCAGCCATCTGATTTTTGAGAAAGGATGCCAAAGTTCCCAACACATGGAGGAAAGATGACATCTTTACCAATCATGCTGAAGAAGCCGGATAGCCATGTGTAGAAGAATGAATGTTAACCTTCTTTCTCACTCTGCACAAAAATGAGCTCCAAATAGGTCAAAGATCTCAATATTAAGCCCGAAACTCTGGCATGTGTGGAGGAAAAGGTAAGGGGTACACTCCAGGATAAAGGCTCTAGTAAGGACTTAGGCGTAAGACATCAGACACACAGCAATCAACCATCAAGTGGGACCTCACAGAATTAGAAAGCTTCCATTCCACAGAGCAAAGCATTAATTAACTGTAGGGATGTCCAACCAAATGGAAGATAGAAGGGGCTGGAGAGATGGCTCAGCAGATAAGAGCACTGGTTGTTCTTCCAAAAGTTCTGGGTTCAATTCCCAGCACCCATATGATAGCTCATAACTGTCTCTAACTCCAGGTCCTGAGGATCTGACACACTCATACAAACATATATGCAGGCAAAACATCAATGCACAAAAGAAAAAGAAAATTCTATGGGAATGGAGGAAAGAGGAAAAAAATCTTTGCTAACTGTGTATTTGACAGAAGATTAGTGTCTAAAATCTATAAAGAACAACAACAACAAAAAACCCTCCTAAATGTCAAGAAAAATCAATTAAAAATCAGCTATGGAACTGAAAGGAGTTCTCAGAAGAAGTACAAATGGCTAAGAACTAGTTCAAAAAGTGTTCATCATACTTAACTCTCAGGGAAATACAGATTAAAACTCCATTGAGGTTTCACGTTACCAGTCAGAATGGTTAAGATGAAGGAAATAAATGATACAAACGGTGGTGAGGATGTGGAGAAAGGAGACCCTCATCACTGTTGGTAGGAGTGAGCCTGGTACAGCCACCAGAGAGACCAGTCTTTGTCACTTACCCACATACAGAAATGCATTCACGGGCTGGTGAGATGGCTCAGTGGGTAAGAGCACCCGACTGCTCTTCCAAAGGTCCGGAGTTCAAATCCCAGCAACCACATGGTGGCTCACAACCATCCATAACGAGATCTGACGCCCTCTTCTGATGTGTCTGAAGACAGCTACAGTGTACTTATATATAATAAATAAATAAATCTTTAAAAAAAGAGAAAGAAATGCATTCACACCGAATGCATAGCTGCTCTGTTCACACTAGAATGAAAAAAACAGCTAGATGTCCACCAACTCATAAATAGATAGTTAAAATGTATAATTTTATTCAACTGTTAAAAAATAAATAAAATTTTGGCAAATGGATGAACTGGAAAACATTAACCTGAGTGAGGTAACCCAGACCCAGAAAGACATACATTACATGCTGTCATTCATATGTGGATTTCTGTATTTACCCTGGAGTGACTATAGAAGCCAGGAAGTAGGAAGGGGCCATTATGGGGAAAGGAAAGACCCTCGATAGGGAGGATAGTAAAACATGGGGTTGTGAAAGGAAAGGGGGAAATAAGGAGGGAAGTTTGAGCAGGGAGAGGTGGGGGCAGAGCAGAGGAGTGCTGGGAGGGCAGCTGACACTAGGAGTGTTGGAAAACTCCATAAGGAAACCCATTTTACAAGCGCTCTCTCTCTCTCTCTCTTTCTCTCTCTCTCTCTCTCTCTCTCTCTCTCTGTGTGTGTGTGTGTGTGTGTAGTATTGTGTGTATTAATCTAGCAGAGTTTGTGTGTGTGTGTGTGTGTGTGTGTGTGTGTGTAGTATTGTGTGTATTAATCTAGCAGAGTTTGTGTGTGTGTGTGTGTGTGTGTGTGTGTGTATTGTATGCATTCATATAACAGAGTTTGTGTGTGTATGAGGATATTGTATGTATTCATACAACAGAGTTTATTGGGGGGTATTGTATGTATTCATATAACAGAGTTTGATTGGTATTACCCTATATAGGGATAATGTTGTGCCTTGCAGAAGCCATAGAGTTGCCAAATATAAGCCTCAGTGTCAGGTGTGAGATACCTCCCTTGGAGTTGTTAGTCAGAAGCGTTCTAGAGAGTCCCAAAACAATACAGACTACTGTCATTGCTCTCTTTTGCTGATTTGAACATGATATTAAGATCCTGTCGTTGAAGGCACCATACACTGTGGTCACTAGATATGAAGAATCAGAAACAGTATTGATCAGGGAGAGCCCTCCATGCTGGTTAGCTTTCATGGTACTGAAGGCTTTAGTGCAGGCTGCTGGAGGAGAAAATTCAGCAGCAGCCTTGCTCAGCTAAACAGCTTCTGCACTACAATAACTTCCTGTATGGCAAGCTGTGTCCACAGTTGCAGTAGTGGCTCAGGCGCTATAAGGGTAATCAACAACTTTTTAAATTTAGTATAAGGACTGTTACACAGGAACAAATACATACCTTGTACTGCAAAACTGCCAAGAACCCTTGGTTGGGTCACTCATAAGTTCTAGGAATGAGCCTACTATTATTATGTTTTATTGTACAGTGTGTGATGGTTAACACAGAATCTCACAGACAGTTGGCATGTTGAAAATAAGCATCTGTGATGTGCTCAGCAACAAATGGGACACCCATACCACACCCCCTTATTCCAAAGTCCAAGAATCTCCAGGAGCAGAAAGATTGTAAGAACCAGGGATTGGAGGGGTCCAGGGCAAAACACTGATTTCTGTATGTGACAGGACCACTCCACTCATGAACTCTAAGCAGCTATGGTTGCCTGAACAAGGCCTGCACTAAATGGAGCCAGTCAATAGTTTTGTAAGGAAGAGAGGAAAGCTTATGACCTCCTACCTACAGCTACACAGCTAGTGGCAGTTGGTGGCAGCTGGTGAGAGAGAGAGAGAGAGAGAGAGAGAGAGAGAGAGAGAGAGAGAGAGAGAGAGAGAGAGAGAAGTTGGTGGAGGCAGATTTGGGAAAAGTTTGGAGAGGACCAACAGTGACTATGGTAAAATAAATTGCACTCATGTATGAAATTCTCCAAGAATTAAGGAAATAGATTTTAAATCAGTTTTAACTTTTAGTTCTATTTTTTGAGAATTTCGTAGAATATATTTTGGTTATATTCTTTCCTCTCCCCCAGTGACTCAAGATTGCCCCCCATGCCCCCCCACCTTCCTACTTACCCAACTTCATTTTATTTCTTGACTTCAAAAAAAAATCCAAGACAACAACCAGAAAAGCACACACAAACAGATTGACAAACAAAAACGATATCTGATTTGTGTTGGCCAACTACTCTTGGGCGCTAAACCTGTCCAGGAGTGTTGATATACACAGTGTCACTCCACTGAAGAAAACAGATTTTTTTCCCCTCTCCTAGACTCTAACAATTGCAAACAGCGTCTTGACTGGGGCTGGGAATCTGTGCCCACTGCCCATTCTCCATGTTGGGCTTTTCTCTGGCTTGTGTGCATGTTGTCACAGTCTTTGCGAGTTCATATGTGCATCATCCCCGTTGTGTCTGGGAGTCACCCACCACCTCTGGCTCTAACCACCTTTCACATAAATCCCTGAACCTTAAGGGGAGGAATGTGGAACCAATATTCCCATGATTCTGAATTATCATGGTTAGATGCTCCACTATTTACACATTACACACTTATGAGTCTCTGAGTTGATTATCTACTGCAAAAAGAAGCTTTGCTGACTAGAGCTGAGTGATAGGCAGATCTATGGGTAAAGCAATATGTCATTAGGAGATGTTTTATTACTGGGTTCATTTATCAAACTAATAGTAGTGGGCTTTCCCCTAGACCTATAACCTATCTAACTTTATGCCCTTGGTGTCGTTAACAATATCAGATGTGGGTTCTATCTCATGGAGCAGACCTTAATTAAATTTCACCAAAAAGTGGTTGGCTGTTCCTCTAATATTTAGGCCAGTATTGCCCCACTCGGCATATCTTCTAGGCAGGTCACTACTGCAGCTCACAGCTGGATGAGACCGATGGCTACTTTTCTCCTCTGGAAACATATATAGCACCTTCCAGCACTATTAACGCTACTTAGTAGGGGTGAAGCTTCCAGTTGAGCACTAGCTCATTCTTCCCCATGTTCTATCACATAAGTATGTGGTGTCTTACTGTCGGGTTGTGGAGGGAAAACAATCGCACTGGGGATAAGCTGTAATGTTTGGGTTGGGTCTAAGTGAGTCTTTTGGGAATCAACTCAGAAATGTAATCTATTCCTGGTAGCTGGGTGGGGCTTTCTTTTGTAGCATATGATGTTTAGTTTTGGTATTGCCTCATCCAGTATATGGCATTTAAACTCCTTTTCATATGTACATATTTTAGGAAACTTTCAAAAAGAAAACAGGAAAATATTCAACCAGAAAAGTTCTTGAAGAAGTAAAAGTTGTATAATTCCCATATTTGGAAGAGATGTCAATGTGCTGGTTCAAGACATTGAGTAACAGTAAGCAGAATAAAATCAGATAAACCCATGCCAAGACACACTGAAATTAAACTGATGAAATATGAAGACAAAGGAAAACTCCTAAAAACAGCAAGAGAGAAATTACCCTTCAACGACAGCAGATTTTTCTTCAGAATTATGTACCAGGGAAGTGGTACCGTGTTTTTCAAATCCTGAAAGCAAGAATTTGTCAATAAAAATCCGGTACCCAGTGATATAATACCAGAGTAACCATCCTTCTTATCTCCATTCTCAAATGGAGGAAAGTTAGGAGAATCTATTGCTCAGTACTACGCTGAAAAAATGGCTGGAAGGACTTATCCAAACAGAGAGGAAATACTGAGCCTTGGAACAACAGGAAAGAAAGAATGCAGTAAGAGGGCTGGTGAGATGGCTCAGTGGGTAAGAGCACCTGACTGCTCTTCCGAAGGTCAGGAGTTCAAATCCCAGCAACCACATGGTGGCTCACAACCATCCATAACGAGATCTGACTCCCTCTTCTGGAGTGTCTGAGGGCAGCTACAGTGTACTTACATATAATAAATAAATAAATCTTTAAAAAAAAAAAGAATGCAGTAAGAAAAAGAGTGGAGAGATGTCATCGTTTTCCTTCTCCTAAAGATTTGAACAAAACTCTAACAAAATGTGCTCAACATTTAGAAGAAATTTTAAGATGATTACCTTGCATATAAAACAAGAATAAAAGCCGGGCGTGGTGGTGCACGCCTTTAATCCCAGCACTTGGGAGGCAGAGGCAGGCAGATTTCTGAGTCGAGGCTACCCTGGTCTACAAAGTGAGTTCCAGGACAGTCAAGGCTACACAGAGAAACCCTGTCTCGAAAAAACAAACAACAACAAGACAAAACAAACAAAAAAAATCAAAAACAAAAACAAAAGCAAAAAACAAGAATAAAAAAGCTAAGGTTTCCAAGCTAGATACCATTCAACTTCCTTCTACTATATCCAACCCGTAAAGGTTCCAGTACCTCCCAGTACCATGATGGGCTGCCAGTCTTCAACACATGGGCCTTGTCAGGGAAGATTCAAATCACAGCAAGAGCTATGAGGAAAATAAAAGCCCCCAGAGGGATGTCAGGATTCGAACAGCTAAGCTCAGCACCACCAAATTCGGAGGATGATGTGGAAAAGCCGGGTTACTCGTATATTGCCAGCAGGGCTAGGAAATGGTTAAGAAACTCTGTAGAATAATTTGACAGTTGCTTTAAAAAAATTTAAGGGGGACAGGCATAGTTTAAACTGCTTTAATCCCAGAACTTGAGGCTTGTCTATCTAGTGACTTCCAAGCCAGCCAGGGCTCCATGAGACCCTGTCTCAAAAAAAAAAAAAATTAAACATGTAACTATGATATGAGTCAAAATTGTTATCAAAGGAAAAATGAAGGCTCATTATTTATACAAAGATCTACATGTAAAAAAAACCTTGTAATTATTTATAATAGAAAAATGGAAAGAACCTATATGTTCATCCTAAGGAACAAGTGGGTGGTACGCACCATGAACCTTGTTTCTCCACGGTAAAAAGTATCAGACTGCTGATGCAGGGAGCAACCTGAATGAATACAAGAAAACTGAACTAAATAATCTCACAAATTGCACAATGTATAATGCTTGTTAAAATGAAAAAAAAAAAAACAAATTATAGAGTTACCACTTAAAAGGGACTTGAGCCGAGACATGAGGGAGGGCCACGGTAGTGATTCTTGCCATTTGAAATGACATTTCTATTCTGTCATTCATAACAGGACTGTAAGTGAGCTCATGGGAGATGGTTGTTGATGTCCTTACTGTGTCTTCAATATCCTTTAGCTTTGTAAGATTTTACCAATGGGAGAATCTGGGTAAAGAGCACAGAGATAATACATTATTTATAACAATTGTATGTGAATCTACAATTATCTGGAATTTTTTGTTTGTTTGTTTTTATGAGACAGGATTTCTCTGTGTAGCCCTGGCTATTCTAGAACTCACACTGTAGACCAGGCTAGCCTCAAACTCAGAGATAGATCAACCTGTCTATACCTCTCAAGTGCTGGTGTTAAAGGTGTGTGCAACCACAACCACCACCCAGTGTTAAAAATTATTTATTCTTGGGAAATTCATATATGTATATAATACATTCTGCCACACTCATCAAATGCTGATGTGAGCAGGCTTGCACACTGACACTGCTCAGAACAATCTACCTAACACAAACATTAACACACTGAAAGCCATGGTGGTTTTCTTTGCTTTCTCCTCTGCTAAGTCTCCCTTGCTAAGGATATGCTGAAAGTGATGCGTCACATTCAAGAGCATGAATTATTAAGAGATAAGAAACAATTTATAGAACGGTGCATATACTCTTGCCTTTTAAATTTAAAATAAGATATCTGTGGTACGTAGGTGGGTGTGTTTGTATAGACAGCTTTATGTTCTATAAACAGGTTATATGGGGGAAAGCCGTGGCAGATGGACTCAGAGCTCTTAAGCGATGCCATTCACCTGGGTTGTCCGGGTGGGGTAGTGAGAGTTATGATGTAGAGTTTGCAGACACCAAAGCAGAAATTGCAGTTTTGTTATATATACTTTTTGTTTGTTTTTCAAATGTTATGTTTTATTTTTTCCCTTTTATTGAAAATAGATTCTTTTCCCATACAATACATCCTGGTAGTTTCCCTTCTCTCTACTCCTCCCAGTTCCTCCCCATCTCCCCTCCCATCCAGATTCACTCTGTCTGTCTCTCATTAGAAGTGAACAGACTTTTATGTGATAACAACAAAAGGTAACAAAATAAATATAATAAGATAAAACAAAGGCTATCAGATCATTGAACAAGAGATCAAGATAAGGTACAAGTATTAGGGACTCTCAGTGGAAAGAGAGGCCCATTGGTCATGTAAACTTACATGCCTCAGTACAGGGGAACGCCAGGGACAAGAAGTGGGAGTGGGTGGGTAGGGGAGTGAGGGGAGGGTATGGGGGACTTTTGGGATAGCACTGGAAATGTAAATGAAGAAAATACCTAATTGAAAATTTTTTAAAAAAAGAATTAGGGATCCACTCATTCATACACTCAGGAGTCCCATAAACACACTAAACTGGAAGCCATAATATACACAAAGGACTTGGTGCAGACCCATGCCGGCCCTGAGATTTCTGCTTCAGTCTCTGTGAGGTGATTTAGAGGAGCTTGTTCTCCTGGTGTCCTCCTTTCCCTCTGGCCTCTTACACTTTTCCTGCCTTCTCTTCTGTGGGGTTCTGACCTCTGAGGATACAGTTTTGATGGAGGCAGCCCGTTTAGAGCTAAGTGTCCCAAATGGACCAGGTGCATTCTCCTTCTCCCTTTCCCTCCACCCCCCATGTGTATGTTTAATGTCTAGTGATGGGTCTCTGTTCTCATATGCTCCAGTAGGAAGCGTCTGTGGTGATGTCTGAATATGGCACTGATCTACGAATATAGCAGAATACCACTATGAGTAATTTTATTACAATTAAAAATAAACAAAAACAGTAGCCTTTTAGTTGGCACAGGCACCGGGTCACCTGGGCATGGAGTCGGCAGACACCCCAAGGTCCTTAGAGGACTCTCCATGCGATCTTAGGACCTCTGGTGAGTGGAACACAACTTCTGTTTCATTCCAATCGTGCGGGACCTGAGACAGCATTAGGGAAGCAGAAAACCTGGCCTGACTAGGGTCACAAGTACCAGCACCTGGTCACCTTGGACGTGGAATCGGCGGACACCCCCAAGGTCCCTAGAGGACAGCTTCTGAGGCAGACCCCGTTTTGGGCTCCAGACATCTGGGCACCTTCCCTGACAGAGGAGAGGTGCCCGCTCCACCCAGGAGAGCTTTGCTGGAGCACCAGGGGAACTCATCTTGGTTCCCGGATCCCTCCAAGACTAGTCTGAACAGGTGAGAGTGTGGACTTCAGAAGCTAACAGCTTCTAGAACAGGCCCTGTTTCGGGCCTTCATCTTCTGCCAGGAGGCAGGTCCGAACACCAGATATCTGTGCATCTTCCCTGCAAGAGGAGAGCTTGCCTACAGACAGTGCTCTGACCACTGAAACTCAGGAGAGAGCTAGTCTCCCAGGTGTGCTGATAGAGGCTAACAGAATCATGAGAGGAACAAGCTCTAAGCAGAGACAACTATAACAACTAACTCCAGAGATTACCAGATGGCGAAAGGCAAATGTAAGAATCTTACTAACAGAAACCAAGACCACTCACCATCATCAGAATGCAGCACTCCCACCTCACCCAGTCCTGGGCACACCAACACACCCGAAAAGCTAGACCTGGATTTAAAAGCATATCTCATGATGATGGTAAAGGACATCAAGAAGGACTTTAATAACTCACTTAAAGAAATACAGGAGAACACAGTTAAAGAGTTACAAGTCCTTAAAGAAAAACAGGAAAACACATCCAAACAGGTGATGGAAATGAACAAAACCATACTAGACCTAAAAAGGGAAGTAGACACAATAAGGAAAACCCACAGTGAGGCAACGCTGGAGATAGAAACCCTAGGAAAGAAATCTGGAACCATAGATGCGAGCATCAGCAACAGAATACAAGAGATGGAAGAGAGAAACTCAGGTGCAGAAGATTCCATAGAGAACATGGGCACAACAACCAAAGAAAATGCAAAACGATCCTAACTCAAAAAATCCAGGAAATCCAGGACACAACGAGAAGTCCAAACCTACGGATAATAGGAGGAGATGAGAATGAAGATTTTCAACTTAAAGGGCCAGTAAATATCTTCAACAAAATTATAGAAGAAAACTTCCCAAACCTAAAGAAAGAGATGCCCATGAACATTACAGGACACCTACAGAATTCCAAATAGACTGGACCAGAAAAGAAATATCCTCCCAACACAGAATAATCACTATTGACAACAAATACACTAAATAAAGATAGAATTTAAAGCAGTAAGGGAAAAAGGTCAAGTAACACATAAAGGCAGGCCTATCAGAATTACACCACACTTTTCACCAGAGACTATGAAAGCCAGAAGAGCCTGGACAGATGTTATACAGACACTAAGAGAACACAAATGCCAGCCCAGGCTACTATACCCAGCCAAACTTTCACTTACCATAGATGGAGAAACCAAAGTATTCCATGACAAAGCCAAATTCACACATTATCTTTCCACGAATCCAGCCTTTCAAAGGATAATAACAGAAAAAAAGCCAATACAAGGACAGAAACCACGTCCTAGAAAAAGCAAGAAAGTAATCCTTCAACAAACCTAAAAAAAGACAGCCAAAAGAACAGAATGCCAACTCTAACAACAAAAATAATAGGAAGCAACAATTACTTTTCCTTAATATCTCTTAATATCAATGGACTCAATTCCCCAATAAAAAGACATAGACTAACAGACTGGCTACACAAACAGGACCCAACATTTTGCTGCTTACAGGAAACCCATCTCAGGGAAAAAGACAGACACTACCTCAGAATGAAAGGCTGGAAAACAATTTTCCAAGCAAATGGTCTGAAGAAACAAGCTGGAGTAGCCATTCTAATATCGAATAAAATCGACTTCCAACCCAAAGTTATCAAAAAAGACGAGGGACACTTCATACTCATCAAAGGTAAAATCTTCCAAGAGGAACTCTCAATTCTGAATATCTATGCTCCAAATGCAAGGGCAGCCACATCCATTAAAGAAACTTTAGTAAAGCTCAAAGCACGCATTGCACCTCACACAATAATAGTGGGAGACTTCAACACACTACTTTCATCAATGGACAGATCCTGGAAGCAGAAACTAAACATGGACACAGTGAAACTAACAGAAGTTATGAAACAAATGGATTTAACAGATATCTACAGAACATTTTATCCTAAAACAAAAGGATATATATACCTTCTTCTCAGCACCTCATGGTACCTTCTCCAAAATTGACCATATAATTGGTCACAAAACAGGCCTCAACAGATACAAAAATATTGAAATTGTCCCATGCATCCTATTAGATCACCATGGACTAAGGCTGATCTTCAATAACAACATAAATAATAGAAAGCCAACATTCACATGGAAACTGAACAACACTCTTCTCAATGATACCTTGGTCAAAGAAGGAATAAAGAAAGAAAAGACTTTTTAGAGTTTAATGAAAATGATGCCACAACATACCCAAACTTATGGGACACAATGAAAGCATTTCTAAGAGGAAAACACATAGCTCTGAGTGCCTCCAAAAAGAAACTAGAGATAGCACACACTAGCAGCTTGACAACACACCTAAAAGCTCTAGAACAAAAGGAAGCAAATTCACTCAAGAGGAGTAGATGGCAGGAAATAATCAAACTCAGGGGCGAAATCGACCAAGTGGAAACAAGAAGAACTATTCAAAGAATCAACCAAACGAGGAGCTGGTTCTTTGAGAAAATCAACAAGATAGATAAACCCTTAGCCAGACTCACTAGAGGGCACAGGGACAGCATCCTAATTAACAAAATCAGAAATGAAAAGGGAGACATAACAACAGATCCTGAAGAAATCCAAAACACCATCAGATCCTTCTACAAAAGGCTATACTCAACAAAACTGGAAAACCTGGATGAAATGGACAAATTTCTAGACAGATACCAGGTATCAAAGTTAAATCAGGATCAGATTAATGATCTAAACAGTCCTATATCCCCTAAAGAAATAGAAGCAGTCATTAATAGTCTCCCAACCAACAAAAGCCCAGGAACAGATGGGTTTAGTGCAGAGTTCTAACAGACCTTCAAAGAAGATCTAATTCCAGTTATTCACAAACTATTCCACAAAATAGAGGCAGAAGGTACTCTACCCAATTCATTCTATAAAGCCACAACTATTCTGATACCTAGACCACAGAAAGACCCAACAAAGATAGAGAACTTCAGACTAATTTCCCTTATGAATATAGATACAAAAATACTCAATAAAATTCTCGCTAACCGAATCCAAGAACACATCAAAACAATCATCCATCCTGACCAAGTAGGTTTCATTCCAGGGATGCAGGGATGGTTTAATATACCGAAATTCCTCAACGTAATCCACTATATAAACAAACTCAAAGACAAAAAACACATGATCATCTGGTTAGATGCAGAGAAAGCATTTGACAAAATCCAACACCCATTCATGATAAAAGTCTTGGAAAGATCAGGAATTCGAGGCCCACACCTAAACATGATAAAAGCAATCTACAGCAAACCATAGCCAACATCAAAGTAAATGGTGAGAAGCTGGAAGCAATACCACTAAAATCAGGGGCTAGACAAGGCTGCCCACTTTCTCCATACCTATTCAATATAGTATTTGAAGTCCTAGGCAGAGCAATTTGACAACAAAAGGAGATCAGGGGGATACAAATTGAAAAGGAAGAAGTCAAAATATCACTTTTTGCAGATGATATAATAGTATATATAAGTGACCCTAGAAATTCCACCAGAGAACTCCTAAACTTGATAAACAGCTTCAGTGAAGTAGCTGGATATAAAATTAACTCAAACAAGTCAATGGCTTTTCTGTACACAAAGGATAAACAGGCTGAGAAAGAAATTAGGGAAACAACACCCTTCACAATAGTCACAAATAATATAAAATACCTTGGCGTGACTCTAACTAAAAAAGTGAAAGATTTGTATGATAAGAACTTCAAGTCTCTGAAGAAAGAAATTAAAGAAGATCTCAGAAGATGGAAAGATCTCCCATGCTCATGGATTGGCAGGATCAATATAAAATGGCTATCTTGCCAAAAGCAATCTAAAGATTCAATGCTATCCCCATCAAAATTCCAACTCAATTCTTCAATGAATTAGAAAGGGCAATCTGCAAATTCATCTGGATTAACAAAAAACCTAGGATAGCAAAGACTCTTCTCAAAGATAAACGAACCTCTGGTGGAATCACCATGCCTGACCTAAAGCTGTACTACAGAGCAATTGTGATAAAAACTGCATGGTACTGGTATAGCGACAGACAAGTAGACCAGTGGAATAAAATTGAAGACCCAGAAATGAACCCACACACCTATGGTCACTTGATCTTTGACAAGGGAGCTAAAACCATCTAGTGGAAAAAAGACAGCATTTTCAACAAATGGTGCTGGCACAACTGGCGGTTATCATGTAGAAGAATGCGAATTGATCCATTCCTATCTCCTTGTACTAAGGTCAAATCCAAGTGGATCAAGGAACTCCACATAAAACCAAAGACAGTGAAACTTATAGAGGAGAAAGTGGGGGAAAGCCTCGAAGATATGGGCATAGGGGAAAAAAATTCCTGAATAGAACAGCAATGGCCTATGCTGTAAGATTGAGAATCGACAAATGGGACCTCATAAAATTGCAAAGCTTCTGCAAGGCAAAAGACACCGTCAATAAGATAAAAAGGCCACCAACAGATTGGGAAAGGATCTTTACCTATCCTAAATCAGATAGTGGACTAATATCCAATATATATAAAGAACTCCAGAAGGTGGACTCCAGAAAATCAAATAACCCCATTAAAAAAGAGGGCTCAGAGCTAAACAAAGAATTCTCACCTGAGGAATACCGAATGGCTGAGAAGCACCTGAAAAAATGTTCAGCATCCTTAATCATCAGGGAAATGCAAATCAAAGCAACCCTGAGATTCCACCTCACAGCAGTCAGAATGGCTAAGATCAAAAATTCAGGTGACAGTAGAAGCTGGCGAGGATATGGAGAAAGAGGAACACTCCACTGTTGGTGGGAGTGCAAGCTTGTACAACCACTCTGGAAATCAGTCTGGCGGTTCCTCAGAAAATTGGACATAGTACTACCGGAAGATCCCGCAAGACCTCTCCTGGGCATATATCCAGAAGATGTTCCAACTCGTAAGAAGGACACATCCTCCAATATGTTCATAGAAGCCTTATTTATAATAGCCAGAAGCTGGAAAGAACCCAGATGTCCCTCAACAGAGGAATGAATACAGAAAATGTGGTACATTTACACAATGGAGTACTACTCAGCTATTAAAAAGAATGAATTTATAAAATTCCTAGGCAAATGGATGGACCTGGAGGGCATCATCCTGAGTGAGGTAACCCAATCACAAAAGAACTCACATGATATGTACTCACTGATAAGTGGATATTAGCCCAGAAACTTAGAATACCCAAGATACAAGATACAATTTGCAAAATACATGAACCTCAAGAAGAGCGAAGACCAAATGTGGACACTTTGCCCCTTCTTAGAATTGGGAACAAAACACCCATGGAAGGAGTTACAGAGACAAAATTTGGAACTGAGACGAAAGGTTGGACCATCTAGAGACTGCCATACCCGGGGATCCATCCCATAATCAGCCTCCAAATGCTGACACCATTGCATACACCAGCAAGATTTTGCTGAAAGGACCCTGATATAGCTGTCTCTTGTGAGTCTATGCCAGGGCCTGGCAAACACAGAAGTGGATGCTCACAGTCAGCTATTGGATGGATCACAGAGCCCCCAATGGAGGAGCTAGAGAAAGTACCCAAGGAGCTAAATGGATCTGCAACCCTATAGGTGTAACAACAATATGAACCCCCTGGAGCTCATGTCTCTAGCTGCATACGTATCAGAAGATGGCCTAGTCAGCTATCATTAGGAAGAGAGGCCCTTTCGTCTTGCAAACTTCATATGCCTCAGTACAGGGGAAAGCCAGGGCCAAGAAGTGGGAGTGGGTGGGTAAGGGAGTGGGAGGGGGGAGGGTATGGGAGACTTTTGGGATTGCATTGGAAATGTAAATGAAGAAAATACCTAATTAAAAAATGAAATAAAAACAAACAAACAAAACAGTTGCATTTGGTTTTATGCCAGATCTTCAGGATATCTGGTCACCGGTTCTTAATCACCCAAGCAATGTAGGCTACAGGTTCCATCTCATAGAGGGAACCTTAAGTCACTCAGATGTTGGTTGGTTATTCCCACAAGCTTCGCACCCAAGCATCGTGTCCCACCGTTGCCCTAGCACATTTTGCAGTCAGGGAAGATTGTAGATCAAAGGGTTCATGGCTGGGTTAGTGTTTGTTTCCTGTTTGGTATCTTGCAAAGTACCTTTCCTTACCAAAGGCACTAGAGTTTGGGGATAAAGGTTCTATTAAGCACCAGCTCACCTCTTCCACGTTCACTGAGTTGTGTGGGACTTCAGCAATGGGGCATTGCTGTCAGTTTCTGGAGCACAATCTATTAATGGAACAGTCTGGGTTGTTTGGGGATTCCCGTTGGACTCCTTTGGCAACAACACAATTGGATGTGACCCTGTCCCACTACTGGAAGCTTCATTTGATAACAAGATATGGCCAGTTGGGACTCTGTCTCCCCCATTATTTGGAGACTCCGTTAGGTTCCCTTCACATATTTTTGGAAGTTTCCACTGTACTAGGTTTTCATAGCACCCCTCAAATGCCCCTCAATTTCCTCCTCCTCCCCACCTATCTCCCCGTTCCAGTCTCCTCTGCACCCAGTTTATCCATAAAATTTATTCTATGTCCTCCTTCCAGGGAGATCCACATGTGGCCCCTTTGTTCCCTTCCCCCCTCCCCTTTTTTTAATACTTAACCACTCAGGCTCTACAGATAGTAGCTTGGTTGCCATTTACTTAATGGCTAATATCCACATATAAGCCAATACATACCATGTTTATCTTTCTGGGTCTGGATTACTTCACTCAGAATGATTTTTTTTTCTACTTGAGAATAACAGCCATCTATTTCCTCTATAATGTTTTAAAGTAGGAAGAGATAATAGATCAAAAGAGGCAACCAGCTCATTCATCCCACAAGAGTACTCAGCTTTGTTGAAATACACTAACGTGTCTTAAATGTCTGGAAAGGGTGTTCATCAGAAGCAGATGAGCCCAATGTCATAACGAAGAAAGAAGAGAAGACAGAGCATGTTTTAGCCTTACTCACCAAAGATGCCCTGAACAGATCTTCCTAGGGTCCCAGCTGTCAGGTGACCTGCAGGGTCCTCCTAACCGCTCACAATCACTGCTTTTGTGCAGGCTTCCCTGGAGTGGTCCATGGGGGGAGAGTATGGTAGCCATGAGACACAGGGTGAGATGTCCGTGTGTAACTAGAGTGTTCTTTACTGTCGCCTCATCTCACAGATGGAGACAGGTGTATGTTGGGCAGAAGAACCGGTTGTAGTGTAGACGCTCTGAAATCACACCTGCCTCACAGCTCCTGCCTCACAGCTTTTCAACCTGGCCTGCATCCCCAATTCCTCTGTGCCTCGTTTCCAGCATAGATAAAGAGCCTGCCTGCCGCAGCTCTGATGGTAAGGGCAAATGAGTAATATCCCAAGTGCATGGGACAGTGTTCAAATGCTTATTCTGTATGGAAGTAGCCAGCATATTGTCTTCTTCTCTCAGGATTTAGTGGGAAGGAAGCCAGGGTTTCCCTTCCCTGCCTGAAGTTGGCAGCTGCTTACAGTGGTGGGATGCCTCGGCTAGGAACACTCTCAGCTGCAAGGCTTCCAAGGAAAGCAGCTTAAACAAAGAGGGCTTTGCTGCCACTCACAGAGCTGTGGGACTGCAGTCTGCAGTTCAGCCAATCGGAGCGTTGTCTCAGCAAGTACTTAGCTCCTCTTGCCTGTGTCCTGCTTCACAGTTGCCATGTGGGTGCCTCAGCTTCTGCTATCATCATCACATCCACCTTCAATGAAGGAAGAGAAGAGATGGAGAGATTCTGGAAACACCAGCTACATTTGGCTCTTTGTCATGACCCTTCCCGAACCTTCTCAGCTAACTGGCAGTTGATGGCTGAGTCTCTTTTACTCAATCTGTATAATTTGCCTACAGTCGATTTAAGACAAGCTAGGAATATGGAAAACCGTTGGCTTCAATAGTACAGCTTGCAAGGTGAAGGAGATTAGGAACATCCCCATACTGCACTCCGATTTTCTTTATCCCATTAGGAAAATCTGTGTGACTGGTGGTCTAAGGAAATGGGAGTGGGGCATGGAGCCCTCCAAATACTTCTCAGCGGTGACCCCATCAATATGTCCCTACTCATCCCTTGGGAGCGGGTAGTCCTGTTGAGAAACAGGTAGGGATGGAAACATGAGGCCAGCCAGGAGTTCACACCTGCTTCAGGACAGAGCAAGCCTGATGGCCATGCAGCCCAAATGGGAGGATGGGACATCTAACCTCCAGTTGCCTTCCAATCAGCCCTGCTCATAGCTGTCCACTTGGGCTGGTGAAGTCAGTCGCTGGAGGCCACCAGACTGCTCATTTCCTCCCTCGTCATTCAACCTCTGTGTTCCATGCTCCCGAGAGCCCTGGGTGGCCAGAATGAGGTCAGGGGCCCAGAGTGTAGCTACCACCTCCTTTCACATCCGCCAGGCAGCTGAACTGATGCTATCTAGTTCCTGAGACCCCGCAGTGAACTCAGACCCCAGATAGTCTCTCTTGATAACAGCCTGGACCTTTTTCATCTCTTAACAAACATCAAAACCTGGCTGAGGATCAAACCTGTGGCTGGGAACCAACTCCTAGCTCAAAATCTGGGCTGCTTTCCTGAAGCAACCTGATCTTCAGTGAATGGTGGGAGAGAAGAGTGAGCTCCGTGCCCATATGAGGTCCTGCTCCTCTTTGGTAAACTGAAGATGCAGACTGGATGCCTCCTGCTTTGCTCTCTTCTGTTCACAGTCTCCATGTTTGGGGATGGTGCCCATCATAGTGCCCAGGCTCAATACAATTCTGGCTGGCATTTGGCACATGCTTCTCATGCATGTCATTTCCAACATGGTACATGCTGCACATTATCCTTGGCTTCTAGAAAGTGTAGCTCCTTTCTCCAGAGTTTGTAGCAAACAGCCCTTTAATACATTTTTCACTTGTGGGGAAAATAACACCTTTCCAAAGAGGGGGAAAAAAAAAGAATGAAAATCTACTTTGTCCAGATGTTCAGGCCTGGAGGATCTGTCATTCCTTCCCCACCAAGAACTTCCTGAGGCCAATGGTCTGATTTCCCAGCCAGAACGGGGGACTCTGTTCCCTTTGTGCTCACTCACTTCTGTGCTCTGGGTGTCCCCCAACCCACAGCCCATATTACCTGTCTTTGAAACACTTGATGCTTGACTGCATCTTCCCGTCATCCACACCTCGTTCGCTGCTCCTCTTGGTGGTAACACTGCTCCAAATATGTGAGTTTGTATATTTGGGTTCAACCCTTGTACTTTCTGCAAGGCTCTATGATACCCTCAGGGCATCTGATTGTACCTGAATTCATAATGGCTAGCAGTGACCAACAGTTAACCTCTTCCTTGAGTTAGCATCCTCCCCTGAAATCTAGGTACCAAGCCCTTCACCTTCCTTCTCCCTCTAGCATCTCCTCCATGCCTTCCCCTGAGCCTTCCTTTAGCCACAGTCTAAAATCTTCTGGGTTTCTGACTCATCTTCTACCTCAAGGTTACATAGACTTCCTGGGCTTTCCTGAGGACCCCGATATCCAGGACTCCCCTAAACCTGCCTGCCATCACTTTCTCCTTTGATGGAAAATGTCCCTCTTTCCTCACATTCCTGTGGAGTACTCTGTGGTCTCCTTTAAGGTAAATCTCATATTTCAGTCATTTCCATTGCTACCCACTCTCTAATCAACCTACTGTGCATGTGCCCATACTCTTAAAGATTCCAACTTGAAGGTGAAGCACAAATGGTGATGTACCTCCCCTTTTCCTCTTCCTTGTTCATCCCTCTTGATCTATTCCAGCCATCCTGTCTCTCGTCCCCCAGCACTCTCCAAAGTGCATCTCCAAACCGAACATGCCCCAGAGCCCCTAGGCTCCCTCTCTCCTTTATTCAATTATCTTTTCAAATAATCCATCCCTGACACTCTTTTAAACAGCGCTCCCTCCAACACTAGGATTCTCTGTCTTCCTTGTGTGGGTTAGCCATTACTGGGTAACAAAAACAAAAACAAAACCAAATTAGGTGCTTACAATGTTTATTATTCCAATTTCTGTAGGGCAACAAATCTGGGCCTAACCTAGCTACCCCTCTGGTCAGGGTGAACCTTGGCAACCAGGATCCATCAATTCTAAGTATAACTCGAATGTGTGGGAAGACAATGTAAGCATGCACAAGTGGAAGACAGAAAATTACCAAGAGGACCTGGGGAGGTGAACTAGTGGGTAAAGTGCTTGCTCGGCAGGCATGAGGATGGCCTGAGCTCGGATGCCCAGCACTCATACAATCACTGGACACTTGTCCACGCCTATAACCTCAACACAGAGGGCAGAGACAGGCAGATGCTGAGAGCTTGCTGATCAGCCAGTCTAACAGAAACAGTGACCAAGAGACCAACCAGAGAAAGACCTTGTCTCAAAAACAAGGTGGAAAGTAATCAAGGAAGACATTGAGTGTTGACCTTTGACTACCACACATGTTTGCATAGACATGTGCACCCATACAAACCAGTTCACACATTGTGATACCCCCACACAGACACAGAAGAGGAGGAAGAGGACAAGGAGAGGGGAGGACAAGGACGAGGAGGAGGAAGAGGAGGAGGAGAAAGAGGAAGAGAAAGAGGAGGAGGTGGTGAAAAAGGAGGAGGGAGAGGAGAATTAGAAAATGTTTGGAGTTAGGGAGATTTTGCCTAAACCAATCTGGTAAGATCTTGCTAAAGACAAGACACAGTGATCAAATATCGCTTGAGAGATGGTAGAAGGTCAAGTACCCAGTTAGATCTCAAGACTGGGGAGTTATTACCAAAACTGAGTCATAAAAGAAAGTGCCTGGGGTCTAGAAAAAGTTTGAGCAGGCTGCCTAAAATTTGGCCCAAGCAGAGAAGGTAGCTCTCTTCAAAAAGGACAGGAGGCAAGGGACATATAGTTCCAGGCCTGGGATGGCCAAACATTGAGTAAGAAGGCAGGATGCAGGCAGAGGTATGGACATGCAGGGCTCAGTTGGACCTACAGGTAAAGTTCTGCTAGATGACTGTATACTACTTTGAGCCACCTTAGGGCTGAGTTTTGGAATATCATGCTTATAAGGCAAGGTAAGGCAAGGAGGGACTCAGTAATGAGCCAAATAAGGGCATGGATACTGATGTGAGGGGGAGAACGGGGACAGTGATGGGAGTATTCTGAGTTGCCCAGGACCCACACATTCTGAATGCCTCCCAGGCATGGGACTTCAGAAAATGTTAACTGGAGTTAATGAGCTGGCCCTTGTCTGTCTTTATTGGCTGTGGAGACAACCTCCCAAGACTCAAACCCATGGTTTCCATCAAGAACATTGACAGTGGTAGAAAACGTTATCCAGACACTAGAAAGCAGCTCCCACTTACTGGAGTACTCACATTTTCTGGCACTTAGCCTCAGTGCCAGGTCCTCCAGGTCTTGGCCAGTCATAGGTCTCCATTCCGAGAATTCCGAGAATGGTTGGGACCACAGAAAGACCTCACCACTGTGACCTGGGGTCCCAACGAAGGGCCCTCAAGAACCTAGCACTTATTTTTGTAGAACCTCAAGAACCTGTACTTATCTTCATAGGAAAAGAGAGGCTCATGGAACCCACATTCCTGGGCCCTTAACATGCCTTACAGTGAGGTAGGAACCATTTATATAACAAGGGAGGCAACAGCCTCAGGTGGGCACACTGAGCAGTAGAAGAGCAAGAGGAGGACCTAGGCCCTCCCATCACATCTGTCTACTGATTAGTGAATTTCCTCCCTATACTTGTTCCTCCTTGTTGAGATTAAGGGGAACCCAGATAGGAGAGTTGTCTCTGCCAATTCCACAGGCACAGACTATGATGAACGATCAGACCCCACTCAACTCCAGCTAAGTGTCCTGGCTAATGGACTAATCTCTCAGGTTGCCTCAGTGAAGGTGGACTCAAAACCCTATGGGGTGGATAGCCCACGCACAGTACAGACATCCCTCTCCGTGTGTCCTTGATCAGAGTTTGCCCTGATGACATCACCTTGTAGCAGCATTACTCACAGAATTACAGTCTCCTACGCAGTTTGATTGGATTTATAAAGTGCCTCAGGCATGACGAATCCTCCTCGTGAGTGGGTCATTCCCTGAAGGAGACTCCAGAGATGGCTCACTGTATAGATGAGAGAGTGCTGGCAGCACAAGCAATTGGCACTTGAGATATGTGTGATCGTTTTCTGTGAATGGCCTGCAGGTCAGAGAGGACACTAGCTCTGTGGATAACTTGTACAGACTTGAGTGGAATGTGGAGTTATTTTGAAAGACCGTGTCCCTAATGCCTAGTAGATATTTGGAACCAGACCCCTGCAGACTCCCTGAAGAGATCCCTAGTCCATAGTATGATAGGTGACAGTTTCTAAAAATGACTGAAATATTTCTGTCCCATGTTCGCTCCCAGGATCTTGTCATTCCCAAGACATGGACCCTCTTCCTCTCTCTCTGAGGCTGGGCCAGCCTTTCTGGATGCCACAATGGCTGTGGACACTTCTGAGGCCGTGACTCAGAAGGTAACATGTTTTATTCTTTTTCTTAATAGTTTAATTACATTGGTTGAATTTTAGTTAAATTCAGTTTTAGTTTTTCCTTTGACAGTTTTATACATGCATATAATTATTTTAGCTCCTTTTAGCCTCCACTGTCCTTGCTCTTGCTCACCTCCCACTGAAACCCTTTTTCTTCTCTGATGTGTTTGCGTGTGCATATGTGTGTTGTGTGTGTGTGTGTGTGTGTGTGTGTGTGTGTGTGTGTGATTACGTTTAATTAGAACTGCCCACATAAACATGGAAGAGAGATAGAGAGATTATTTACAGGAACACGGGGAACTTACCAGAGGATACACCACTGAAGAAACTGACAGCCCACTTCCAGCAACCATTACCTATCAATGATGATGAAATGTTAATGGACCTAATATGAGTGGGTCTTTTGTGAAAACGACAATGGCAGCACAATTCCCCAAGTCTTCAGCTTTAGATTTTTCTGCTGCATATTCCTAGATTTTCTCTGAGTCTTGGAGGAGGTGATAGAGTTGTCCCCATTTTGGGCTGAGCACGCCACCAAGATAACATGCTTGTGATCGTCATGTTGTAAGAAAGCTCAGAACCTCCTGGAGAGTCTATGCAGTGTTCCAGTAAAGGTTCCAGTTGACAGTCAGCACCAACCACTAGCTGTCAGATACCAGCCATGTGAGAAGGATTCAAATGGTTCCAGCCTCCGACATCAAGCCACTGCCCTAAGCAAGGAGAGCCGAAAAAAGTCATGCAACCTTTATGAGTGATGCCCAGATTGCCCATCCTTGATGAGAGGAAATGCTGGTGCTATTTTGGGTGCTCCACTTGTTATGCAGCAATAAACAAAGAGAACAATGCCCTTGGGTAAATTCAAGCCTCACTGAGTGTCCAATGCTTGTACATAACTCTGAGAAAACCCTGGGTGGACATAGGGCCAGATCCTGATGGTATCAATGGCTCTGCATCCTGGTGAGCTCAGATTGGTCACAAAGGCCTCTGGATCTCAGGGAAAGACTCTAAGTGCCACCTTTACAGTGGCAGGATCCCAGTGGCTATAGTATTGGGAGGGGACATGCTACATAGGAGATGCTCTGACTAGGGTTTTCTATGTAGTAATAAATGTCATCATAGCAGCAGGAAGCTATATATTCAGTGCCAGAACTTGGCATCTCTAAGAACACTCAGTGCCCTCAAAGTCACTCCAAGGTGAGCAGAAGTGAGTATGTCATAGATTCTGGAGCCTTCTCTGCCTAAGGGTAGTATGCAAGCATCCAAGATTTGATTCTATCAAGTTACTCCTATAAACTGGAGTTTGTGTGGTTGATAGAAATGAATGTGCCCCACGTTGCAAAATATTTAGGCATATCTGCAAGGCAAGATTGTTATCCGGTCAGGTTGTGCTGTAATAGACTGACTGACCCCAGGAGTGTATTTATCCTAACATTCACAGGATCAATAACAATGTAGTAATCCACTAGTTGGACCCAGGGACATTATTTCTTTGTTTTCAGTCAGAAATTTCATTGCTTTTGATTTAGATGTTTTTAGATAAAGAAAATATATAAATAAAAGTGTCCCTCAAATGGAATTCCCTCTGGAAGATTTAAAAATAGGCCATGGACCAGCATGAGCAAGGCATATTATCTTTGGCAATTTAGGGCCAGATGCTCATAGAATTTCTTAGCTGACAGAACAAAATTGTGGTAAGCAGAAGATACACACACACACAAAAAAAAATAATTCAGAGTTAAATGCTGGAGTAATGGTACAGGAAATGCTAGCAAGCAAGTGCTCCATTGCAAATAAGACATCCAATAAGCAGATCAGGACACACCCACAAGCAAACTGGAAGGGAGGTCTGGACCCAGAAAGAACGCAAAACCATCCATTCAAGGGAACAACAAGGAATATCAGACATAGGGAACCAGCCCATGCTGGTACCTGATTCCAGGGCTGATCCAAGAGACCACTGTAATAAAAGAGGTCAGCTGTCCTGGAGGCTCATTCTGAGCTGCCAAGCTGTTGACAGTGAAAGCCGTGGTCCTGGGGGGCCCACACTGAGTGGCCAAACTGTTGACACAACTGCTTTCTTTCCAAAGGGCATGAGACCATTGATTCTGAACCCAGTTTGAGCCTGAAAACACTGATTAAAACACTTCAAATGACAAGTCCTACTATGAAAGTGGTTATAGAAACTTTTACAGATACAGAATAAGACCAATAATAGATCAATGTATATATATATATATATATATATATATATATATATATATATATATATGCCAAATACATTAGCGGGAACAGCAGGCGGTGAGTTACAAAGCAGGGAAACCTTTGCTTTTTTTGTCTCAGACATTTTCTAATGACCTTAATTTTTGAATTGGTAAGGGGTTTGACTAAAGTTTATTCAAAATGTTTATCCAGTCATAAAAGAAATATTTGGTCAGATACTGAGGTAGGCAATAATAAGAAGCCATTAAAGGGACTAAACATAGGCAAGGTAATTCTGGCTCTCAGGCTGCAACATCCATCACCCCACACTCAGGACGTCGGGGCAGTCGATTGGCGGAATCTTTAATATAGGTATGGCATTCTTGAGCAACTCCAATTCAGAAAAATAAGGTAAGAGAAAGAAATAAAGGGATTTGTGGAGAAAAAGAAGTCCAACTATCCCTATTTGACACTGGCATGACCCTATACTTTAAAGACTCAAAATGATGAACACCTTCAGCAAAGCAGCAGAATACAAAAGCAGCATCTATAAGCCAGTGCCTTTCCTCCAAGTCAAGAATGAACTTGCCAGGAATAAACCAGGAGGAAATCTCCTTCTGAATAGTCAAGGAAATGGAAACACCAAAGAATAAACCCATCCACGCAGCTGACAGACCTCTACAATTGAGAGTTTCAAAGCATGGAAGGAAGAAAGCAAAGAGGACAGAAGATGAAGAGATCTCCAACCATCACGGGTGAACCGAACTGACACTGTAGAATAATCTATGCTGTTGAAAGTGGTATACAGAGTCAACATAAAATGTCCATAAAGAAGTCAACATTTTAACATTTTCACAGAATTAGGGGGAAAAAAAGGCACAAAATTCATTTGGAAGCACCAGAGATTCCAAATATCCAAGATAATCAGAAGCAGAAAGAGCTGGAATTTTCACAATTTTGAATCTCAAACTATACTAAAAAGCCATAGAATACAAAATAGCATGGTGCTGTCGCAGAAACAGGTGGATCTGAATAAAGAGCCCAGATATAAACACACAGAGATACAGCCACTTAATGTGACAAAGATGTCAAAAATATACACTGGAGGGAAAAAAAAAACAGCCACAAAGGACACTGGGAAAACTAAATTTCCACGTATAGAAAAATAAAACTAGGTGCATATCTCTCACCTCACCAAAAAAAAAAAAAAAAAAAAAAAAAAAAAAAAAAAAAAAAAAAAAAGAAAAGAAAAAAAAAAAGAAAAGAAAAAAAGAAAAAAATCTATTCAAAATGGACCAAAGAACTCAGTGTAAACCTTGAAGAGGAACGCTTGGGGAGATGCCTCCAGATACAGTTGTAACTGAGGTTTTTCTGCAAAGGATTCTAATAGTACAGGAAATAATCCTAAGAAGGATTATAGGTTCAAGATGAGCCTGGAGAGATGGCTCAGCAGTTAAGATCACTTGCTGCTCTTGCAGAGGAACCAGGTTTAATTTATATTACCCACCTGGCAGTTCCAGGAGATTCAATGTCCTCCATAGGAGATAGGCATTCATACAGTACACATACATACATGCAGGTTGAGCACTTATATACATAAAGTAAGTAAACCTTAATTTTATCTTATTTTATTTTTTATTTTATTTTTGTTTTTTTGAGACAGGGTTTCTCTGTGTAGCCCTGGCTGTCCTGGAACTCACTTTGTAGACCAGACTGGCCTCGAACTCAGAAATCTGCCTGCCTCTGCCTCCCAAGTGCTGGGATTAAAGTCACCACACCCGACTGTAAGCAAACCTTTAAAAAGAGAGTCCCAGAACGTTCTTGAATGCATAGAGAATTTGAGATCATCTGGGTTCAAAAATCCACCGTACAACGAACAGACACACATAGACACATATACAAACACATACAGATAGGCACACACAGATATATGCACAGAGATGACAGACACACACAGACAGAGAGATATGCACACAGATGACACACAGACACACAAAGACACAGAGAGAGAGAGACAGACACAGGCACACAGACAGAGATATGCATGTAGAGTCAATACACACATAGACACACATACACAGACAACACACACACATGCAGCATGCATGACATGAAAGCACAAGAAGTCCATGAGAACCAAGTCTGAAGAAAGGGATAACAGAGGAACAAAGGGGAAGACTGAAACAAAGCCATGCATGTTCTCTATCATATGCAGAATTTCTATTCAACCATACACATATATGCGTGTGTGCGTGTGTGTCTAACATGAAAGCAGAAGACTTGTGGGGGGACAGGGAGGAGACCAGCAAAGCAGAGGAGGGAAGGAGGGGCAACAGTGCTGAATAGGAGCAAAACACAATATACATGTAACTTCAGTACCACAGTGAAACCCATTATTTTGTGTTATAACTAAAAGTGAAATTCTAAAGGACCCATCCCCCATGGGATGTCACGCTCTGTAGGAGTTGTGCATAAGAGTGTCAAGATCAGAGACTTGAGAACTGGAGGGACACTTGCTAGGTTTAGGCAAGAGCAGAAGTGTTGAGTGTAGGAGGGAGAACATGCCACACAGGGTAAGAAGAAGCTGGCGCATCAGGGCTTTAGGAGCTCTGGTGGACAGTCATGGCTGGAGAAAGGGGACCCATAGGGGAGCCTGGGCCTTGGAGGGTGGGGCTGAGGATGAACTCCTGCCCCCCCCCCCGTACTGTTGATAAAAGCGCTGATAAGGGAAGGAAAGGGAAGGGAAGGGAAGGAGCTGCCCCGGGACATAAGGCAGACTGGGGAACACTTTCCTCCATCTCTGTGGCAGTAGAGCCCTTACCACTCAGAGCATGGGGAATCCAATCCTCCCAGCTCTGCCTCGCAGGACAATCAGCCCCACCCCTGCACAGCTGTGAGGCTCATCCACTTCTGAGCTGGAGCCCAACCTGATGCTCCTTAACTTTGCCAGAGAAGGCAGAGAAGCACCCCAGAGCCAGGTCAGGGAAGGCAGGGCCAGGAACGCAGCCTCCTCTAGATGTAAGGGACTGGAACCCAGTCGCTGCTCAACCAAGCTTCATCGGGGCCAACATGTTTAGGTGATGGCAAAACTAACTGCCTGGTTTGGTGAACATACATGGACATCATGAATACCCCAAATATACATACGGTCCTGATGCACCAATAAAACCTTACAAATAAATAAGACTGCATGTGCAAATCCAAGGGAAGGTCTGCTCTGGCCCCAGGTCCTGTACTAAGGCTGTCTGTACCAGCATTGGGCAGCCTCGCCTGGGTGCCTCCCACGGCCCCTGGAAGAGCTTATCAAGAATGTTCATGGAAATTAGTCTGAACAGGTGAGAGGGTGCGCCAGAGAACCTGACAGCTTCTGGAACAGGCGGAAGCACAGAGGCGCTGAGGCAGCACCCTTTGTGGGCCGGGGACAGCCAGCCACCTTCCGGACCGGAGGGCAGGTGCCCGCCCGGAGGACAGGTGCCCGCCCGGCTGGGGAGGCGGCCTAAGCCACAGCAGCAGCGGTCGCCATCTTGGTCCGAGACCCGCCGAACTTAGGAAATTAGTCTGAACAGGTGAGAGGGTGCGCCAGAGAACCTGACAGCTTCTGGAACAGGCAGAAGCACAGAGGCGCTGAGGCAGCACCCTGTGTGGGCCGGGGACAGCCGGCCACCTTCCGGACCGGAGGACAGGTGCCCGTCCGGCTGGGGAGGCGGCCTAAGCCACAGCAGCACCGGTCGCCATCTTGGTCCGGGACCCGCCGAACTTAGGAAATTAGTCTGAACAGGTGAGAGGGTGCGCCAGAGAACCTGACAGCTTCGGGAACAGGCAGAAGCACAGAGGCGCTGAGGCAGCACCCTGTGTGGGCCGGGGACAGCCGGCCACCTTCCGGACCGGAGGACAGGTGCCCACCCGGCTGGGGAGGCGGCCTAAGCCACAGCAGCAGCGGTCGCCATCTTGGTCCCGGGACTCCAAGGAACTTAGGAATTTAGTCTGCTTAGGTGAGAGTCTGTACCACCTGGGAACTGCCAAAGCAACACACTGTCTGAGAAAGGTCCTGTTTTGGGCCTTCTTCTTCGGCCAGGAGGAGGTCCAAATACAAGATATCTGCGCACCTTCCCTGTAAGAGAGCTTGCCAGCAGAGAGTGCTCTGAGCACTGAAACTCAGAGGAGAGAATCTGTCTCCCAGGTCTGCTGATAGACGGTAACAGAATCACCAGAAGAACAATCTCTAAACAGAGTCAACTATAACTACTAACTCCAGAGATTACCAGATGGCGAAAGGTAAACGGAGGAATCTTACTAACAGGAACCAAGACCACTCACCATCACCAGAACCCAGCACACCCACTTCGCCCAGTCCAGGGAACCCCAACACACCTGAGAACCTAGACCTAGATTTAAAAGCATATCTCATGATGATGGTAGAGGACATCAAGAAGGACTTTAATAAATCACTTAAAGAAATACAGGAGAACACTGCTAAAGAGTTACAAGTCCTTAAAGAAAAACAGGAAAACACAATCAAACAGGTAGAAGTCCTTACAGAAAAAGAGGAAAAAACATACAAACAGGTGATGGAAATGAACAAAACCATACTAGACCTAAAAAGGGAAGTAGACACAATAAAGAAAACTCAAAGCGAGGCAACACTAGAGATAGAAACCCTAGGAAAGAAATCTGGAACCATAGATTTGAGCATCAGCAACAGAATACAAGAGATGGAAGAGAGAATCTCAGGTGCAGAAGATTCCATAGAGAACATCGGCACAACAATCAAAGAAAATGGAAAATGCAAAAAGATCCTAACTCAAAATATCCAGGAAATCCAGGACACAATAAGAAGACCAAACCTACGGATAATAGGAGTGGATGAGAATGAAGATTTTCAACTCAAAGGTCCAGCAAACATCTTCAACAAAATTATTGAAGAAAACTTCCCAAATCTAAAGAATGAGATGCATATGAACATACAAGAAGCCTACAGAACTCCAAATAGACTGGACCAGAAAAGAAATTCCTCCCGACACATAATAATCAGAACATCAAATGCACTAAATAAAGATAGAATACTAAAAGCAGTAAGGGAAAAAAGTCAAGTAACATATAAAGGCAAGCCTATCAGAATTACACCAGATTTTTCACCAGAGACTATGAAAGCCAGAAGAGCCTGGACAGATGTTATACAGACACTAAGAGAACACAAACTGCAGCCCAGGCTACTATACCCAGCCAAACTCTCAATTATCATAGAGGGAGAAACCAAAGTATTCCACGACAAAACCAAATTCACGCATTATCTCTCCACGAATCCAGCCCTTCAAAGGATAATAACAGAAAAAAAACAATACAAGAACGGGAACAACGCCCTAGAAAAAACAAGAAGGTAATTCCTCAACAAACCTAAAAGAAGACAGCCACAAGAACAGAATGCCACCTTTAACAACTAAAATAACAGGAAGCAACAATTACTTTTCCTTAATATCTCTTAACATCAATGGTCTCAACTCGCCAATAAAAAGACATAGACTAACAAACTGGCTACACAAACAAGACCCAACATTTTGCTGCTTACAGGAAACTCATCTCAGAGAAAAAGATAGACACTACCTCAGAATGAAAGGCTGGAAAACAATTTTCCAAGCAAATGGTATGAAGAAACAAGCAGGAGTAGCCATCCTAATATCTGATAAGATTGACTTCCAACCCAAAGTCATCAAAAAAGACAAGGAGGGACACTTCATTCTCATCAAAGGTAAAATCCTCCAAGAGGAACTCTCAATTCTGAATATCTATGCTCCAAATACAAGAGCAGCCACATTCACTAAAGAAACTTTAGTAAAGCTCAAAGCACACATTGCGCCTCACACAATAATAGTGGGAGACTTCAACACACCACTTTCACCAATGGACAGATCATGGAAACAGAAACTAAACAGGGACACACTGAAACTAACAGAAGTGATGAAACAAATGGATCTGACAGATATCTACAGAACATTTTATCCTAAAACAAAAGGATATACCTTCTTCTCAGCACCTCATGGTACCTTCTCCAAAATTGACCACATAATAGGTCACAAATCAGGCCTCAACAGATTCAAAAATATTGAAATTGTCCCATGTATCCTATCAGATCACCATGCACTAAGGCTGATCTTCAATAACAAAATAAATAACAGAAAGCCAACATTCACATGGAAACTGAACAACACTCTTCTCAATGATACCTTGGTCAAGGAAGGAATAAAGAAAGAAATTAAAGACTTTTTAGAGTTTAATGAAAATGAAGCCACAACGTACCCAAACCTTTGGGACACAATGAAAGCATTTCTAAGAGGGAAACTCATAGCTATGAGTGCCTTCAAGAAAAAACGGGAGAGAGCACATACTAGCAGCTTGACAACACATCTAAAAGCTCTAGAAAAAAAGGAAGCAAATTCACCCAAGAGGAGTAGACGGCAGGAAATAATCAAACTCAGGGGTGAAATCAACCAAGTGGAAACAAGAAGAACTATTCAAAGAATTAACCAAACGAGGAGTTGGTTCTTTGAGAAAATCAACAAGATAGATAAACCCTTAGCTAGACTCACTAAAGGGCACAGGGACAAAATCCTAATTAACAAAATCAGAAATGAAAAGGGAGACATAACAACAGATCCTGAAGAAATCCAAAACACCATCAGATCCTTCTACAAAAGGCTATACTCAACAAAACTGGAAAACCTAGACGAAATGGACAAATTTCTGGACAGATACCAGGTACCAAAGTTGAATCAGGATCAAGTTGACCTTCTAAACAGTCCCATATCCCCTAAAGAAATAGAAGCAGTTATTAATAGTCTCCCAGCCAAAAAAAGCCCAGGACCAGACGGGTTTAGTGCAGAGTTCTATCAGACCTTCAAAGAAGATCTAACTCCAGTTCTGCACAAACTTTTTCACAAGATAGAAGTAGAAGGTATTCTACCCAACTCATTTTATGAAGCCACTATTACTCTGATACCTAAACCACAGAAAGATCCAACAAAGATAGAGAACTTCAGACCAATTTCTCTTATGAACATCGATGCAAAAATCCTTAATAAAATTCTCGCTAACCGAATCCAAGAACACATTAAAGCAATCATCCATCCTGACCAAGTAGGTTTTATTCCAGGGATGCAGGGATGGTTTAATATACGAAAATCCATCAATGTAATCCATTATATAAACAAACTCAAAGACAAAAACCACATGATCATCTCGTTAGATGCAGAAAAAGCATTTGACAAGATCCAACACCCATTCATGATAAAAGTTCTGGAAAGATCAGGAATTCAAGGCCAATACCTAAACATGATAAAAGCAATCTACAGCAAACCAGTAGCCAACATCAAAGTAAATGGAGAGAAGCTGGAAGCAATCCCACTAAAATCAGGGACTAGACAAGGCTGCCCACTTTCTCCCTACCTTTTCAACATAGTACTTGAAGTATTAGCCAGAGCAATTCGACAACAAAAGGAGATCAAGGGGATACAAATTGGAAAAGAGGAAGTCAAAATATCACTTTTTGCAGATGATATGATAGTATATATAAGTGACCCTAAAAATTCCAACAGAGAACTCCTAAACCTGATAAACAGCTTCGGTGAAGTAGCTGGATATAAAATTAACTCAAACAAGTCAATGGCCTTTCTCTACACAAAGAATAAACAGGCTGAGAAAGAAATTAGGGAAACAACACCCTTCTCAATAGCCACAAATAATATAAAATATCTCGGCGTGACTCTAACGAAGGAAGTGAAAGATCTGTATGATAAAAACTTCAAGTCCCTGAAGAAAGAAATTAAAGAAGATCTCAGAAGATGGAAAGATCTCCCATGCTCATGGATTGGCAGGACCAACATTGTAAAAATGGCTATCTTGCCAAAAGCAATCTACAGATTCAATGCAATCCCCATTAAAATTCCAACTCAATTCTTCAACGAATTAGAAGGAGCAATTTGCAAATTCATCTGGAATAGCAAAAAACCGAGGATAGCAAAAACTCTTCTCAAGGATAAAAGAACCTCTGGTGGAATCACCATGCCTGACCTAAAGCTTTACTACAGAGCAATTGTGATAAAAACTGCATGGTACTGGTATAGAGACAGACAAGTGGACCAATGGAATAGAATTGAAGACCCAGAAATGAACCCACACACCTATGGTCACTTGATCTTCGACAAGGGAGCCAAAACCATCCAGTGGAAGAAAGACAGCATTTTCAACAATTGGTGCTGGCACAACTGGTTGTTATCATGTAGAAGAATGCGAATCGATCCATACTTATCTCCTTGTACTAAGGTCAAATCTAAGTGGATCAAGGAACTTCACATAAAACCAGAGACACTGAAACTTATAGAGGAGAAAGTGGGGAAAAGCCTTGAAGACATGGGCACAGGGGAAAAATTCCTGAACAGAACAGCAATGGCTTGTGCTGTAAGATCGAGAATTGACAAATGGGACCTAATGAAACTCCAAAGTTTCTGCAAGGCAAAAGACACTGTGTATAAGACAAAAAGACCACCAACAGACTGGGAAAGGATCTTTACCTATCCTAAATCAGATAGGGGACTAATATCCAACATATATAAAGAACTCAAGAAGGTGGACCTCAGAAAATCAAATAACCCCCTTAAAAAATGGGGCTCAGAACTGAACAAAGAATTCTCACCTGAGGAATACCGAATGGCAGAGAAGCACCTGAAAAAATGTTCAACATCCTTAATCATCAGGGAAATGCAAATCAAAACAACCCTGAGATTCCACCTCACACCAGTGAGAATGGCTAAGATCAAAAATTCAGGTGACAGCAGATGCTGGCGAGGATGTGGAGAAAGAGGAACACTCCTCCATTGTTGGTGGGATTGCAGGCTTGTACAACCACTCTGGAAATCAGTCTGGCGGTTCCTCAGAAAATTGGACATAGTACTACCGGAGGATCCAGCAATACCTCTCCTGGGCATATATCCAGAAGAAGCCCCAACTGGTAAGAAGGACACATGCTCCACTATGTTCATAGCAGCCTTATTTATAATAGCCAGAAACTGGAAAGAACCCAGATGCCCCTCAACAGAGGAATGGATACAGAAAATGTGGTACATCTACACAATGGAGTACTACTCAGCTATTAAAAAGAATGAATTTATGAAATTCCTAGCCAAATGGATGGACCTGGAGAGCATCATCCTGAGTGATGTAACACAATCACAAAGGAACTCACACAATATGTACTCACTGATAAGTGGATACTAGCCCAAAACCTAGGATACCCACGATATAAGATACAATTTCCTAAACACATGAAACTCAAGAAAAATGAAGACTGAAGTGTGGACACTATGCCCCTCCTTAGATTTGGGAACAAAACACCCATGGAAGGAGTTACAGAAACAAAGTATGGAGCTGAGATGAAAGGATGGAACATGTAGAGACTGCCATATCCAGGGATCCATCCCATAATCAGCTTCCAAATGCTGACACCATTGCATACACTAGCAAGATTTCACTGAAAGGACCCAGTTATAGCTGTCTCTTGTGAGACTATGCCGGGGCCTAGCAAACACAGAAGTGGATGCTCACAGTCAGCTAATGGATGGATCACAGGGCTTCCAATGGAGGAGCTAGAGAAAGTACCCAAGGAGCTAAAGGGATCTTCAACCCTATAGGTGGAACAACATTATGAACTAACCAGTACCCCTGAGCTCTTGACTCGAGCTGCATATGTATCAAAAGATGGCCTAGTCGGCCATCACTGGAAAGAGAGGCCCATTGGACACGCAGACTTTGTGTGCCCCGGTACAGGGGAACGCCAGGGCCAAAGGGGGGGAGTGGGTGGGTAGGGGAGTGGGGGTGGGTGGGTAAGGGGGACTTTTGGTATAGCATTGGAAATGTAAATGAGCTAAATACCTAATAAAAAATGGAAAAAAAAAAAAAAAAAAAAAAAAAAAAAGAATGTTCATGAGCCAGGGCACCTGTCAGCTTCAACCAGAGCCTTCCAGAAAGGCGCGAGGGGGGGAGGGCAGGGATTAGATGGGTGCCCTCTTCCCACTGGTCTCCAGCAGAATGCCTGCTTCCTCTGGCCCAACCTGGGAGGCAGGCCCAGCTGGCCCCATTTCTCATCCCTATCGATTATTGTGGCAGAAGCCCCGGGAGCAGAGTGTAAATCAGTGTCCCTGGGGTATTTAACCAAGGAGGGTTAGTTGGAGGTGGCCTCCCTTATAAGTCCCTCATCTGATGTTTTTATATTAATTCCTATAGTGGCCAGATTAATTTTTATTCCAACGACTGTTATCTCTTCTTCATTGACTGGGAGACATTTTTCTGAAGTGCGTATCTCAATGAGTATCAGTCATTTAATGGGTGCTGCCCCTGGCTGCGAGGTTTTCATTAAAGAATGAACATTCCTTTGATCCAAAAAGTCAGTCTTTGGAAATAACAATGCCTAGGCCAGCCCAAATCACTGTCACAGTCATCAGTACCTGTAAGGGGATGTGGGGGGATGGGGGTGGGGCGACAGCTGCCTAGGAAGGCACAACAGTGGGCACAGGGTGCCCTTCCCCCCACCTGCATCTCCCCAGTTTTACCCATGCCCAGAAGCTGAGCCATCACGGAGGACTCAAGTGACCACACTTAGCAGAGGGACCCCGACCACACCCCAGAGATGACCAGCCTTTGCTTTGTGCTGGACACCCTCTCACATCTCCCTGGATCAGCACCGCTGTCCTCAAAAACATAGTGTGAGCGTCGCTATAGCCTTTCGAAGGCAAAGGGAGTTCACTAACTAGAGATCTCCAATAGCTTAGTACTGTGCATGGTGATAGATCATAGGCTCAGATCATGACGATGGTCTGCATCTTTGCTGGAGTGGCATACGCATTAGGCTGGTAAGTGTCAAGGAACCTATGTCTGGGTCCAGATAAGTAAGCAGGGAACCGGTAAAGCATCAGTACTATCTGCACATGCAGGTGCCCACAAAGAACAGGGCAGGTTTGGGGATTCTAGCCGAAGCCAGGGCTGTGGGCACAAGTCCGAGGGGCAGACGTTGAAGCCCCAGGAGCTGCATAGAGGAGAGGCACACGGCACTGCATGGATATCCAGCTAGCCTGACACATGGGAACCCCGCTTCTCTCTCCTGCCATTCCTTGCATTAGAGCAGCGGGTCCTAAATGTGGTCCGGAGACCAACAGCATCTGGAGTCAGAAACCCTATGACATGGGCAGACCCTCTCCCACCGGGTTCTTGCAGACCCATCCTCCACTAGCTTAAGAGGACAAGCATTATGGAGCAAGCAAAGCGTGGTCATTTGAGTGACAAATATTCTCCACAGGGCCAAGCATTTGAGCACTTGTCCCCGTTGTCCCGTGCTGTTTAGGGGGCATATGGCACCTTGCTGGAGGATGTGTGTCACCGGAGGCAGGCTTTCAGAGGTTAGTGCCTCGGCACTCCAGTTCCATTTTTTCCTCTCTCTACTTCCAGTATGCAGATAAAGATGTGATCTGTCAGGTTCAGGTTCCTGCAGCCTGTGCCTGCTACCTACCGCCTCGCCTTCTCTACCGTTGTCAGCTCTCTCTCTGGAACCATAAGCCTAAACAAGCGTGCCCCTCTGTCTGCCTTGCTCATGGTATTTTATCCCAGCAACAAAAAGTAAGAACTGCACAAGGCCATCAGAGAAAGAGTGCATGCTGGTATGATTTGGAATTTAAATGATGCCCGTGGGCTCAAGTGTTAAAAGTGTGCACCCTTCAATGGAAGGGTGTGGTAGGAGGTGGGTCACTGGGCATGCGCTTTGATGGAGAGCTTGGGACATGCACGGTCAGATTGTGTGAGCAGTCTCCTCTGCCATATACCTGTGGCTATGATGTGTTTCTTTACTGTAGGCCGATCACAGACCATGAGGCAAAGTATAATGTTCCCCCTTTCAGCTATTTTAGGTATTTTGTAATAGCAGAGAGAGCAAGCAGACTCACAAACCTGAGCTTGTGCTTTGGTGACCTCCCTGGTAAAACAGATCCTGTCACCGTGTGGAGGTGCTGTGATCCTGATTGGGTCAGAGGCTCCCTGGGTTCAGATGTACTTACCAGCCTGGCTGCTGCTTCTTCTAGACGACAGGATTCCCAAAGATGCACCTCTCAGAATGAGCTCCCTCCACTTATGCAGAGTCAGACATGTGTAATCAAACCCTGAGCCTTTAGGATCTGGAGAATGTTGATAAATAACAAACGCAAGCAGGTAAGCAGTCTGTGCTCCCCCTGCCCCCCAAGGCTGCGTACCAGCCCCGCAGATCAGCCTCGTCCCTCAATCCACACACAATTCCTCAAAGCCCAGAAGATGGACACACTGTTTAGGGAGCTGCTTCTGAGACACAATGGCAGGGGGTCATTGCTGTGAGTAGTGTCTATTAAGAGCCAGCTGCATCCATGGGCCTGAATTCTGCAAGGAGGTCCATGAAGAGATGAGGTCACTGAGGGACAGGGCAGACCCGAGGACAGGGAGAGCCAGATCTGGTTCCGTTCCAGCCCTTCAGCATCCGTTGCCTCATCGCTTGCCCCAGAAAGCCAGATGGTTGGTCACACATGATGCTGTTAATGAACAATCTCTGGAGACCCTCAGTGGGGAGTGGAAGACTGGGGCAGAGTGAGCATCGGAGGCAGCTCCTGATGGCTAGGCTGTGGGGGGGGGGGAAGGGCAGCGGGCAGGACAGCAAAATATCCACAGTGATGAAAAACCTATGACAGATTTCCTCAGTTGCAACTACTGGAGATACTGTCAATATGGCTTTGGGATAAGAGAACACACTTGAGGGAGGTCAGGGTTGTGACGCTCCCCACCACCATCAACATGAAGTCTCTGAATAAATGTTTCTCCTGCACTTAAGAAGGGGTCCCAGAAAATAGTAGAGAAACGTTTGGCCTTCTCTCCTGTTCCCCACCAGTGACCTGCTAAGAGCCTCCTCCTCCATTCTACCTCATCAGAAGCCTGGGCTTCCTCTCCTCTCACATTCCTGCCTGTATGTTCTCTGCCAGGCAGATTCTGGGGCCATAGTGCCTCACCTCCTCCTGGGCTCTATCATATTATCTGTGCTGCAAAGGCAAACCAATCAGGAGCCTGCCCCAAAATGTGGTTACAGCACTGGCCACTTGGTGTGTATTTCTTGATAAAATGCGAGTTCAGATCTAACTCCAAAAGAGCACCCATACCCTCTCATACAACCCCTGTCATGGAGGGGTTTCAGAGAGCACAGCCACATGGGAGGGTATAACTACCCCCACACATGTCTCACCCAAGCTGGGCACAAGGCAGCCCAGGATGGGCAGGTAGAGGCCTATATCTAAGCCACAAGAACAACTTCCAGACATGATTGCATCTGACCTTCTTGAGTCTCCTGTCTCTGGCGCAGGGCCCATGGTGAGCTCAGCTCCTTCATACTTCTGGGCTCTGCTCTAGAGAAGTTTATAAAGCATCCAATCTACAGAAAGTTGCCAACGTCTGGAATCATCAGAAGCCCCCAGAATCCCCTTGTACAGAGAGCCCTTTTCATGTCTGATGACCATTTGTCTAGCCTCCTCTCTGGGGATGCAGTAGGCTGGGGAAGGGAGCTTCCTTGAGCCAACAAGATACTTCCGGCCTTCTCACTCAGGTTTCCAAGAGACCGCCCAGCCTAGCCCTGCTGGCCTGACGCACTGAGGCCTCCAGAACTTTCCTGAACATTCCTTGCTTGAGCAATCCCATCCCAAGTCAAATCCCACGGGAACCTGGAGAGGGTAGGCCCCTCCCCTCTCTGAGGTGGCTCTGAAAGTTTAAAGGGCCAGGGGAAAAGCATTCCTGAGCTTTTTAGAGTCTCCACAAAACACTTCCTGATGTCTGCCTGACACTTAAAACCTATTAAAGTCGTAAACTTCTCCTGCAGAACTGGCTTCTCAAAAATGTATTTATCTAAAGGGCATCTGTGTTTGGTCTCTAACACAAATGCTCCAAATGTCGGGCCCCAGGTGATTTATTTGGGGCGCTTTGTTCTCCTCCTGCTAGAGCTCTTTCAGCTTCAGACCCCGGATGCTTGGCCCCTCTGCTCCTTCTGCTGATAATTAGGCTTGATCTGCTCTGAGGGACAACCCAGAGGGGGTGGGCACAGGTGGATCCTATGAGCATCTACTGGGAACTGCAGAGGATGGGCAGGCTACTGCTTCAGGACCACAGCCACAGCACAGAACCCACCTGCCAGCCTGCCAGTCTGATCACATTTCTCCATTTCCAACCAAGCCAGCCTCTCTAGAATGCCAGCCATGCTCGATGTGGGACCATGAGCTATGAGTCCTTGCTAGGTGCTGAATTACATGGGATGCTGGATATTTACCGTTAACAAGCCACTGTCCCCACAAACACACAAATGTAAACCAGAGAACATGCAAGTAACATTTGTACCACATAAAACATAAGAACCAGGTGCCCATTGTCATTCCCCCCCCCCCCCCGCACCTTCCCCCCAGGGATTGTAGGTCAGCCTAGCACATTCAGACTGTGTTGCTTATGGGCTCTCATGCGGTCTCCGCAGGGCATCTGAGCAGGAGCTGACTTGAGTGATAAAGAGTTGAACATAGAGGGGTCCAAGAATAGAAAAATGGGGGGCAGTGCTAGGGAGCCCCTGTACATTGAGGAGCTAGGCGGGCTTTCCTCAGAGGGGAGATGTGCTAAGATCCCAGCTTTGGTGAACAGGCCCTGAGGCCTCAGGCTATAGCACAGAGTCAGTCCCCTGACAATCCTTCATTACAGCATCTTAATATGCATGAACTCATCAGCCCCTTTACAAAGAGGCCCTGGAGAGTAGGCCCTGCTGGGGCTGCACTCACTATGTTTGCTGGCAGTGGGAGAGATTTCAGGAGGCTGGGGACTCTGCCTAGAGGGGGATATAGGATTCCCCCAGAGGGTGGATGCCTAGAGATGCCTCCCATGATGCTATCCTTCTCCCTGGGGCTTTGGCATCTTCAAGCTATCAGAGCCCACAGAGCAAAGGCTGCCAGGGCAGTCCACTGGCGCCACCACAGAACTCCTCAGCACCACATTGCTTCTCTGTTTCTCCACTGGCAGAGATTAGACCAGAAGCCCAGCTTGCCTCCATGAATCTTAGGGGAGAGGCTGAGAAGGTGTTTTTGTTGTTGCTGTTGCTGTTTTGGCTTTGTTTTAGAGTGGTGCCATCTGATAAGGATACTAGCCACATGTGGCTATTTAATTTTACATTATTTTCAATTCAACGCAGTCAAAATTTCAGCCTTGTGTCGGTGTCGCACGGCCACCTTCCAAGTGCTCAGAGAGCACAGAGGGCACCTAGCCATCGAGGTAGCACCTTGTTTCCGTGGGCAATGCTCTTTCAGGTTGTGGGCTGGGCTGGCCACATCTGCTGAGCAGGAAGGGCAGTGTATGGTCTATGGAAGATCAGCGGCAGCATCGTAAGTTGGCGCTAAGAGAAAAGCAGTAATAAAAGGGAGCACCTACCATGTATTTATGGCTTCGGAACTGAGTTGCAGAGGAACCTAGGTGCTGTAGGCAAGTCAACGCAGTCCCTGGTCCTGTTTACAGAGGGCTAAGAGTCACAGGGAACTATGCATTTGGTTGGACTGGGCTCCCTTGACCAGCAGCCCTGATTGGCTTGCAGCACTCCTGTCCCCAGCTCATGGCTGCTACCACATGTGCCGCATGCAGGCAGTGACCCTGTCTGTGCCCACAGGCCTGAGCTGACTGCGGACAACGCGTCCCACATCTAGAACTGCAGCCCACAGAGATGCTGGTTAAGGGCAGCCTGCAAAGCCATTACAAGGCATTAAGTCAGTGAACTTCTGATTTGTCCGTGTTCCAAAAACACAGCAGGCATTTTTTTGACTCTGAAAGGTAAAAACTCTCAAAGGCCAAAAAGAATGCTGGAGATCCAGAGTGGGGACAAAGGCTGCAGAGGGTTCTGTCCCTTCCAGGCACTGTGGGAATTCCAAGCCATGGGTGTTACACTTCCTGGTGTCTACAGGGCAGTGCTGTACCCCCAGATCCAGCTTCTTTGCCCAAAGTCATTTACCCCACATTCCCAAGCCTGAAAGCCACCTCCCTAGTTTACACGCCAACGAACATGCGGCTGTCAGCTCAGGGAGTGTCCGAGAGAAATAGCATGGAGTGGGAACCTTCATTTGCTTCCCTGGAGCGTCTCTGGTTTTGAAAAGTGGTACCTCTGATATTATAAGCACCCAGTAAGTAAGTGCGTTTTTAACCTCAAGCGGAAAATGCACAGACTGAGTGAAATGTAGCTCCCCACTGCCTGCAGGATGGGCTGAGACCCCTGCTCCTGTCCATTCTAAGAGACTGAGCCAGAGTTGCCAGATCTGGTCTGCGGTCCTGGACCTGTGACCTCCTGAAGACCACAAGGGTCGGGTTCCTGTTCCCGACCTGAGCATCCTTGACATCTCTAGATGCTCCCACAACTGTGGTCCTGGAGGATCCCATAATACCAAGTGTCTACGCTATCTCCAGTTTATCCTTGCAGGGTCCATGATAGGATAAGGCAAATACTGAGGATGTTAGCAATCTGGGCAGGACATAAGGACCACTGGATCCCGTCAAATGGCCTCTTCCTCCTGCCACAAGCACTTCTGGGTCCCCTAGCATAAAGCCCCCTGTCTCTGCCCTCCTACAGAATAATACTACCCAGCCTCATACACACACACACACACACACACACACACACACACACACTGCCACAGCACTATAGACCAAATCTAGAAGCATCATCCATCGTTCCTGAAGGCTTAGCTATTTTAGCCTGAAACTTGAGGAGCTGGAGATAGGTTTTGTGATGATAAAGGTAAGCTTAATTTTTCATTTACCTCCAGCTAATAACTGACTGAAAATAGGCCTTCCTGTGCTTCCCGAAGGCAAGGGAAAGGAAAATGCTTCCTGGTGACAGGACGATTTGTCAGAAAGTTATGAGTGAGTTCAGCATTGCTGTATAGGAAGTGTATATTGAACAATATGACACACTGGCTTCTAATTGCTTCTGCCTTTCTGATCAATAATACATGTTTTCAAAAAGCCTTCTGTTTGCATTTACACAATGGACGGTAACTACTGCAAAGGATCCATTAAGACCTATTTTAAAAAGTGCATTCTTAAAAAACTTGTCTAAATCTGCATTACAAGGCAGATTATGAAACTGCCTTGGGAGACGTTTTTCTAAAAGGCATTCAGGCCGTTTCTGCTGGACTTGCCAACCAAGCTCGCCGCCCTCTCCTTGGCTTGCTTGAGAGCCAGAAAGCTTTCTCCATAGCTCCAGATGATGCATTGAGATGCGGTCAAGCCCGAGGCCTCCATAGCGGCCAGCTATGCCCTCCACCGAGGCACAGAACGAGCAGATGCCCGGTAGCTCAGGTAGGTGCAGTCACAAATCCACTCTTGAAACTCAAAGTCTGAAGTGGCAAGGTGTGGGCTCTGGGGTTCTGGGGTTTCTTTCCTTCTAGAACACCTGCGGGTCAGAAGGCCTGGAACCTATGACTAATCCAAGAGGGTGGAGGACTGTCGTTAGCCATGGTAGGCCAGGTTTGCGTTTGACCCAGTGGGCTCCTAGCTGGGCGGGTGGGAAACCCGGAACAGAGAGAAGGAGGCACATGGGAGGAGGGGCCACCAGGCTTCATAAGCCACCTCAGCAACAGCTTCTGCGATCTTTGGCTTTATGTTTCTATAGCCGAAGGGAATAGTCACAGGGACTGTAGTGGGCCCCGACTAAGGGCTCTCTCACAGGCAACATGGGGAGAAGGAACTGCTTCCCAGGAGACCCCAGACTTGAGACAGAGAAGAGCCTAACAGATAAAGAAAAGCACCCATCCTCCACTGAACCTATCCATATAGGAGCACTTAAGCTCAAAACAGCACTGCTAGGCAGTTGTCTTGATGGACCAAGGCAAGGGAGGACCCTCTGGAAGCTATTGAACGACTTAGTCAACCTGGGTTGGTTTAGACTGAGTGAAAAGACCAGGATGGGATTCCTCTAGGGGAAGGGAGGAGGCAGAGGGAAGGAGGAGAGGGGAGGGAAAGGAGAAAACCCCCAACCCCTGCAGAAGGAGCATATGGAGATGAAGTCAGTCATGTTAAGGCCTCAGATACATAGGTCTCTTCTGCTGCTTGCCTTCATGAGGTAGGGCTTAGGCCTTGGGTCTAATCTAATCAGGCTCCTAGAAGGTGCAAGAAGAATGTCTTCTCACAGACAGACTGAAGTCCCATCTACAAATGTCTCCAATGGGTGCCGAGGCAGACAGCCAGGCAGGATCCCCAGAGGCCATACGTAGTACATCCTTTGGCTACACTCTGCCAGCCCAAGTCAGCTAGCCTGTGACTATGTTAATGATTTAGCATGCTTAATGAGGAGGTACACCTACTTGCCTCCCCTGTGGTCTCCTCAGAGGTAGCTGTTGGGCATGCTTTTCTTCCTGCAGCACTCTGGAGGACAGCCAACAGCAGACAGGGAGGCAAACTATGGAGAAGCAATAGCCCACCCATAGTGGAGTGCAATGGGGAGAGAGTGCTGAGTAGTACCCCCAACAGGGTCACAGAATCTGTGCTTCCACCTACTGTGTCACACTGCCTACAGGGGAAGTGCCCATGTCCACTCTGAGGGACCTTCCTTTCCAGTGCTTCCCAGTCTGAGTTGTACTCTGGACTTATGACACCTCTTTGAAGGCCCCAAGGGCCATGTTCCCGTCCCTGCACTGAACTTTCTTGATACCTCTGAACATCCCTGTACCTAGACCACCATATTCCTCGAGCACCCTCTTTTACTGGAGCAAGACTCAAGGGGCTCCAGGTAGGCTTCACGTACTCAGGAGCCATGCGCAACCTCCCACTTTCTACAAAAACAGCATGTGAGCCGCCTACCTGTCAACTCCCCACGGTCATCAGTCAGCTTCTGTGCGCTGACGACACAAAGGGCTGGGAGAGGTAGAGCTGCATAGGTGCCAAGATCCAAACACAAGTGACATCACTCGGAGGCAGCAGCCTGCACCACAGCCTCTTGGGGGGATTCTGCTTTTTAGATTACGTACAGGTAGTGGCTTGGTGGTAGGAATCTGCCTAGCATGCTTGAAGATCTGGGTTCAATCTCTAGTATCAATTTTTTTTTAAGAAAAAAAGGAAGGAAGAAAGAGGGAAAGAAAGAGAGAGAGAAAGGAAGGAAGGAAGACAAAGTATCTCTGTGGGTGGAACTTAGCTCCTATCAGACTAGGCCCGACTCCAGGTCCTAGAGCACTTGTGACCTTGAATGGGGGAAGGTCAAGGTCAAGTTCTGGGGAACCGAGGCAAGACAGTGGTTATGACTTTACTGAGCATGTGCTTGGTGCTGGCACTGAGTTCCATCTGCGTATGTATTCCCTTTACTACAGATTAAGTCCTCTCTCTGGGAGGAAGATGTTTACAACAGGGGAAACTGAGGTTCAGAGCAAATAGATTAGGAAGCGTCAAAAAATACAAAGACAAAGAAAAGGAAAAGAAAAATAGAACCTCATGCAGACTCTCACCTTCCCCAGAGAAGAAAAAAAAAAGACAGGAGCAAAGAGTGGGGCTTCCTAGGTGACTCACAGGCTAAGAGACCTTTGAGCCTGGCCTCAAACCTGCCCTAGGTACAGGGAGACAGCCATTTCCCCTCCCCTAGAGGAAGCTCCCTCCTACCGTGCTCAGATTCTGAAAACTGAGTTAATATCTTGGGCCAGGTCAAGCAAAGTTTGGACCTTCCATGTGGTCTTCAATGGCAGCTGGTCCATGGCTTCCCTCAGATCCACTGCTGCTGTCTCTGTTCAGCTCCCGGGGCGTACACAGGGAAGGGTTTGCTATGCACTCAAGTATGTAGGGTCCATGTATCTGAACATGGTTGCATGCATGCATGCATATGCATGTCTAGGGGCTCGAGTAAAAGTCCACTCAAGATCTTCAGAGGAGAGGGAAATGTCCCGACCATGCTATCTGGACACTCAAGGCTGTGAAGGCCTGAGGAAGAGACAAGAGTGTACTCTTGCCTGGGTCCTTAAAATGGGCAGAGTTCATCCCAGTGTCGGTGAAGAAGGTATGAGAGTGAGGCTGGTTGGAAGAGTGGACCAGACCTCTTTTCTCTTTGCATTCTATTGGAAAACAGCCACAGGAACCTGTTTGTAGGGGGGAAAAAAAGAAAGAGAGAAAGAGAGAAAGAGAGAAAGAGAGAGAGCGAGAGGAAGGGAGGAAGGAAGAAAGAGAGGGAGAGAGAGAAAGAGAGAACGGAAGGAAGGAAGGAAGAGAGAGAGAGAGAGAGAGAGAGAGAGAGAGAACCTTCCTGTTCAGGTCCCTTCCTTGGACACAGGCCCAAGTGATAACTCCAGGGATCCAGTGTATTAGCACCTTGTGACTAATTCCATCCCCATAAACCCAAGGCCAGTGATCTCAAGGTGCCTCTTCTAGGTTAGAAGGCTGGTGGTCTGGATACCCACGGATCAGCAGGCAGGCTCTGAATAAGATCTCAGCTGGCCTGGTCCCAAGTCAGCCTATGTCTTGGCAGCTTCTGCTCCTGCCTGTGAGGGTGACTTCACTTTGACTTCATATCTGCAGAGTGATGTACAGAGATTGCTTATTCAACCCTGAGCTCAGTCGGGCAGGAGGGTGGGGCTCTGCATACTGAAGGAGAGGAGCAGCTGAGCCCCTCCCCAGACTCAGGTTCCAGGACCTGTTTGTTCACTCCAAGGTCCTACAGGCGTCTGTTTTTCTTTCCTTCCATTACTAGTTGCAAGCCATGCTTCAAAAAGCAGCTGGGAGTAGGGAGAGATGGGTTTTCCTCACAGGCATCTAGAGCCTGCATCCGACCTTCTATTTCCTGCCTAGAGGCTCCCATATCAAGGGTAAATATATTTAGTCATAATTTGGGGAAGGGAGAGTTCGATTCTTCTGGCAAACTTCTCTTTTCATCCTTCCCAACACCCCTGTAGCCGCTGCCCTATCAGTCAGTTCACATCCTAAGAGCTCTTCTATTTGGTGGGATAAGCGCATACAATTCCCAGCACTGCACCAGACGACAACGGTAGCAGGTCTCTTTGAAAGGTGTGCAATTAGCCAGTGTCTTGGTCCTATTGGTTGTACCGGTCCTGGGAATCACAAACAAGCCCAACAGGACCCCCAACCGTCTTCACCACATGATATGTTGTACACTGGAAGCAGGCTCTCTGTCCCTCTTTCTCTTGATCAGGGCTCCTCCCCTCTTCCCGCCTCTAACCCCAGAAGAAGCTGCAGGCTCCAAACGCGCTTCTCACTCCCGCCCCCTTGATAAATGGCGGAGGATGCTCTTCGCGTCCAGAGACTGGAGGGACATCATTCTAGACTCTGGGTCTCTGCGAGTATAGGTGACCAGTCGGCCCAGACGCCGAATCTTCTGTGTTGCTCTTTCTGGGCGGCGGGAAAGGACTAACAGAAACAGCAAGCGAGACGCACGGGGTGAGAAAGTGGCTATGCCGGCAAATGATCATGGATCCAGGTTACCTTTAGTAGACCAGCACCCGCACCACAACCCACACGCACCCAGCTCCGACCCGCGCTCATCTAGAGAGGAAATAGAGGTTCCCCTAGCAGTCGGGTGCCGCCCCACCTTGCCCCACACAGTACCTGGAGCCCCGCCCCTCCACACACACCCGCACCCCTGGTCCCGCCCCTCTCGCTGCCACTCCCTCTGCGCCCTGCCCTGCCCCAGTCCGCTCCCCGGGCGCAGGCAGCGCAGGTCTCTCATCAGTACCGCAACCGGAGCCGTGCAAGCAACAGCAGAGAGCGGCTCCGAGTCCGCAGCTGGGAGTCGCGCCCGGACGCAACGCGCCCGCAGTGCCCGCTGCGCCCGGGCTGGCATGGGGAGGCCCGGCTGAGCGCCGCACCCCACCGCCGCCGAGACCCGCCTGCTCCTCAACCGCGGCCCTCGCGCGCACGGGCGATGGCGAAAGCGACGTCCGGCGCCGCAGGGCTGGGGCTGAAGCTGATTTTGCTCCTGCCGCTGCTAGGAGAAGGTGAGTCCTACGGGCGGCTGGGACGGTAGGGGCCGGGGTGAAGTTAGCGCTGCGCGCCGAGCCGGGAAGCTGACGCGCGCAGAAGCGCGCTTACATTGGCTGTCACCGGCCGGCTGCGCGGCTGGCGGGCCTCCGGGTCTGGGAACCGGGTCGCTGCGGCTAGCTGCTGCGCTTGGGCCACCGGCTGGGCGGGGCTCGGCTCGCCTTGGGTCCGTGCGAGTTGCGAGCCGGGCAGAGTAGACTGCTCCGCCAAAGCCGCAGCTGAACATCCCAAGCTGGTCGCTTTTCCAGCCGCGGCCGGCCGTGTGCCCGAGCGAAGCGGACAGATCTTGTCGCCTTTGGGGAGCAGCTGCGAGCGGACAGGGTAGGCAGCCCTGGGAAGCCCACGACTTGAGCCAGCGCTTGGAGACTGCAGCGCCCAGATTTTCTTTTCGCGTTTCAATTCTGCACTTGCTGTAGCTCCATTCGTCTGGCTGAAGGGCGCTGAGGCAATCTTTAGTAAAGGTTATTTTTCCTGTGTGTGTTTTTGCCGCCCTGATCTTTAAAAACCTAAAAGCCTGTGGTCTCTCCCCCCCCGCCCCCCCCCCGTCCCCGCGTGTCTTCGCCGAGAGCTCTGAGCTCTGCCCCACAGTTGGGAGTCCTGTGTCACATGCTATTCCGCTGGAGCACATGAAAATGTGTCTTTTGGAGGCATAATAGGGTCCAGGGCTGACATTTAGTTACCCAGAGCTTTGGGCCCTGCCACTCGGGAGTGTGGTGATGGGCTGCCAGCATCATGGACAGCACACATAGGCGCCCCTCATTAGGTGTGGCCTTTCAAAGGCTGGTCACTGCCCTCGCTCCTATACCCTGACCAAATGAACCACAAGGATACAGGATATTGACCCGGTTGGCTGCACATTTTACTGTCCTTCAATCTACCCTAACTTGGTTCCCTCTGGAAAATATTTGTACCAAGTTTCCCTCTGATAACAGAATTGAGCCCAGGCCACCCACTCCCATTACTTACAAAAGGTTTGCAACCTTTGGAAATAGGCAAGACTGTTCATCTTGCCTCTAGCTCAGAGTCGTGTACTGGGTTCACAGACCAGCCCAGGACTGCATTTGCAGGCCTTCCAAGTACCGCAGAGAAGTATGGAGAGGGGAAAAGATAAAGACCTTATCGTTCTGGGGGGGGGGGCAGATTGGAGTGTCTGTTCCTGGGTCCTAAGGTGCTGTGGGGCACAGTGCTGCAGAGGGTCATAGGCTCCAAGGCTGTGTAGCAAAATACAGAGCTTAACATTGTGTAGCTGCTCTGTGTCATTGGGTTTAAACTTCACAGGTGCAGGTATGTAGTCAGGAGTAAACCAGGAAGACATGTGTTGAGCAACTTCCCTCCACCCACCTAACCCTGAATCTAGTGAGGTCCCCAGCCGTGTAAGGGACCCACCTCAAGGGTCTGGCCTGTGGCATGTGGCAGGCAGAGAGGGAGATTTCTATGTGAAACCTCTGGCTCAGAATCAGGTGGCCACAGACAGCTTATAGAATCCAGGACTATGAGGTTTTAAACCCACCCCCTTCTGGATGGCCAAGAATCCACGATAGAGGTCCAGAGAGGGCCACAGCAGCCTCATACCCAGGAAGAAGTGATGGGGGTTTTGGAGAAGCCCTCTAACCTGGACTCTGGTGCAGCTGTTGTGACATTCACTGATCTCCAAACTGCCACTAGAGAGCTCGGGTGCGGTTCCTCAATAGAAGGATTGGGAACAGCGTGGCCTCCGGTGCCCTCTTGTGGATACAGTGCTCTAGTGGCTGGGCCTGATGCCCACGGTTTTGAGTGGGTTTTGAGTGGGTCTGTAGAAGTAAGGGAGCCTTGTTAACGAGACTCGCCATACTCTGATTTCAAGTTACTCATCCATGCTCCCACTCTTGCTCACAAGCTCATGCTCAAGAGACCTGTGGATAAGAATGGCCTGGCTCCCTTCTCACCCTCTTCCAAACACCCCACATGGACATAGAACTGTGTCACGCATTTCCCATCGCTGTCGGGCCCAGTGTCCTGGAAGTAGAGATTGACAACCTCCTTCTGTTAACATTTTCTGGACTTTTTGCTGCTCCATACAGACACAACTTGACTAAGTGGATGAGGAGACTGAATCACAGTATCTTGGTCTCCCCTACATGTCCCGGGGCTCCTGGCCCCCCTCCACTCCCAACTACTTGTCAAGACTCCTGTCCCCCATCCTCTTGGATTGGCATCTTGCTTAGTATCTCTAGCTGTGAGAACCAAAGGGTCAGTCATGGAGGGGCCCTTTCTGGACAACCCTTCTGTGTAAGTGTGAGGGGAGCCATAATCGGTCGACATCACCCAGAGCTTTCCTTGTGAGTGAGCACTGAGGTCTGGTCCTCCCTGCTTCCCCTCTTTGTTTCTCCCTTCCTTCCTTCCCTTACTGAGCTCAGGGGATCCTGGAGATTTGTCCTGGTTCCCCAGGGTTATCCCGGCCCTTCTTTGTCTCTTCCCCTGAGCTGTTGAGCCCATTCTCAGGGCTGGGCCAGCCAGGGAGTCCTGAGGGTGGGGCCTGAGAGCAGACAGCATGTAGGGAAGTGACTGAGCCCATTCACTAGATTGCCTTTATTTTGTAGAATTGCTTTAGGAATGGGCTAAGTAAATGACTTGTTTCCTTGGTGGTGTGAAGAAAGTGGGATGTATTCACCTAATGGGGTGCTAATGGCCTTTTAGCCAGGGGAGGAGAAAACTAATTAAAAATTATAGTATCTGTAGAAATGGAGCCTGGATAGGAAAGGAAAGGATAGCTGGAAGCTGCTACCTCCCTTGGGATCCTCTGCTGGCAAAAGACTCTGTTGATCCCCTCTCCTGCTAACACTAGCAGCAGCTTCCCCTGCCATACTGTTGATAACCCTGTAAGGTTTGTGGTCTTATTTTCCCATTTCGCAGGTGAACAAACTGAGGTTCACCAAATCTATAGATTCTGGAGCTCATGGAAAGCTAAGGACTCCCCGGGTCCAGGTCTCTTGTGTTTAGCAAAGCCAGTGAGAGCTTGGTACCAGGAGTAGAGATGAAGAGCGATCTGGGAGAGGACAATGTTCCTGCCGGTCACACCACAGCAGGTCACTCATGTATGACAGCAGGTGCTCTGGAGAAAGGCTGGACCAGAACTAGGAGTGACATGTGACATAGAGCACTGCCCACAGACACAAAGCCTGAGCCTTTGTGGGTCTGAGCAGAGTTCTCAGTGAGATGTTTTTGCCCTTGCTGACTGGCTGACCCTGGGAGTCTCCTGGGCTAGGAATGAACATTAGGCCTGTCTCTGTCAGAGCTGTCCCAGAGAGGGAACCTGTGTGCTCTAGGCATTATAAGACGTTGTGTGTATAGTCAGAGGGCTGGTAGGGACAAGACACCCAAGGACTGTCCTTTGCACCGTGTCTGAAGGAAGTGCCTTCCTTTCATCATGGTGTCATGCTAGGGGAGAGGCACAACCGTGTGCCCTCATCCAGATGGAATCCACTTCCCTAGGGCACTGGGAATGACCGATAAAAGCAAACGCCCACTGTGTGCCCAGGAGACGGGGCAGTGCTGGCTAGGAGTGCAGCCTATACTTACTCAGTAATTCTTTGCTTCTGGATGAGTGGCCATAAGTGTACTGTGGAGGGATGGTGTGTGTGTGTGTGTGTGTGTGTGTGTGTGTGTGTGTGTGTGTTTTCATGCACGCACATGCACACTTCTAGGTTAAGTCTGGCGCTTGCCTGGCTGCCGGTCTCTCCCTTCAGTCCTCTTCCATCAGCTCTGCTTCCCTCTTTCCCTCCTTCCCCATTATTTTTCTGTATGAATGACTTGATAGTACTCATCAAAAAGAGCCTTGAGTATTGCTTTGCAAGGAGGAACTAACAGCAAAAGACACACCTAATAGTTACGGAGAGAGAGGGAGGGGGAGGGGGTATGGTTCCTTTAGAGACAAGCGGCTTGGAAGCAAGACAAGGAAACAAGGAATGGGGTGCTTGGCAGAGAGCCCTGGGCATGGACCACAGAGGAAGTGATGTCACGGGGGGGGGGGGAGGGCACTGCCTCTCTGGTCTGTGAGGAATGTCTTCTGTACCCTCTGGTATGGGGGTGTTTCACCCTAGGAAGCTGATGAGCTGGTACAGCTGACTCCAGGCTGCCCCCATTCATAAAAGCATCCAGGACTTTTTGTCCAAGGAATCCGATGAGGCTGTGCTCCAGCTCCTCTCAGACAACACTAGATCCTCTCCTGACAGGTCGAAAGATCCTAGAGAGCTCTTGTGGCCGGCACCTTCTTCCTCCTTGTTTGCCCAGCTGTTGCCTCCCCCATCACCTACCTTCCTGTCCTCAGCAGCCATGGAGAGGTCCTTAATGGGCCTCCCAGCTGTGTGATTGATTGAATGGTGCATCAGGGACCACACCCCTCTGCCTGAGAGACTGGAGTCTATGGAGCCAGTAGACACCCTGAGCCATCTACTGTGAAGCTCTGACCCAGTCAGGTACGGTGAGAGGAGGCAGCAGGGGGCTGTTGTATTCTGCCAGCTCTTTCCCAGGCATGTCAGTGCCCCTTAGAAGGTGGCTGATGAGACCTTGAGAGCCACCATTGAGGCTGTACCACCTGGGTGCCGAGGAGAGCAGGTGGCCAGCCACAAGCAAACACTTCTGTTTGCTTTTGCCTCGTGGGTAGCTCCACTTAAGCAGAACAGCCCAGATGCTAGGGCAGGTTAACTGTTCACCTGAGCAGGTGTGTGCCTGCCTGGTGAGCGGGCAGTGGAGCCTTCTCTCCTTGGTGTCAGTGGTACCCAGTGGGCTCTGCAACAAGAGGTGCCAGTGGCCCTGTGGCTCAGGTCTTAGCAGATGGAGCCCCTTTTTCCAGACTCCTTCCATACTTATTCCAGAGCTAGCAGGGACCCCTCTTTGTGGTCCCAGGTCTTTTCTCCTCTGTGACATGGATTGCTGGAGTCTAGTCTTCAGGGCTGTCACTGTAGGCCAGGGTGATCCTAGAGTAGGAGAAAGAGGGATACTGGATGGTGTTCATTGAAACCGCTCCCACCCTCCTGTTCCTTAACGTTTTCACGCTTGGATTCCAGGAAGGAAAAGAGGGAAATCTTTACTGTCTTGAAACTTAAGGAACCAGAAAGTGCTGGGGGATGTGTGCACTGTGGGAGAGTGAGAGGTAGAGATGGGCTGAATGTCTTAGACATTTTTGCAGTGTGACTGGAAAAGATGGAGGCTGGGGCTGGGTGTCTCGGGGGCTTTGTCTTCTCTACTCTTCCTTCATGGCTCTCTTCCCTTACCTGGGGGCATCTGCACAGTCGTGAAAGTCCTGAATCCATTCCAGCCTACCAGCGGTCCAAGCAGGAAACGTGCCTGGGAGCTACCTTCTTCCCAAGCAGGATGGGTTTACTGTGCTTAGCCCTTGGGGGTGCTTTTTTACCTGTGAGTGCTCTACCTGGCTTGTGACTCAGCACAGGTGATCAGCTGGAGGTTGTCACCTTCGCAAAAGATTGCTCCAACAGATCCACAGAGCCTCAGAAAGTCTTAGACTGAGGTGCATTTCAAATGTTTTCTTCCGTAACCACACCAGCCTGTTATCTACAGTTCTGGGCAAAAGATACCAGCCACATCTCTGTGGCTTAACATGGGTACTCTACCTCTGTGACAGCTGACATGTCCTCATCCAGGAGTGGCCTCTCCCATGAGAAGGCTGGACTCCTAGATCTGTGCATCTGACCTGACTTTATGCACCGAAAGATCCAGAGATTTGTGGAGCCAGGCTCGGAAGGGCCTAGTGTCACTTTGCCTGTGTTGCCAAGGTCAGAATCATACCAGAGAGCCCCATTTTGGTACAGGACATGGGGATGCACGCTTCTGGGGTGTACCTGTACTCGTTCTGGGAGTGATGTGTCTCCAGGCTTTGGACTCTTTATATTTTGGTTTCTGTTGTTAGAAGAAACATCACGACAACAAGCCATGTGGTGAGGAAAGGGGTTATGTTAACAGCTTACAGCCCATCACAAAGGGAAGTCGAGGCAGGAACTGAAGCAGAGACCACGGACGAATACTACTTACTGCCTTGCTTTCTATGGCTCAGCTTTCTTGCCTTTTTTTTTTTTTTTTAATACAAACCAGACTATATCTCTAGAGGAGACACCACACAGTGGAATGGGCTCCTCACATTAATCAAGAAAATTCCCTCACATACTTGTCTACTGGCCAACGTGATGGTGGCATTTTCCCAGTTGAGATTTTCCCTTCCTAGATGACTCTAGCCTGTGCCAAATTGATAAACAAAACTAACCCAGACCCGCTTCCCTAGCTTTTCCAAGTAGGCATCTCTGCCCATTTTCCCCAGTGGTACTTCACGGGTCTACAGTTATGGGTATGAGGGAAGTGACTAAAATTGCCTCTTTAAAAACCTTTTAAAATGAAACTGACGTAGCATAAGGATAACTATTTTTAATGGGATGGTGCAGTAGCATGTAGTCTACCCCAAGGTGTCCAGGAGGCATCTCTGTAGTTCTGTCACATGCTCATTACCCACAAAGGATACCCCATATACCCAATAAGTAGCTCCATGTACCTGCCTCTGGTTATTGTCCGTCTGCTCCCCTCTTTAGATCTGTCAGTTCTGGACATCTTATGTAAATAGTGCAGTGTGTGTGGTAGGTCTGATTAGAGTTTATCTTCATTGTAGCTCACATCAGTGTGCCAATTTTTTTTTTTTTTTTTTTTTTTTTGGTTTTTTTGAGACAGTGTTTCTCAGTATAGCCCTGGCTGTCCTGGAACTCACTCTGTAGACCAGGCTGGCTCTTTAAGAGTAAGACTCTATTTGTTTGGCTTCGCCACATTTATGTATCCATTCTCTGATTCCGGAGGTGGTTTTTCCTGTTGTAAACAATGTTTCCAGGCAGGTCCTCTGACTCCTGCTGTTCAAGGCTTGCTTTCAGTTCTCCCAGGAGGGAAAACATTTAAGGCTTTGGTGTTTGTTCCTTGAGCAGTTGTTGCTCTGCTCCTTCCCAGAGGCAGGGTCCAGTTCAGCAACAGCGTGCAAATTGCGTTTCACCCACATCCTCTGCAGCCCTGACTGGTTCCTGTTGTTGTTTTTGCAGCCTAGCCTTCCCAGTGGGCTCAAAGTGGTATTTCATTGTGGTTTTGGTTTGAGTTTCCCCTAAAGATTAGTGATCCCCTCCGAAGACTTGACAAGCTTCTGTTCACACACTCATTGCAGTTGTGTGTATTATTGGACAAGAGTCTTTTCAGGGCCTTTGACTGTTGTTTGTATTACTTTTTTCTTTGGCCACTCATACATGTATGTAGTGCGTTCTGTTTACTAATCCACCGTCCTCTCTTTTCTCCCACACACCCGTGTCACCACAACACTCCACAGGTCCCTTTCCTATGTTCTTGTCTTTTTGTTTTGTTTTTCTGATGCACAGATTTTAACGAGGACCTTCTATGAGGCCATGGGTTTAGAACTACCCATTGGAACCTGTGGACTTAACCACAGGAACTTTTACCTCTCTGAGAACCTATCAGTAGCCAGTAATTACTCGACAGGGAGGGCTAGGGCCCCTTGAGCTTACCCCATCATTGGCTGTTGATATTGATGGGGCTTGTGCAGCCCCAGCGTGGGCATGCGCAGCTGCAGTTAGATCATGTTTGCAATGACTGTGTTGTACCATGAGGGTAACACCTCTGGGCCCTTCTCCCTTTCTTCCAGATCTTACATTCTTACTGTTCCCTCTTCCATGGTGTTGCTTGAACCCTGCAGATCACAGTATAAATGTCTTACTCAGGGTCAAACACCTTTGGCCATTTTTAATTGAGTGCCTTTACTTACCATCAGGCATGGCTGAGAGGCTACTTCATCCAGTAGCACCAGCCACTTATGAGAAGCCTTTTGAGAAAGCACTGATGTGCTAATATGGATGGACGTTGAGTCTCCACTGAACACGGAGTGTCTGCATTTCTCAGAACAACAGGACTCTTGCACGTGTCACATTGAGCACAAATGTTCCAGAAACAAAGGCATCACAGCTAATGCAGGAGAAGCAGATGTTCTAGAACCTTCCTCTCAAAGGGGAAGATGCTGGAAACCAGTGGCCCAGCCCACATCTCCAGCAAGGGAACTGGCAGCCCGGGAAGCCAGGGCTGCCCTCTCACTCTGCCACTATCTAGACTAAAAATAACTGGGCCGATTGGTCTAAGTTGATTACAGTAATTGCTACTGTGATGTCATGCTGCCGGCCAGAGCTGTGTTGCAGGGCCGACAGCCTATACGAAGGCAGCGGTCTCCCTTCTGCATTCCCGCTCGGAGTTTGCAACCGGAGATAACAAGGTCCAAGGTCCAGGAACCAGTGATGGGCCTCTCCAGCTCTGGGTGTACTCTGCCATCCAGGGACCCAGGATTCCAGTGTGTTTTGCTCTGGGTCCTTGTGGAGTCAGAAATGGCTCCTGTGAGGTTCCCAGATCCTAGCCCTCCACTCTACCCCCAGATCAAATGCTTAGGACTTCTCTATGTGCCACCCTGTCTTTGTTAGTGTTTCTCTTGCTTCAGTGAAGCATGACCAAAAAGCAAGTCAGGGAGAAAGATGTTTATTTGGTCTCCACTTCCACGTCATAGTCCCTCATTGGAAGAAGCCAGGACAGGAACCCAAGCAGGGCTGCAACCTGGAAGCAGGAGCCATGGAGGGGTGCTGCTTACTGGCTTGTTTCCCCTGACTTGCTCAGCTTGCTTTCTAATAGAACCCAGGACCGCCAGCCTAGGGATGGCACCACCCACAATGTCTGGGCCCTCCCCCAATGATCACTAATTAAGAAAATGCCTTACAGCTAGATCTCATGGAGGTGTTTCCTCAGCTGAGGCTCCTTTCTCTCTGATGGCTCTTGCCTGGGTCAGGTTGACAGACAGGTTGCTCTAGCCTGCATCCCAAGAAGAGGCTGGGTCCCAGCTCCTGCTTCAGAGACTGTCAGAGACTGAAGTGGTCTCCTTCCTCCTGCTGCAACACCTCAGTGCTTGATGAGCACACGCTGAACTTCGAGCTGACTTCCCAGCATCCCCCTCACCCAGAACAGATCCCTGCACTACATCTTACATCTACCTTAGGACCTGTCCCTCTATATACCCACACAGAAGCAGGAAGGATGCTGTATCTGACTACAGCCTCCACTGTCTGACATGTTTGGTGCTGGGACTTTGTGGGTGCAAGGGGCGGGCTCCACAATCTCAGTCAGTTCCCGTGTCCAGACAGTTGGGCTCATGAGAGCTTAACATTGGGTTCTGTACTTTGGTGTTTGTTTCATGCCAGAACCCCTGGTGCGATGGCACCCTGAGCAAATTCCACCTGACTTCACCTTCCTGAGCCCTTACTTTGTTTTTGGGATGCCTGCCCAGACTCCATCTCACTGAAATATTAAAGAGCCAGTTTATAAATGCCAAAGAAACTTCCAGGGGTCCTGAGTCTCTTTGAGGAGAAACTGGGAAGGCGTGGCAGAATCTCCACGGTGGCACTTTCATCCTGGTACTGCAGGCATATAAGGATGGGCCTGGGTCCCTGGGACTCTGTGACCTGGTTTCTCTCAAGCACTATATGAACAGCTGTCACTGAACAAAGCCTGGCCCAGACTCTGGCCCAGTCCTAAATCACTCTGTGGCCCGGGGCCATTCTCTGTCTTGGTTTATTGCTCAGTAAGACAAGGATCCTAACATCCATTAGTGTTTTGATGTGCTTAAAACAGCCCATAGAAATCCCACTGAATGGAAGGTGACACAAGGGGCGTTGGGATGGACTGTTAAAAAAGAGCTTGAGGTATGTGGGGTGGCCGCTCAGCCTGTGAACGTGTTCTGCGTCATGGTGCTCTGTTGGTTATGTGGGGGAACAGCTGCACTGTCCAGAGTCCTCGGGGTCAAAGCTGCTGGGACCTTGGCCCGGTTGCAGCAGCAACAGCTACTTGGGGCTATAAAGCACTAGCGAGAGCCCTAGAACCAAAGAGGTCTGGTCACTCACACACGCTCATCCCCAGGCCACTTGGGTGGCCAGGCCTCGTCCTAGGAAAGAAATGAATTGTAACCTAATTGGCAGTTTCCTTTGTCTAGAAGCCGGAAGGAACTGCCAGCAAGACCCTCGATTAAGTCAGTAGCAGCTGGGAAATCACATTTGGGTGGGGGCATCCTTCATGTCAGTGAAGGCCGTGCAGCTGGTCTGGGTGGGCATGGAAATGCAGGTGGTAGCTGCAGTGCATTCTGGATAAAGCCTGATGCCCGTGCTCCTCGAAGAAGGAGGCCCCGTCTCTGCATAGAGTTAATCCCTAGCCTCAGCTGTGCTAGGAGATCTCATCTGTGTAGGAGATCCCCCACCCCCACCCACCCAAACCAAAGCAGAGAACTATACAATGATGTGAGACTCAGAGGGCTGAGCACTGCGGGTAATACTAACAGCGTTGTGAGAGATGATGTCCTACGGAAGAGACAGGACGTGTGAGGACCCTGCTTGGTTGTGCAGGGAGAGCAGAGCCTCAAGCCAGGAGCAGCTCCACCTCCACTCCATGTGTCGTCTGTCCATGTGTCGTCTGTCCAGCCGCTCTTCCAGGCTACCAGCCACCCTACTCTGAAGGCCCACTGAGATGGGTGACTAAGGAGTTACCACACACTGAGTCCTCTGTTCTACACTAGTGGGGGTCCAGACTTAAAGCTGTGCATGGACTCCGAAGATGAGGAGAGAGGTGATGCTGATTTGTATGGAAGCTGGAAGTGATGCTTATGAGTGTGGTGATAGTTACGGTGCGGATGGTGATTGTAGATAATGGAGGAGGTACAGGTGTGTGGATGAAGATGACAGCAGGCAGCGGCCGTTGTTCTTAGACCTTCCCATCCACCAACTAGATTTTGCTCCCAATAACTCTAGGAAGAGGAAGGGCCTAATCTCCTTGGAAGCCAAGACAAAGAATGTATAACCTTTGTCCTAGCCAGTGCCCCAACTCTGCCAGTCACCCAGACGTCGTCCATGGTCTTGCCTGGAATCCACAAGGTGGTTCAACCTGTCATTTCTGACAGGCGTTTTGGGGTCATGGTCTCTTAGCCCTGAGAAGCTAGACTTCTTGTTAGCACCTGCCTCTTCCAGCTCTCTCTTTCCTGAACTTACCGTCTTCTCCAGTCTCTTCTGCTCTCTCTCTAGATCGGGCTACCCCTCTTGTGGCTGACACTGTCCATGCTTCCTAGGGAAGCGCCCCCCCCACCCACGGCCTCCCTGGTCTTCATTTGTGGCTCCTGTCAATGATTCAGAACAAGCAGCTTAGGTCTGCGTTATTTTCTTGTTGCTGTGAGTAAGTGCCAGACAAGAAAGGACTCTTAACTGCTGAGCCATGTCTCCAGCCCTTTGGTTGAGTTTTGCAAATGGCATTTGTCCTAGTAAGGGTTTACTGTTGCTATGATGAAACACCAGGACCAAAAGCAAGTTGGGAAGGGACAAGCATTTATTTGGTGTACACATCTACATCAGAGTCCCATCATTGAAGGAAGTCAGGACGGGAACTCAAACAGGGCAGGAACCAGGAGGCAGCAATTGATGCAGAGGCCGTGAAGAGAGACTACCTACTGGGTTGTTCCTGACCGCTTGCTCATCCTGCTTTTTCTTTTTATTTAGAACCCAGGACCATCAGCCCAGGGGTGGCACCTGCAATGGCCTGGGCCCTTTCACGTACAGACTTCCTGTAGGATCCAGAAGTTCCATCTCTCAGTATCATCCCGGAGACTTATACATCCATTTCATAGCGACATTAATCATTAACAGCCAAAGCTGCACGCAGCTCTGCTGCCTATGGATGGGGACACAGAATATGAGGTGTACATTGCACATGTCATTCAGCCCTGATTTAGAAGGAGAGATACTCTGATACTGTCCTGGCTAGGTAGATGTGTGTCAGTTTGAACAAGCTATAGTCACCCGAGAGGAGGCAGTCTGGACTGAGAAAATAGTGCCTCCGTAAGATCGGGCTGTAGGCAGGCTTACAGAGCATGCTCTTAAATAGGTTGCTGCCACAGGATTCTGTGGTATGGTTGTGTCACTCTGCCTACCTGAATACCCACTGCAGGACATCTGTTTCTAGTGAGAAATTCACCCATTTAACACTCGGTTACTTGATGGATGGGCGGTTTTCCTTCTGCTGGACACATGGAGTAGACTTGCTGGGTCATATATAAGAGCATATTTTGATAAACAGTCAGTTGCTTTCATACGCAGTGCTCTTTTGTTTCTGGGGACTGCGGCCTGCCCTGCTGGTCTGGCAGTCTCTCATAACTTTGAAACTTCCTCCTGTTCCAGGTGGTATGCTGGGAAACAGTCACTGAACTCCTGGGTCATGTGTGATCCTGGGGCAGATTACACTTGCACTTGGGTAGCAGAGAAGTATTTTGCACTGTTTTGTATTTTCTCCCCCCTTCCTTTGCCTTTCTTTGCTTAAATGTGGTGCATTTATCAGTCATGTTTAGCTATGTTCATGTTCTTTGAACTAGAGGTAAGAAATTCTTGCTAGGATTAGAATTTTAGTTTCTTGCTTTTGTTTTTGTTTTTTGTCCTCGATGTTTTCCCCATCCCCACTCACACCCTCGTGTCTCCTGCAGCCCCACTGGGCCTCTATTTCTCAAGGGATGCTTACTGGGAGAGGCTGTATGTAGACCAGCCAGCTGGCACACCTCTGCTCTATGTCCATGCCCTACGGGATGCCCCTGGAGAAGTGCCGAGCTTCCGCCTGGGCCAGCATCTCTATGGCGTCTACCGTACACGGCTGCATGAGAATGACTGGATCCGCATCAATGAGACTACTGGCCTTCTCTACCTCAATCAGAGCCTGGACCACAGTTCCTGGGAACAGCTCAGCATCCGCAGTAAGAGAACAGCCTGACACCCCTATCCCTACTCCACTTTGGCCTAGCCCTTAAGCTGCCCTCATCTCGACTGCCAGTCTGAGGCCAGGGATGGCTTTATGGCCAAGGGTGTAAGGTACAGGGTAAAGGCAGTTGCTTCGTGTCCAGTTAACGAGGGACCCACATGACTTTGGGAATACTAATTACCTCCTGAAGCTATTGGGAGTTAAGAGAACCATGCAAACGACTTGGCACTCTGTGTAGAGCAGAGTCTAGGTGCAGTGGGGTCATAAGGGTATACAAGTTGTGAGAGAGATTCCAAGGGGCTGGAAACACTCCCCGGGGAGTCAGTAATTTAGCTGATGACCTGGAACTTGCTGAAGAGTACCTGGTCCTAGAAATCATGTTTCCCCATCTGCAACAGGCTGGCTTGAGGTGTCCAGGAAGGAGGCAGAGCAGAAGGAAACCTAGAGGGTGTCCCAAAGCTAAGGCTGGAGCTGCAGTCGAGGCCACATAGGACGTTAGCCCTGGTGTGGAGAGTGAGGATCTGACTCGCCTGTGTGATGTGGGATGGTGATGGTATGCGCCTCCCAGGACCTCCTCTGAGGCATGGCCTCACAAGTCCTTAAGTTCCAGTCCACACGTGGAGGCAGGGTAGATGAATACTATGATACAGAATTAACTATATCGACAGGATTTGTAGAGTGACTGACCTATCTGACAAGAGCAGTGTCTAAGTTAGAGCTTCCATTGTTGTAAAGAGACACCATGACCAAGGGAACTCTTATGAAGGACAATATTTAATTGGGGCTGGCTTACAGGTTCAGAGGTTCAGTCCATTATCATCATGGTGGAAGCATGGCAGCGTCCAGGCAGACATGATGCTGGAGAAGGAACTGAGAATTCTACATCTTTGTCCCAAAGGCAAACAGGAGAAAGACTGGCTTTCAAGCAGCTAGGAGGAGGGTCTCAAAGCCCAACCCCACAATGACACACTTCCTACTCCAACAAGGCCACACCTCCCAGTAGTGCCCCTCCCTGGGCCAAGCATAGTCAAAACACCACAGCAGCCAGGATAGTAAGATGGGAGGATGCTCGAGGTGCCAACATAGTCTAGATCAGTGATTCTCAGCCTCTGGGTTGAGACCCCTTGGCATGCATAGCAGATATTTACACAATGATTCGTAACAGTAGCAATGTTAGTGTTAGGAGGTAGCAAGGCAATAAGAATTTTATGATTGAGCGTCACCACAATGTAAGGAACTGTGTTAAAGGTCACAGCATCAGGAAGGTTGAGAGCCATGGGTCTAGACAGTTCCTGGAGGAAGTACTCTGCAATGTCTCTTGGTTTCAAAAATACCTTCATTTCCTCTGCGTCCCTCCTGAACCATAGTGGGAAACTGAGGAATGAGAGTCCTTGGGGGGAAGCCAGGGTGGAATGTGCTGTAAACCTGCAGTTCCCTGAAGACCTACACCACTCATGTTTGAGCATGGCCTCGTCCAGTCAGGAAAGAAGCACACAGCAATTTGGACAGTTTGTTCAGAGAATGTTAACCACAACAGGGTCATCATAACAATGTAATACAGGCTAAGGGGAAGCAAACTGAACCCTGTAGCAATCTGCCAGGCCTAAGGCAGAGGCCCAGGGAGATGCCTGCCTCTGCCAAAGGCTAGACCTCACTAAAGTGGGCTGTGGTGCCTCAGTGGTAGAACTTAACTGGAAACTCTTCTACAGAGTATTAATGAAATCTGTGCAAAGCACTTGATTGGTAGGCGGGGTTGGAGGGTGGAGAGTCCAACTCCCAGAGGCCTGCAGGAACCTACACTATGAGGCCACTCACCTGGCAGGACCTGGAAACTTTAGCCCCAGGCAGGGCTTGGGTACTTCTTTCAGGTTGGACCATTTGAGCAGAAACCTGAAAGACAAAAGAGGCAGGTAAGAGGGCTACTGATTTCCATCATCCTGCAGCGGGCGGCGATGGGGAGGTATCAGCTGAGACTTGTGGACCACACTGAACCCTGGAATTCCTGCCCCTCTTCTTGATCCCTCACCTGAAAAGGAGCTGTCTTCTTCTCTTTCTACAGATGGTGGTTTCCCCCTGCTCACCATCTTCCTCCAGGTCTTTCTGGGGTCCACAGCCCAGAGAGAGGGAGAATGCCATTGGCCAGGCTGTACCCGTGTGTACTTCTCCTTCATCAACGACACCTTCCCAAATTGTAGCTCCTTCAAAGCCCAGGATCTCTGCATCCCAGAGACAGCCGTGTCCTTCCGAGTCAGGGAGAACAGGCCTCCTGGCACCTTCTACCACTTCCACATGTTACCCGTGCAGTTCCTTTGTCCCAACATCAGTGTGAAGTACAGTCTCTTAGGAGGTGAGTTCCAGCCTCAAGGGGCTATTCCTTTGTCCTGTTACATGGGAGGCATGGTGCTATAAGCCCTTAGGGTGAGCCACGAGTTCTTTTTGCCACTTGTTGAGTATTCCAGAAGTATCTCTCTTGAATGTCTGTCACCAGCCAAGTAGTGTTGAAGGAAGTTAGGATACAACTGTAAACAAACAAACGATCTGGCGTCTTGCCTGCCTTGAAGCCTCTAGTCATCTGGAGGATAGAGCCCTTGGACACGTCAAGGAATCTAGATGGTTTCTAAGGAGGAGTGAGAAGCTGAGAGAACAGAGAGGTAGGGGCCACTAAACCAAGTGGGTAGGTGCCAAAAGGCTCTGGCCCCAGAAGGTGCTAAACTGAGACCATTTGTAGTTGGACTGCAGTTAGCCACTAGAGAAACAGTGGCAAACAGGGGCAGGCTGGCTATGTCAGGGGAAATGTCAGGGTTTCTTTCCCTAGTGCAGGGGAAACTGTGGAAGTCGGGGGGCAGGTATGAGAAGTCTCCACTTGCATCTAAAAAGGCTTAGTTGGGCTCCTATGTTGGGTACAGTTCGTGCCAGGGTAGTGTATGGTACAGTTAGGGACACGGAAGGGTCCAGGACAGACTCCTGATTGGGAGGATGGGCTGATAGCGAGGCTGGAGTTGGCATGAAAATCGTGGAGCTTCCTGGCTTGCTCTTAAGGAGACCCAGATGGATTCTTCTAAGCTAGAGATGGGGTGTTGAACCCAGTTCCAGGGGTTCTGCTAGCATCCGCAGGCACAGCAGACCTTTCTGGGGAGCTAGCCCTTCTAGCAAAGTGGACCTGTATACTTTGACATCTTGCTTATGTAGAATAAATGAAGGCTTCAAGAAACCAATCAGGTCACAATCGCAGGACACAAACAACAGGAAATCAAATCCCATATCCAGAAATCCTGGTTGGAATGTCAGTCACACCCCTGATGTCCAGTATCTGTTTTCAAGTCATCGAACCGGGATGTTTCTCCCATTGTCTGACACGAGCAAATGTCATGTCTGTGATTTAAAAAAAAACAAAATGGATGACATTGTGAATCTGACCATACCTGGAGCTGGCTCTCTGCCTATCCTCTGCCCTCCTGGGCATCCCCCCTCCAGGCCATGACAGAGACACCTGGCCTTATGTCAACCCTTGTCTGCCCATTTGCATGAGTGAAGGCTCCAGGCACAAAACAGTAGGTGACACAAACCTCACACAGCCTATATTTGGAGTACTGTGTGCCGTCCCCACAGAGCCCACTGCCATCCACTCTGGGTAGAACCATGAGCAAGGGAGGCCACGCCCCATCCCCTACCCAGTGGTCATGCGGTATTCCCTTCTGCTTGGTGACAGGGGATAGTCTGCCCTTCCGTTGTGACCCAGACTGCCTGGAGGTGAGCACTCGCTGGGCCCTGGATCGAGAGCTCCGGGAGAAGTATGTGCTGGAGGCTTTGTGCATAGTGGCAGGCCCTGGTGCCAACAAAGAGACGGTGACTCTGTCCTTCCCAGTGACAGTGTATGATGAGGACGACTCGGCGCCCACCTTCTCTGGAGGTGTGGGCACTGCCAGCGCGGTGGTGGAGTTTAAGCGGAAGGAGGTTGGTCCCACAGTGGCATTTGATTGTCTGGTTGTCTTGTCCTGTGCATGTTTGGTGTTTGTCCCTGTCGGCAGTTTATATTTGATCTGTTTAGCTAGCTGTTCCACTAGCCGTCCAGTCATGTGACCCTCTACTTGTCCTTTGTGTCTTGTCTGTTTGGCTGACTGCCAGCCAGATAGCTGCAGTAAACTGGGCTGGCACTGTGAAGGCCCGAACCTGGGGTGCTTAGATTGTGTATAATGAGGCCAAGGGCCTCATGAGGAGAGCACTGGGGAAGAACACTCAGGCTCACTTGACCTGGCAAAAAGGAGGGTACTCCCTTCTGCTGGCAGCTGGGCAACTTGTCCAGGAGTGTCCTATGAGAGGATGTCCTCGCCCATGCTGCTTTGACCAGCCTAGGTGGTGTGCTACTGCCACCTGCTGGGCTTCAGGCTACTCTGCAGCCTGCTCTTAGGCTCAGTAAGAAGGGTGTTTTGCTTCTCTGGGGAACTAACTAGCTACAGGCTTCCTAGGGAGTGAGAGCAGTATGGGGAAGCGAGAAAGTATCTGATTAGACAACCTTAGAGTAACCCAGTGGCCCTGTGGCTTTGCTTACAAATCTTACCCGAGGCCCTGGGGACAAACATTCAGTTCTGATCGTCTGGCCCTAGGATTGGTTCAAAGAACACATAGTTGGTCTAGTTCTGGGCTGTGCGAGGTCATGTGATCCTCTGACTATACCTGCGCTGACTGGCACTCTGCTTTCTGTAGGGCACTGTGGTGGCCACCCTGCAGGTGTTCGATGCAGATGTGGTGCCAGCGTCTGGGGAGCTGGTGAGACGGTACACAAACACACTCCTCTCAGGGGACTCCTGGGCCCAGCAGACCTTCCGGGTGGAGCATTCGCCCATCGAGACCTTGGTCCAGGTCAACAACAACTCCGTTCGGGCAACCATGCACAATTACAGTAAGAAGCCAACGGCGTGATGTTTTCCCAGAACTTCAGGACACTTGGTATACACACACACACACACACACACACACACACACACTCTCACACACTACAGGAAAACCACATACATTCCATACACCAAAATATGTCCCACTGAGCACACCCATTCCAGGCCCCACACAGTCTGTGTATACAAACACTACCCAAACACCCCATACACAAACTCATTTAAATATGCTAATTTACACCCGCCCACCAGTAAGTAAACACCACACTCATACATTTCATACCCACCTAACACACTACACCCACAAAAGTATACACACTTTGTATACATATCAAACCACAGGACATAATAAACCCCTATATATAAACACACCACACATGTACCACATGTACCGTATGTCTCTCTGGAGCATATGCATGTGTACACACACACACACACTCACACACGAGATCTAGCCGAGTAAAATGTTTAGCTTTTAAATATCAGTACTATTGTAAGACTGCCCACCAGACCTGCAGGGTTGGACGTTGGTGTGGCTATATAGTATGTGGCACAAGACGTGATGATGAAGGATAGTAACTTGTTTTGTCTCCTTGTCGTGCCCGCCTACAGAGCTGATTCTCAACAGGAGCCTGTCTATCTCAGAGAGCCGAGTCCTGCAGCTCGCGGTCCTGGTCAACGACTCAGACTTCCAGGGGCCTGGGGCAGGTGGTATCCTCGTCCTCCATTTCAACGTGTCTGTACTGCCCGTCACCCTGAACCTACCCAGGGCCTACTCCTTCCCAGTGAATAAGAGGGCCCGCCGCTATGCCCAGGTGAGCCCGTGGCCCATTACATGGCATGAGGTTAGGGGGTTCCAAGACTGCAGGCAGGGCTATGGGTGGGTGGCACCTCTTCCCTAGCCCATCCAGTGCAGCGTTAGCATAGGTGGCTCCCTAGTAGAGGGATCCTTAAGCCTCTGTTTACCCCGCTTCACCCTAGAGAGCTCCTAGCCTCTCGTTAGCTCCCAGAGCAAGCCTTCTGATCTTACCGTCTTACTTCTTGGTATCTTTAAAACATTTTTTTTTTTTGCACTAATACAAAACATTTCCAGGTAACCCCGTGTATGCCTACTTGGAAAGATGTTCTTGGCTGTACTGTTAAGTGGAAAAAGTGGTTGGAGGAACCTGGTCTCTGGTGTCTCTGTCAATGCAAAAATACCTTTTTAATGGGGGGAGGGGACTTTAGTGGGTAGCAGACTGTGGTTGGCAGTAGTGGCTTGTGGGAAAAGGCAGGGGTCACATCTGCTTATAGAATTTTACGCGCTAGAGACATCACAAGGTAATGTTCATATTTGTCTTTGGAAAATGATAAATGAAATGGAGAAGTAAAAGATTGGGGTCGTGGTTCAGTGGTATAGATCTGTCCTAGCACGCACTAGGCTCCATCCCCAGCACCGCTAAAAATAAATGAAAATACAAAGAGTAGAAAGTGAGCGGTGGTCTTCATTAAAATGATGAGGATTGAGGGCACATGTCCCTCCCACCCCTTGACCACCAGAGACAGCATTTGCTGCCGTTCTGACTTGTTTCTTCTCAAGCACTCACGGTGTCTGTTTGTTGGTTGCTTTTAGTTCATTTGTGGTTTGCGCACGTGTGTGTGTGTGTGTGTGTGTGTGTGTGTGTGTGTGGTGGGGGGGGGGGGTGTAGAGGGTTGATCTGTCTTCGGACTGTGTTTAGAACAGTCTCCTCTTGTGCCCGGGTCTTTCCAATTCTTAAAGTCGGTTCCAGATTCTCACTCACTCCTGTCACCAGCACACGAAGGACCTGCCTGTAAATAGAGAGAGCCTTTAGCCCTTCTCCAGGGTGAGAACATCAGGTCGGGAGTGGGGATGACAAAGTGAAGGGCTTGAGAAGGGGTTGGAGGTATCAGTTAGAGGCGGATCCACCTGCATTTAAAAGACCTGGGAGCCTCAGTCATTGCCCTGTAGTGATTGGTTTCTTACTGTCTCCATAGTTTTGAACTTGGATATTTTTAAGGGTCCCCCGAGAAGATAGAGGTGAACGTTCTTTGTAAGGGAAAGTGAAGCAACCAGGAGGTTGGATTGTTAGGGTGTCCGTGTGGCTTGGGAAACCCCTGTCCCTGCTCTGGGTCTTAAGAAGCTGCCCCCTAGGTCTGTGCTTGCCCTGAGACACAGGGCCCCACAACCAGGACCACTCCTGCAGCTCTGAGCAACCATAGCTCTCTGGAGTGTATGTGAGATAAAGGCTCAGGGCCTGGCTCCAGAGCCAAACATCCTCAGAAGGGGTCTCTTTCCAGAACCTCTACAGAGGCCTCTTGACCTCAAGTGCAATGACAGCATTGCAGTCTCCCAGCTAGGGCATGGCGCTCTAACAGGTGGGGGGGCGGGGGGAGAGAGACACACAACAGGGGGATTGTGGCCATCACAACTGACTCCCAGTGGTGTGGGTTTCTGGTGAGTTGGTGTTCTTAAGCAAGGTGGGCTTGTAGGTGCTGAGGCTGTAGAACACTGGACATTGAGGAAGGCTGCCATTCAAGCAAAGTTGAGCCAGGTGGTGGTGGTGGTGGCGGCGGCGGCGGCGGCGGCAGCAGCGCACACCTTTAATCCTAGCACTCGGGAGGCAGAGGCAGGCGGATTTCTAAGTTCGAGGCCAGACTGGTCTACAAAGTGAGTTCCATGACAGCCAGGGCTACACAGAGAAACCCTGTCTCGAAAAAAACAAACAAACAAACAGCTAAGTTGAGGGCCGTTCTGCAATTTGCTCTTCCCAAGAGCCCATCCAGCTAAGGTGCACTGGTACGATCCTCCTCCTTCCTCTCCTCCTCCCTGTCCTCCCCTCCAGATCGGGAAAGTCTGTGTGGAAAACTGCCAGGAGTTCAGCGGTGTCTCCATCCAGTACAAGCTGCAGCCTTCCAGCATCAACTGCACTGCCCTAGGTGTGGTCACCTCACCCGAGGACACCTCGGGGACCCTATTTGTAAATGACACAGAGGCCCTGCGGCGACCTGAGTGCACCAAGCTTCAGTACACGGTGGTAGCCACTGACCGGCAGACCCGCAGACAGACCCAGGCTTCGCTAGTGGTCACTGTGGAGGGGACATGTAAGTGTCGGGCTCCAAGGAGGGGTGAGACGTCACAGACAATGTGTTCGCTGTGTCTTTCGGTGTAAACCAGTGATACCATGTGTCCTTTGCTGTGGTCACCCTCATATCCTCCCTGTCAGATGGGCTCAGCAGACAGGAGGCTGATGAGAGCCTCTGGCTCTCGTGTCTAGGTCCCTGCCATACAATACTCTGGTTACCCCAGAACCTGTGGAGTTTCAGTCCAGAGACAGTAGAACTGTTGCTACATTCTGTTCATTGGAGAGGTCTAGAGACTGGGCCCACACCAGCCCCAGTGACCTTGGCTTGTCTGTCTGTCATGCTTCCAGCCATTACTGAAGAAGTAGGCTGCCCCAAGTCCTGTGCAGTAAACAAGAGGCGCCCCGAGTGTGAGGAATGTGGTGGCCTGGGTTCTCCAACTGGCAGGTGCGAGTGGCGCCAGGGAGATGGTAAAGGTAGGCGTGGGAGCCGGCAGGGGGTCGTGGGGGGCACCGGGGAGGAGGGGAAGGGGGGGGGATGTTCTGGCTGCCATCAGGGTTCCTGCAAGGCCTCCTAGTCCCTGCCATGAGCTTCCTTAATCCTTGTCTTCTGACCCTGTCCCTCTTGGGAAACCAGTGCCAGCAGAGAAGGTGGGGCACGTGCCATCTTGTAACTAGCGGTTCCTCAGTTGGATTCAGTCTGGGTTTGGAAGGGTCTATATCAGAGCTGGGACAGATGGGAGACAGAGTGGTTCTTCCAGAAAGTCCCAACTAGGAAGTGTGTCTGCCTCACTGTTGGGTGCACCTCCCGCTCTAAGGCTCCTGTTGGCAATATAGCTTTGACGGATCCTTGCCTTCAAGTGACCTCCTTAAAGGAAGGCTGTCTGCAGTCCTGGGATGCCCAAGCACTTCAGCCCTTGGGAACCCCTTGTCTCATTTCTCGCTGCCGTCTTAGGTGTATGTGGCCTTGCCCCACTTGTCCCTTCATCTCCCTGTCCCAGGAGAGGCAGAGTTGGACCATGACAGAGTCGTGGTGGGATGTGCCCCTGTGGGGTGACAGCCTGCTGTATGCTCCACCACAGGGATCACCAGGAACTTCTCCACCTGCTCCCCCAGTACCAGGACCTGCCCCGACGGCCACTGTGATGCTGTGGAGAGCCGGGATGCCAACATTTGCCCCCAGGACTGTCTCCGTAAGCCCATGCTAGGCCCGTGGTGATGCATCTTATCAGCGTCCGGGAAGGGCAGAGGAGAGGGAGGTAGCAGCAGAGAGCTTGGAAATCCTAACCTCCTCCTGAACATGGATGCCCATCGGAGGCCTCAGGCTGGACGGGGGTATTGTCTGTGCACGAGCTTAGCTTATGTAGGGCCATGGCTTCATCTTAGCACTGAAGAGGAAAAGTGTGTGATAGTAGGTTGAACCAAGCAGGATGGGTCAAGCCAGTCCCACTACCATCTCATTTGAATGTTCGTCGTGTTCCCCCAAGACTGGGCTTTTGTAGCATGGCCTGCCTATCCTTGGCTGACTTGTGAAACTCAAGTCCCTGATCTGCTGGCTCAGAACCCACCTTGCCTCTTATCTATTACTTCCATCTTTACTGTTACTGGGGGCTAGCCATGGGTGATGTCTTCTGGGACCTTAGCAATGACTCTGAGGAGTCTTGGTTCCCCTCCACTTCCATAGACAGTATGGGCGGGGGGGTTATTGTGTTAAACTCTCTGCCCAGATGAGAAGGGCCTCTGAACCTATTGCCTTTGATGGGCCTGAGCTACTGACTCCGAGTTGGGGACTCTGAGGTATCAGGCCACAGCAGGAAACTTAATGTGCCACCTATGTCCTCAGGTGCCGACATTGTTGGAGGACACGAGCGAGGGGAGCGCCAGGGCATTAAAGCAGGCTACGGCATCTGCAACTGTTTCCCTGATGAGAAGAAATGCTTCTGCGAGCCAGAGGACAGCCAGGGTAAGTCATGCCTCCCACACAGTTCCCCAACCTCCCCTAACCCTCAAGGGAGTTCTGAGCAACATTTATGAGGTCCACCAAGGGAAGAGACTGTGGGGGAGGCAGTTAGATTCCCGGGAGGCTCCTCCTTCCCTTTGGGCCCAGTACCGTTGGTGCCCCTGTGAATAGGGGTCAGAGTCCCTCTAAAGCATTTCCTAGCCACAGTTCTTGATGAAGGAAGCTCAGAGAGCAGACCTTCCAAGTAACTTGATCAGATTTCCTGTACAGGGTCTCCCTCGGCCTCTGGCACTGTGGAAGTCTCCTGCTATTTGGCTCATTCTAGAACCCTCTGTCCAAAGCCTCCGATCCTTTCTTCCTTCATCCTACCTTTTTGTACTGAAAACAGTATAGCTGGTGTGGCTGGCATACTGCCTGTGCTGTCTGAGGGAGGCAGTGTGTGCAGTCTTCAAATCAGTGTTTCTACTGTGAGAGAGTGAACACAGGGGGAGGTGGTACAGTGATGCCTGCACCCGGTCTGTAACATCTCAGATGGTCACAGTGCAGTCTCTGTCACTCTGCCCTTCCGCAGGCCCACTGTGTGATGCGCTGTGCCGCACGATCATCACAGCTGCCCTCTTCTCCCTTATCATCTCCATCCTGCTGTCCATCTTCTGTGTCTGCCACCACCACAAGCATGGGCACAAGCCGCCCATTGCATCAGCGGAAATGACCTTCTGCCGGCCGGCCCAGGGCTTCCCAATCAGTTATTCCTCCTCAGGCACCCGCCGGCCCTCACTGGATTCCACGGAGAACCAGGTTCCTGTGGACTCTTTCAAGATCCCGGTAAGGGGCCCCAAGAGGTAGGTGGACAATGTTGGAGGAAACATGGCCACACAGGCTTTCTTTACTACTTGGGATACCCACAGATGGTGGATACGGCATTGCCTAGATCTCCCGTCGCATAGGGCCAAGAGCAAGGGCATCCTTGCCTTCCAGTGGGAAGCTGGGCTGTGAAGGCAGGCTGTCTAAGAAAGAACTGACAGGTACTGATTTAGATGGCTCTGGCAGGGATCTGAGATGTAGGCCTTGAAGTCGCAGCGAGAGTGAGCAGGGCCCTAGCTAGCAAGGGAGATGTGAGCAGAAGCCCCAAGGGATAGGACCAGTAATTTCTACACACGCACAGGCACACATGTACTCGGCAAGTATTTTAAGTCAGAGTGGGAACCGTGGAAGAGACTTGTGTTAGTTAGCATTTCAATTGTTGAGCAGTGGGGTGGGATGGGGGTGGGGCAGAGAGAGTGGGGGTCATAAAAAAGTGCAGGTTTTGAGGTCCAGGGCAGCAGCATGATGTAGGGTAGTGCCTCAACATGGAGTCCCCACTGGGGGCCCAGAAGAAAGCCCCAGCTACTCTTGAGATGGACGTACCTTTCCATGGGTGCTGCTCAAGGCCAAACTACCATTGAGGCCTCCCTATCGTGGTCGTGCCTTTCCTGGGCTTGCCGTGTATGGTGTCTGCCCTCACCTTCAGGAAGACCCTGACCCTTCATCACTCCACCCCGCTCTTACCTCTTTAGGATTTGGAAGCCAGGGTGCTCTGGGAACGGCTAGAACAGTGTTACGAGACAAGGGGTCTGAACAGAGTAAGCCACAGGTTTGGGTGGAGAGGTTGTGATGTGGACACCTGAGGGAGCATCCAGTGGCCACGGGCTCATGGTAGTCTCTGTTTCAGGCTATGCAGTGACCTTAGGTGGCCAGGAGGTCCTACCTCCTCCAGGGCCTATGTGAATGACACCCAACCCTCACACAGGGCCAAAGAAGTCCTTCCTACAGGTCCTGATTCCCTCTGATGATCCCAGCGTGTGGTTCCTGTTCTGGCAGTAGCTGGATCTCCAGCAGGCTTCTAGACGAAGCCACCAGAGCCCTTTGTTACCCAGGTAACACAGTGAGGCTGCATAGTAAGGCCATGTAACGTTCCCAAGGGTAAAGACATACCACTCTCACATGTCTGCTCCAGAGTTAGCCTGGTGCCCTCAGGCTATACCCACATAAGCCCCACGGCTCGGCCACTCAGCCTGATTTCTCTAACATAAAACATGGAGAATTGGAGACTGTGGCCCATTCCTTTAATCCTGGCACTTGGGAAAACCAGGCAAGGAGATCGCAAGCTCAAGTGTAGACTAGGCTGAAACAAGCAAATGAAACAGTAAAGATACTGATTTTTTTTAATTTTTAATCTTTAAAAGGATCAAGTTCATACCGTTCTCACGTGCTTAGCGTAGTCTCTGGTATACGCTCAGACGTGTGTTTAATGGCTGTAGTGGAGGTGTGGCAGTGGGCTGTGACACCAGTGGTATCTCTGCTTTCTTCACACTCGAGAGGCTTCACAAAATACCAAGATCACTCAAGAGCCTGCTAGAATGTGTGTTTGTATACTCAAAGGAGGCTGTCCCCACAGGCCATGTGTATGTGTATATATGTATGTGTGTGTACGTGTTGTGTGTAAATCAAAGTATGACCTTTGTCCTGGAGCTATGTGTCCTTATTAGGCCAGCTTTGTGGTTAGGGAAGCCTTTAAAGAGCCTTGTAAACAGAAACCTGAGGTCTGCACGAGGACACGTGAGGCAGTAGGCATCCAGTGCTGTGCCAGCACCATGGGGTGGGCCTCTAGCAGGATGGCACTTGGCTGGCAGGAGTCTAGAAATGTATCCAGAGCAACCATGATCAGGCCTGATAAATGGAAGGGACTTGATTGGGATGCTGGGGAGGCAACATGTCAGGTGGAACTGGGGTGTAGCGAAGTGTGCATGGGATGGGCCATGGGAGGAGCAGCGGCCCCACACTTCAGAATGGGAGTTTGCCCGGGAGCTCGGTGGTGCATTTCTTTAACAGGCAGCCACACAGGATATCTCTGAAGGTTTCCACTGTGGAAAAGTCTGGGATCAGAAGTGCCCTGAGCTGTGGGTGCCCATTCAGTCCTTCAGAGGCCCCTGGGTGGGGGTGTCAGAGAAAACTTGGGTCTGAGGCTGCTATGTAGTCAGCCAAAAGCACCCAGCAGGCCTTGAGGATAAGAACTTTAGGCTTACTGGTCCTGTGTTTTTTGGGGAAGTGGGGGCAGGGTGAGTCACGGCCTTGAGACCAGCCCCCTCCCCTGGAGACTCGCTTAAGGCCTCTCTGGCCTGACCATGGTGTGTTCCCAGTGGATGAGCTGTGAGGTGGTGGGTGTGGTTCAGGTGATGACTAGCTCTCTGCCTACTGACCTTGTGGGGTCAGGAGTTGGTATTTAAAGGCCATGCCTCCTTGCCCAACTTTCCTCCCTTCCCTGATGTCTTAGTTAGGGTTTTACTGCTGTGCACAGACACCATGACCAAGGCAAGTCTTATAAAAAACAATGTTTAATTGGGGCTGGCTTACAGGTTCAGAGGTTCAGTCCGTTATCATCAAGGTGGGAGCATGGCAGTATCCAGGCAGGCATGGCACAGGCAGATCTGAGAGTTCTATGCCTTCATCCAAAGGCTGTTAGTGGAAGATGGACTTCCAGGCAACTAGGGCTAGGGTCTTAAGCCTACACCCACAGTGACACACCTATTCCAACCAGGTCACACCTATTCCCACAAGGCCACACCTCCAAATGGTGCCACTCCCTGGCCCCCATAGACTTGTTCAAACACATGAGCCTATGGGGGGGTGGGCACATTAAACATAGCATAATGCAAAATGCATTTAGTCCAACTTTCAAAGTCCTCATAGTCATAGCAGTCTCAACAATGTTAAAAGTCCAAAGTTCAAGGTCTCTTCTGAGATTCATCCAATCACTTAACTGTAATCCTCAAAGACAGGAAACCAGCTAGGCAAACTCCAAATTCTGCATCTCCATGGCTGATGTCAAAGCAGTCTTCAGAGCTCCACTTCTTTCTCATCTTCGTTGACTGCAACAAACTGCTTTCTCCTGGGCTGGTTCCACTCCCTGATAGCAGCTTTCCTCAGCATGTATCCCATGCCTCTGGCATCTTTAACATCTTTGAGTCTCCAAGGCAATTTCAACGTTACAGGTTCTTGTTTCAACAGTGTCTGGGATTCCACTTGATCTTTTGGGATCCTCCTAAGGGCTGGCATCACTTCTCCAGCTCTGCCCTCTGTAGCACTCTAAGCTCAGGTTGATCCACTCATTCCACTTCGGCTTCTATTCTTGGTGATCATCCCATGGTACTGCCACTCCCTGTCCAAGAATATACAAACCATTACACCGGCTAACGGCCCCTGTCTCTACACCAATACAGGAGGATCCAAAGTGGGAATTTCCTCGGAAGAACTTAGTTCTTGGGAAAACTCTGGGAGAAGGCGAGTTTGGAAAAGTTGTCAAGGCCACAGCCTTCCGTCTGAAAGGCCGGGCAGGATACACCACAGTGGCTGTGAAAATGCTGAAAGGTACCTGTCCAGGGACTATATGGGGGGGGGGGGTGGCCGTCCTGTGAGACGCCTTGCAGAACCACCATTGCTGCTCTGTGATGGCTGCAGTCTCTCCATGGACATGGTAGCCAGTGTTCCTGAAGAGGGCAGGGTGAGGACCTGGCTCTAGTAGAAGATACTGGCTGCTGCTTCTGCGCCATGTCAGGAAAGAGGCCAGGGTTTATCCAAGAGGTCACTGGGATCTTAATGAAGAGACCCTCCTCTCTAAAGGACTGTCCCCCATCCCAGCAACCACTGGGTCTTCTCTAAAAGCGGGGGAGGGGATTTCTCTGTAGGTTTCTCTCTGCTGAGAGCAGCAGCTAAAGTGGCCATGCTGCCATGTATACAAGCAACAGCCCTGGAGACAAGGAAGTTAACCTGTGAGCTTTTACCCTGGGGTTACACAGAGGCTACTGTTGGAATTGTGTGCACTGAGGGCTGTGAGGAGCCTTCAGCAGCTGGATGCTGAGGGTCTCCGTGTAAATCTGTGAGGGAGATGGCAGTCCATTCTCTACTCGTCGTGGTCACCAAGGAATCCCAAAGGGCTATGGCAAACACAGTCTTCTCTGTGCTGTGTTTCAGAAAACGCCTCCCAGAGTGAGTTACGAGACCTGCTGTCTGAGTTCAACCTTCTGAAACAAGTCAACCATCCACATGTCATCAAGTTGTATGGGGCCTGCAGCCAGGATGGTAAGGCTAACCAGATGATAGGGTGGGCGGGCGGGTGGGCAGCTGCCAGCACAGGGCTGGGGTCTCTCTTCTGCCCTCGGCTCTCCTTTCCCACTCTGCTTACTTCTCCTTTCTGGGAGCTGGGCTTCTGGCTCCACTCTTACTCTGCTGAGTATCTCTGTCTGCTAGCTGAGCACTCCTTGGGCCTGCTGAGCACGGGTTTGTAGCGTTAGCACCCAATACAGGGAACTCGAGGACGGAACAGTGCTTCTTGGGAACCTACAGAGTAACAAGTGTACTGTTTCCCACCGGTGAGCCCAACACCAGCCCTGCAGGGGAGGTGCACTGTCACCTTCTGTTAGCTTTTCATACCTCCCCTCTGTTTTGCCAGAGGAGTTTGACACGTGTGTGTGCCGGTGTATGTGCTATAAGATAGGCTGTCGCCGAGCTAGGCTAGGGCCAAGTCTGAGTTGTGAGATTTGCACAGGCCTTCCTGCCTCCATTGCTTTTCCCTCTCCCACTTACAGAGTCAAGGATGGGAAAAGGTATTAAGTCCTAGTACAGGGCATGATAGCTCACAGGGTAGGGCTGGGAACATGGGCAACCATGGGGACGGTCTTCCTGTACCTTGAAGGGAGCTAATGTCCCCGTGGTCAATGTAGGCCAAGAGTGAGTTGGCCTGCCATAACTTTATGATCCATAGATCCAGAGCAGGTCTGTGCCCGCCCAGTTGCTCGTGAAGTGACAGAGCCTGCAGCCACCCATACCGAGACTGGGCCCGACTCCTTGACTCTCTCTGTCCCCAGGGCCACTTCTTCTCATTGTGGAGTATGCCAAGTATGGCTCCCTGCGGGGATTCCTCCGTGACAGCCGCAAGATTGGGCCTGCCTATGTGAGCGGTGGAGGCAGCCGCAACTCCAGCTCGCTGGACCACCCAGATGAAAGGGTACTGACCATGGGTGACCTCATCTCCTTCGCCTGGCAGATCTCGAGGGGTATGCAGTACTTGGCAGAAATGAAGGTGAGAGCCACAGACGCTGTGTGCCCCTGGTGCCCAGCCCAGCCCAGCCCAGCCCCTGCCCACCAAGGCTGGTCTGAGGGTTCTTGCTGCTTTCTTTCTACAGCTTGTACATCGGGACTTAGCTGCCAGGAACATCTTGGTGGCTGAGGGACGGAAGATGAAGATTTCCGACTTTGGGCTGTCCCGAGATGTTTATGAGGAAGATTCCTATGTGAAGAAAAGCAAGGTACCTGGCCATGAGTGTCCTAGCGAGTTTGTAGGAGGGGGCGTGGGCTCGGCAGCTATGCTAATTGGGTGGGTGGCACCCTTAGAATGACTGGAGGAGGAGAAATCTACTCCCATTCTGGGTCCCCAGAACCCCAGTCAAACTTTTTTTGTATGTGATCTTCCTGAGGTACCTGGTGCTTTTAGTCACTTTCTAAGATCTCCCAATTCCTCAGAACTAGGTGCCTTTCCACAATTCCTCTTGGTTCCATAAAATAAGGCCTCCGTTCACTGTGTAACTGCTCTTTTGCACCTAGGAAGTTAAAATGGAAGTAATGGGACAATGATGCGCTGTAGCTTTATGTAGGAGTCTCACTGGGGTCTCTGGGTAAAACTGGGCGAGGAGATGCATGTCATGGGTCTTGAGAATTTCTCCAAGTCCAAGCATCATGTGGCCATCCGATTCACTGACGATGACTTGTTCCCATGGTAACCGCCTTGCCTTGTCACCTGGCATCTGCTCTCCTGAAGCTTCCATGTGACAACACAGGCAGGAAGAGTTTCCTGGGAGTGCTAGGGGGTCCTGGTGATGTGGTTTCCCGGCAGCACACACCCAGCTTTTATCTGCTTTGGCTTCATGGTGAGGCTCGTAGGTCCTCCTTGTGTGTCACCACAGGCTGCGAGCACAGTGTTTTGGGGTTTCTGTGGTAATAGCAGATCTCAGAACTGCAGAAAGGAAGTGGAAGGGGCTGCTGTGTCACACGGTAGAGAGGATATGAGAGGGCCTCCTACACAGTCTCTCACACACACAAACACACACACACACACACACACACACACACACACACACACACACGCGCGCGCGCTCATGCACATACATATCTTCCAGGGAGGCTTGCTGTCACAGTGGTGGTGTACAGGTATGGCTTTCAGGGGCTCTGACAGCCTCCAAGAGCACAAGCCGCAGGCTCCACAGACAGTGCTGTCAGGAGCCCAGTTGTACATCGTGAAGGGTATAAGCACGAGGAAGCATGTTCAATAGAAGTGACCGTGAGTGTGTGCTTCTAAAAAGGATACATTCTTAAGACCTCTTCATCGAGCTCTTCATTCCTGTTGTTGAAAAGGATTTGTTAGCACAGAGACTAGCTCTGCCGCCGGGGGTGGGGGGGTGGGGGGGGGCGGCGCTGCTCAGTCTGAGATGCTGGGAGAACCCAGAGAGAGGGAGAATCCAGCTTTGGTGCACAGTTGTTTTCTTCCCTCAAGGTTTCTCAGAGGAGCCTTGCTGATGGCGAAGTTTACAGGGTGGAAGCTTGGTGTTGGTTTCCCAAGTGGGATACTAGCAAGACACTTAGCTTGCAGGACAAGTTCTTGGCTCTGTGCTGGTGGGCACTGTTCTGCCTTACCCAGGATGCCTCAGAGCCCTAGCAACCCTCCCACAGGTGGATTTCTTGGGTTGCTTTTTTTTTTTTTTTTTTTTTGCAGGGCTGTGGTGTGTGAGAGGTTGTCTGTCCTTTGTGGCTGTGGGCAGTTTTCTTGATTCCCAGTAGAATTTTGACAAAACCAAAGGGTCAGGCTGGAGCTGTGGCCCCTTCAAGAGTGTGCACAGTTGGTCTGTCCCTGGGACATAGTATCCTATGTTCTCTCCAGAGCTAGGCTAAAGGGTATGGCTACCTTGGTTATAGGACTCAAGAGCCATAGTCTCTCCAGAGCTAGGCTAAAGGGCATGGCTACCTTGGTTATAGGACTCAAGAGCCATAGTCTCTCCAGAGCTAGGCTAAAGGGCATGGCTACCTTGGTTATAGGACTCAAGAGCCATAGTCTCTCCAGAGCTAGGCTAAAGGGCATGGCTACTTTGGTTATAGGACTCACGAGCCATAGCTGACTACTTTGGTTACAGAGCTTAGAGCCATACTAATGCCTTCGTTCACTACCTCTAGGGCCGGATTCCCGTCAAGTGGATGGCAATTGAGTCCCTTTTCGATCACATCTATACTACTCAAAGTGATGTGTAAGTGAGGCCGTTGCCATCCTGGGGTGGGGAAGTTGGGCCATGATGTCTTGTCTCAGCAGCTTGGCTAGGGGACACTGCTGTTTACAATGTTAGTCATCCATGATGAGCCCAGGCTAAGAGGTCAGCAGCTATTCATTCAGCAAATGGCTGGGCCCAGGCAGCAGTTCTGCCAACCACAGTGGTGTGTGTAGGAGTTGGCTGGGAGATGGGGCAGTCATGGACCACTTCCAGCCCCTCTTCCACACCCCTCCTCTCCTCTCCTAAGACTGCTGGAAGACAGGGGTCAGGCAAGACATCCTGATGTTTACCTGCCTGCAGAGGGGGCTCAGGAACTCCACTACAGGTAGCCCTATCTGAGGTTGTGGACTGGTGTATCCCAAACTACTTAAAGATGGCAGCCCACACTTGGCTCTTGCCAGACAGATGACAAGACATGATTTGTTCTTCTAAAAAACAAAATACTTCTTTCTAAAGTGTTCTGCAATCTTGCGGAGATACAGATCTTGAGTAGAGCTGTGAAAATAGAGGTCTTTCTAAAGCAATTCCGAACAATAGTTTTCTGATAACAACGTGTTAAGTTAGAAGAATCAGGAAATACAAAGAAAAATCCAATAGGAGACAGACAGCCTTGAATCACAGTGGGCCCCTCCCTTGTTACCTTTGGCTCTCTCCTGTAGTGTGCACATATGTACTTTATGATACCTGTTTCGTGATGTTTTTATCCGCAACCCCAGTGTCCTCTTACTACTAAATATTTTCTATAAAAGTTGTTCTAAGACTTAATGAAAATTTCACAGCACACCCTGAGTTCGGTTGCTAGGGCCTCCATCCTTTAAGGTCGTCCTTCAGTGGCAGCAGCTTGAGACTTGAGTGTTCCAGCTCTATTACACACCTGCCCGTGCAGTGGAGCCAGGCTAAGATCCCTGTGTGTCATCCGTTTAGGCACTGGCAGCTGATTAGGTCAGTTACAGACGTAGACATCCGGGGTCCACCAAGGAGGCTCCAGGAGCCAGGAAGCTGCTTACTGCTCCCTTTCCTCGCCACAGGTGGTCCTTTGGAGTGCTGCTCTGGGAGATTGTGACCCTGGGAGGCAACCCCTACCCTGGAATTCCTCCTGAACGACTCTTCAACCTTCTGAAGACAGGCCACAGGATGGAGAGGCCAGACAACTGCAGCGAGGAAATGTGAGTGGGCTTTTTCTGCCCAGCCAGCCTCTGACCCTCACACTCTGGACCCTGGATGAGGAAGTATAACAGCCGTCCGTTCTCTTCTCGTTCCCAAGAAGCCTGGTGCTACCAACCCTGATAAGCTGGGTGATGGGGAGAGACAGGGCAGAGGCCAGAAAGCCATCAACAGGCGTGAGATAAAAGAGATGCTGGGGCCCCTCCCCCATGGGGGCTGGTGGGCTTCCTAGGAACTTCTGGGAGTTGATGGAACTGGCAAGAGCCCATGGCCTCCTGCATGTTATGTGGGAGGGAAGACATGAGCAAGGGAGGTAAGAGCAGAGCAGGACAGAGACAGCCTCAGCCCAAGAGCCCCTGTTTCCCTACTCCAGCTCCCCCACACCCCAACATGTCCCCTCTGAATTTCATGTCTTATTTTGGGACATCCCATTAAGACCAATGAGTGCTGCCCATATTTCTGTGCATGGTATGGGGCCATCCATTGCCAGGTGGGAATCTTTCCAGTGGCCCCACCCTTCATAGAGAATGATTCTCCTCCCACAGCAGCTGTCCACTGCCAATGGCCCATAAGGGAGGGATGGGGCCTAGAGATAATCTACCCCATTTGTGCCAGATGTTTGGCGCATCACTGGTCATGGGCCGGGAACCAGAGCCACTGTGAGTTCATGAGTGCAGCAGACATGCCCTCTGCAGAAGGCAGCATTGTACAGAGCTGCTCCCTAATCTCTGCGCCTTACATCCATTCTGCCTTCCGAGATGTTCCCTGGGCCTTGGCTGACAGAGCGGACATTGCTATATATGGCCCGTTTAGGGCCAAGCACGACCTAAGCAGAGTTTCTTATTCTTGGCGCTCTGACCAGGTATGAGTGTCTCTGTTGACTGCTGCTCACCACACACCAAAAAACAAACAAGAAAAAGAAGCTGCTGTGACCAAGGCTGAGCCCAGGTCTCTGGGCATAAATAGGAATGTGTTGAAAGCAGTTTGACAGCATGGTGTTGAGCAAAATAAAAGTAACGGCGGGTTTGATCCTAGAGCCTGGTACATCTCCAGCCATGGGGTTTTTAGTAGGATTACAGAACCAGGCTTGAAGCTCCCTCATGACATTGTGTTTGTTTCTACCCCTAAGAGTTTTCAATCAGTTCGTCCTCTACACATTTTAAGGACTTTGCTTTCTACTGAGCCACACTCAGTAGGTACGGGGTCGAAACATTGCCTGCTCCTGTTGGTATAAGGAGAGAACACCGAACCCCTCTGGAGAGAGGTCACCAGAGGGCTGCACCACAGTGTGGGTGTCCTGCCCCTGGGTCCAGCTTGGAAGCTCAGAGTTGCAAATGGTTTAGAAACAGCCTAGAGGGAGGAGATAGAGCCCCTTAGACCCAGTGTGGGTGTGCAGACCCTGCCAGGGCTTAACCACCTACCTGTGCTTCCCTCCAGGTACCGTCTGATGCTGCAGTGCTGGAAGCAGGAGCCAGACAAGAGGCCAGTGTTTGCTGACATCAGCAAGGATCTGGAGAAGATGATGGTCAAGAGCAGAGTGAGTACCACAGTCACTGCCAAAGGGTCACCTTGGGATGGTAATTTGAGGTTCTCTGTGCTTCCACTGCAAGGCCAGAGGGAGATGACTGCTATACCATAGGGCAGGCAGTGGATGAAAACCTGCCACGTAAGCCAGTTCTCTTGGGCGGTTCAGTAACGAAAACATCTTGGTTTCTAGCTTGTCCTCAGACAAGAGCTCTTCACAGGCAAGTACTGGAAAATGTTTCAAAACCAAAGGAGAACTTTTGCAATAGTGGAATAGAATGCCAAAGACTCAAAGCCCGTGTCCTAAATGCATGAGCTCTGAGGGCCCTGGAGGTGGGCAGTGACTAGGGTTGGAACTCTGGCAGTATGAGTGTCCCTTCAAGGGCATCTAGCTCTCACCACGTGGGACCCTACAGGAATAGGAGACCTGGCAGGTCAGGTCTTCTGAATTTTAAGAAGTTCATGTTGTCTCCCAGTTTTTATTAACTGCTCGTGTAGATTTCCAAAGCCTGGCGTCAGCCAAACCAAACACAGGAGAAGAGTCAGCCTCTGTGCCTTGGCGAGAAGACTGAATAATTCTTGCCTAGTATTTATTGAGCAACTGTCTGTACGGTTCGTACCGGATGCTAGGGAGACAGGTAAACAGGACCAAACAGGCATCCTTGGTCACACTACTTACTACCTTTGACGCCTTGTCTTCATCTTTACTAAAAGCTGCCCTTCTTTCAGATTCCAAAAGGGTACATGGTCTTGGCTCCCAGCGATAAAATCCAGCAGTTGCTGGAGAGACGGCTTAGCCAGTAAGAACACCTGCATAATCACCAGACCTGAGTTCAAATCCCAGCATCTATATAAAAAACCAAGTGTGGCCAGTGCAATGAAGGACAAGGACAGAAACAGGAGAGTTCCGGGGCTTGCTGAGAACCAGCTCCAGACTCAGTGACAGACCCACCCTGTCTTAAGGGACCAAGGTGAAGAGTGGCAGAGCAGAATATCATTCTCAGGTGTCTCACGCACACACATCCACACAGATGTGAACATACACTGGATTTATTACATACATTCTCATACACAAATTTTTGAAAAACTTAGTTTTGTTGGCTTTTTCCTATTATTGGTCCAGTACAGGGGAATGCCAGGCCAAGAAGTGGGAGTTGGTGGGTAGGGGAGCAGTGCGGAGGGAGGATATAGGGAACTTTTGGGGTAGCATTTGAAATGTAAATAAAGAAAATATCTAATAAAAATATTTTTTAAAAAGAGGCTCAATAATGGCAATTTTATCTAATTTAGTTGAATTGTATGGCTCAGTATCAAAGTCAAATACAAATTATATTTTTGGTGCCTAAACTATTAGTTTAGAAGAAATACAGAAAAAAAGAAAGAAAGTAGATTTTTCTCATTATGTTTTCCCTTCCCTCTACCCCTCCCAGTTCCTCTCCACCTCCCCTCAGCCAGATCCACTCCCTTTCTGTCTCTCATTAGCAAACAAGTAGGTAGCTAAGGGATAATAATAAAGTGAAATAAAATATAATAAAATTTAAAATATCAGAATAGGTAAAGAGCAAAAAAAAAAAAAAAGCACAAGAAACATACAGACACAAAGACAAATTTGTTTGTGCACTCAGGAATCCCATAACAGCACAAAACCATAAACGCGTGTGTGTGTGTGTGTGCGTGCGTGTGTGTGCGTGTGCGTGCTGGAGGCCAGCCCCAGTGGGTCTTCTGTGTTCTTGGTCCTTCTTGAGACAGCTGAGGGGAAAGAGTGCCTGCAGGGGTAAGAGAAATTGGTCTCATGAGAAATTTAGGGTTGCCGTATAGTAATGAACGGGTTTCCTCTCTCAGTTCTTAAGTCTCTTTTGCTTCAGTAGCTCACCTGCCTTCTGAGTCGGAGCTGTTTAGGGCCTCTCCTAAAACAGCAGGTTAAGATGCCTTTCTCCACAAGAACCGTGTGGCTTTGACTTTCAGCCTGCTAATTGAAGTCGCAGGAAGAAAAGGGGGCGCTTGGAAACGTGATTTTAGCGTTTATTTCTAAGTTGTAAAAAGTTACCTATGAAAGCTTTCTAGGAAAAGGGGGAGAGGGACTGTAAGGAGAAGAGGGATGAGGGGTCTAAGAAAAAGGGGGTAAAGAATCTAAGAAAAGCTGAGCAGTGGTGGCACTCGCCTTTAATCCCAGCACTCAGGAGGCAGAGGCAGGCAGATTTCTGAATTCGAGGCCAGCCTGGGCTACAGAGTGAGTTCCAGGACAGCCAGGGCTACACAGAGAAACCCTGTCTCGAAAAACCAAAAAAAAAAAAGAAAAAAAAAAAAAAGACTCTTAAGACAAACTGGATAAGGGGGATAAGGAGAGAGTGTGAGCAAGCTCTCTTCCTTGTCCTCAGCACTGATATATCTTTCAGATAACATGATCATATGGTAAAAGGTTCATCACAAATTTACACATAAATTCAAATCATAAATAAGTTTGCAACGTGCATATCCACTAGGAAGAATTATCTGGCTATGCAGACATCACCTGTCACCACCTTTGCATGTTAATGGAGATTTAAAAGCCATAACTAAGTTATTAGTGAGGTTTTGTGTAGATAAAGCCAGTCGATATTTTATCTTCTGTCCTAGCACCTATAATAAGTCATTCGTTCCCTTTTAATGACCAACTGTTTGGAATATGCTCTAAGTTGTAGTTGCCTACTATCTCAGAAGCAATTAATTTGTGACACTAAAGCCTGGCTTTATTCTCATTATAGTTTTGCCTATCAGAAGGGGTTATGCTTTATTCTCATTATAGTTTTGCCTATCAGAAGGGGTTTAATAACTGTTATTAATAGAGCTTAAATAATTACTTTAAACTTAGGAATCCTTACACAATCACCATTGAGGATTAAGAAATCACCTGTTTGTATAACATCCCTACAAGACAGCACATCTTCATTGTTCTACAGAACAATGTTCAAAAGGGTGGACTAATACCTAGTGATTGCTATATATATTTAATAATAACAGGAAAGCATATTAATAGCAGGAATCTTTCCTAAAATTAATTTCTTTTGGGCTTTGACTAGCAGAGCCCGATGGTAGATTTCTAATCCAAGGCAGAGCCATCTCAGGAAGATCACTTGCTAGTTATTAGCTTCTCCTATGATGGCTCCTAGTGTGAGTGTGTGAGTGTGAGTGTGAGTGTGTGTGTGTGTGTGTGTGTGTGTGTGTGTGTGTGTGTGTGTGTGTGTATTCTGACCCAACATGGAACCTCCAGAAATGTGGCTGAGTTCATTTTCTGTCAGACATCTCCTGCTAGGCATGCATCCTTCACTAGAGTAGTTTGTTTCTTCCACGAGACTCCTTGAGAAAACTAAATTTTCATTTGCTAATGGTTAGCAACTGAAGATTGCTTCTGGGCTAGGGATGGGGGCATGTGTCCACTTCTTTCAGCTCTAGGACTCTTGATTAATGCAGACCTGTGTAGACCCTGAGCATGCTCTTTTGGTCTCTGAGTTAATACATGGATTGGTCTTTCTGTATTTAGAAGGCCCTCTTTCCTTGGTGTCTTCCATCCCTTCTGGCGCTTACACATTTTTGCCTCCTCTTCTACAGGGTTCCCTGAACCATGAGGGGAAGGATTTGATGGAGACATCCCACTTAGGGCTGAGTGTTCCAAGGTCTCTTAACTCTCTGCATATTGTCTGGCTATGGGTCTCTCTATTTGTTCCCATCTACTGCAGGAAGGAACTTCTCTGATGATGGCTGAGCCAGACACTGATCTGTGGGTACAGCAGAATGCTATTTTATTCCTCTGTACCTTTAGTAGAGCAGTAGGATTGGTTTTCCCCTAAGTTCCTGGGCGATCTAATATCAGGTTCTTCATCACCCACACAGTAGGTGCAGGCGTGGTTTCTCTCTCAGGGAATGGTACTTAAGTCAAATCAGATACTGGTTGGATATTTCCACAAGCTTTGTACCACCATTCGGCACTCCTTGCTGTGAAGACAGTGTAGATGGAAGGATTTGTAGCTGTGTTGGTGTTTATGTTCCTTCTTCGGCAATGTGCAGAGTACCTTTCAGTACTAAGAACACTAACTTGTAGGGGTCAAGGCTCAGCACAAGGTTTCCATGTTCAGTGAGTTGAGTAGGAGTTGTCTGCAGCAACAGAGCCTTGCTGACACTTTGTGACGAGCAAACTTTGGCAATAACTCAATTAAATCTAACCCATTCCCAGTTCTAGAAGCTTCATTTGGTGGCACAAAAAGTTTGTTGTTGGGGCTCTGTCTCCCTCATTATTTGACAATTTCATTTATTTCTTAGCAATTTCATATATATATGTGTGTGTGTGTACACATATATACATAGATATATACATAGATATATATACACATATATATACATACACACACATGTATATATATGTGTGTGTGTGTGTGTGTGTATCATATGGATACATGTATGGACGTTTCTACTGTGTTAGGTTTCCATACTACCCTTCTAATGGTCCTTAATTTTAAGCTGTCTCTCCCTGTATTCCCTCTCTTGTCTCCCTCTTCTCTTCCCCTCCCAGTTTGAACTTGTTAATGCCCCCTACCCCTGTCTATCCACAATTGTTCTATCTCCCCTTCCTAAGGAGATCTGTCCCTCCCTTGAGTCTCTACTCTATACTTAACCCCTGTGGTTCTGTGGATTGTAGCTTGGTTATCATTGACTTAACAGCTGACATTCACACATAAGTAAGTATGTATCATATTTGTTTTTCTGGATCTGGGTTACCTAACTCAGCATAATTTTTTTTTCTAATTCAATCCATTTACTTGCAGATCTCATTTTTTTTTTTTTTTTTACTTAATGGCGAAGGGATATTTCATTGCGCAAATGTACATTTTCTTTACCCATTCATCTATTGAGGGGCATCTGGGTTGTTTACAGTGTCTGGCTTTTATGAATAGAGCAGCAGTGAACATGGTTGAGCAAGTGTCTCTGGTAGGACAGAGCATCCTTTGAGTATATGCCGAAGTGTGGTTTAGCTGGGTCTTGAGGTAGATGAGTTCCCATCTTCCTGAGGAGCTGCCACCCTGGTTTCCCTAGTGTCCATACAGTTTTGTTTTCCCAGCAGTGATGGATGAGGGTTCCCCTTTGTCCATATCCTCACCAGCGACCTGCCATTTGAATTTCATCTTTTGAAATTGCTCTGTTTAGATCTATACCCCTCCTTAATTGGGAATGTGTTTTTTACTATCCAGGATTTTTTAGGTACTTAATTGGCTCTCTATCAGATGTGTAGTGGGGAAACCTTTTCCTTTTGTAGTCTGCTGCTCTGTCTGATGCTGTCCTTGTCTGGGCAGAACCTTCTCAGTTTTATCCCCTTTATCAATTGTTGATATTAGTGTCTGTGCTAATGATGTTCTGTTGAGGAAATAGTTTCCAAGTTAACTCAGAAGGAGAGAGAGAAAATATCCAAATTAACAAAATCTGAGATGAAAAGGGGGAACATAATAACAACAAACACTGAGGAAATTTAGAGAATCCTAAGAACATGCTTTAAAAGCCTCTTTTAAGTTTCCAACTTTAAAATAAATGGATACTTTTCTCAAAAAATTAAATCCACATCTGATACACAATTGAAACAGACCTGTAAACTCGAGTGAAGTAGAAGCAGTCATTAAAAGTCTTCCAACCCCTCCCCCAAAAAGAAACCCCAGGCCAGTTGATTTTAGCACATAATTCTAGCAAACTTTCAAAGATTTAATGCCAATACTCTTCAAATTATTCTACAAAATATAAGCAGAATGAACATTATCCAATTTATTTTAATGAGGCCACAATTACTCTGATACCTAACGTACATAAAGACCCAACAGAGAAAGAAAACTTCAGACCAATTTCCCTTATGAGCATAGGTGCAAAGTTTTTCAATAAAATGCTTGCAAACTAAATCCAAGAACACATCAAAAAGAATATCCACAGTGATAAGTAAGTTTCATCCCAGAAATCCAGGGATAGTTCCAACATGGGTAAATGGGTAAATGTAATGTACCATTTAGACAAACCTAAAGGCAAAAACCACATGAACATCTCATTAGATGTAGAAAAGGCCTTTGACAAAATTCCAATACTTCTTAATGATAAAAGTCCTGAAGAGATTAGAGATATACGGGACATACCTTGACACAGAGTAAAGGCAATTTTACAGCAAGCCAAAAACAACTTAAATAGAAACAGGATGCATTTTCACTAAATCAGGAGCAAGACAAGGTTATCAACTACCTATTCAGTACAGCACTTGAAGTCTTAGCTAGAGCAATAAGACAACTGAAGGAGAAAAGAAGGATACAGGTGGGAAAGGAAGAAGTCAATGTATCTATTTGCAAATGATATAATACTAAACATAAGTGACCCAAAAAAGTTGGACCAGAAAACTCTTTACATCTGATAAACACTTTCAGCAAAGTAGTTTGATACAAAATTAACTTTAAAAAGTCAGTAGCTCTTTTATATACAAATAACAAATGGGCTAAGAAAGAAATCAGGGACACACTTTTCACAACAGCCTAAATAATATAAAATATCTCAGGATAACTTCAGCAAAGCAGGTACACGATGTAAACTTTAAGACATTGAAGAAAAAAATCTGAAGAAGATATCAGAAAATGGAAATATCTCCATGCTCATGGATTGGTAGTATGAATAGTGTGAAAATGGCCATCCTGCTAAAAGATTGAATCTACCATTCCGTCTCTATCAAAATAACTGCACGGCTCTTCACAGATCTTGAAAGGACAATTTTTAATCTCATATGGAAACACACACACACAAAAAAAATCCAAGATAGTTAAAACAATCCTGATCAATAGAAGAACTATGGGACATATCACAATCCCTTATTTCAAGTTATATTACAAAGCTAAGTTAAAAAAAAAAAAACAGTATGGTGTTGACACAGAAATAGGCATGTTGATCAGTGGAATCAAATTGAAGACCCAGACCTATAGACCCCTGTTTTTTGATAAAGAACCCAGAAATACACTGGGAAAAGACAACACCTTCAACAAATAGTGCTAGTCAAACTGGATGACTGCCTGAAGGAGAATAGATCCACATTTATCACCCTGCACAAAACTCGGCTCCAAAAGCATCAAAGAACTCAAAATAAAATGGATACATAAAATGGATATACTGAATCTGATAAAGAAAGTGAACAACCTCAAATACATTGACACAGTTTTGTTGTTTTTTGAGAAAATCTTCCAAGATTTGTGGGTTCAAGGTTGTCTTGAGCAGAAGTAACAATAGATGCCAAAATCGCGGTGTTGAGAAACAGCCAACCCAACACTGGAATCGTCTACATAGTTAAGTGGTACAATATTAAGTGGCAAGCATCTTGCGTTTGTTGTACATGGGAGCTGAGGTCCCTGCATCTGTATCTGTTCCCTGTAACAGAAGAGGTCCTGGGAGGGAAACTGAAAAGCATCCATTGGGTTAAACCTACCACTTGGCACACTATGTTTCTACAGGAATACTGTGACCAGGAGTGCTTTCAGGCCAGGACTATACAGAGAAGCCATTTCCCCAGCCCTCTGCTCTTGGTTGGATTAAGGAACCTCAGTGCCTTACCTCAGTGTTACCCTCCAGGATGGAGGCTGTGGTCTTAACAGAGAGGCCAAGAAACAGTACAGGATAGGGGTACAACCAGCACCTCTGCCCCATGTGCATTAAGGGTCCCTGGGTATGTTTAGGAATGGCCCAGGGTCAAGGATAACTGGCCATCTCTTTCTCTCTCTTCCAGGACTACTTGGACCTGGCTGCATCCACACCTTCGGACTCACTGCTGTATGACGATGGGCTCTCAGAAGAGGAGACACCCCTGGTGGACTGTAACAATGCTCCCCTCCCGCGCTCCCTCCCTTCCACATGGATTGAAAACAAACTCTATGGTAGAATTTCACATGCATTTACTAGATTCTAGCAACGCTGTCCTCTCTGCACCATCCCAACTCTCTGTAACGCTTTTTAAAGAGTGTTTCTGATCCCACCGACACCAAAGCCTCCTCCGAACCCTTTTCTTTGTAAATATCTGACTTTGCATCTAGTTTACATACATTCAGGCATTTTGCAGCTATGTCTTTCTAAAAGGATGTGAAAATAAGTGTCATTACCACACAGCCCAGCAACTTACGATGACACAGGAGAAGCGGATTAGAGCAGAATTCTCAGGGCCCATTGGGAAGCAAATCATAGTACTGGTGACTTCGATATTTAAATTTACCTGATCTGGGGAGGGAGTCAGTTTTGCCAGGGAAAGCTGGCATCCCCAGCTATGCTATCGTTGCAAGCTGGGCTACCCCCAGGCTGCTCCTGGGCTGGTGTGTGCCTCGCGGAAGCCGACCATAATCCCACTTCCAGCTATGTGTCCACAGCCGTGCAGTGTGGGGCAGCGGGAAAACCATGTGGGCCCTGGGCAGACACCAGACTGCTGCTTTCACATCCTTTGCACCCTACCCCCATCATGATGTTGTCACTCACGAAGCCAGTGCTAAATACTGAGCCAATGCTTTCTGAAAGAACATAGTCTGTGGTGCTGTGGCCTTGCAATGGACAGTAAATACGGCTCTTGCCAAAACTCCTTCTTTGTCTTGGATTAAATACTTGAAATTTTTTTTCTGCTTCCTAATCTCCTCATTGATGCTTTTTGAAGTCTTGCAGTTTCAAGCTAAGGTAGGTTCTTTCCTGCATGCTTCCTGAGTCACAGGTCCTCACTACCTGCCTTGTGCCTACAGTGCTGCGGGGGCAGCCTGTGTGTGCCCCCTGTGGGAAAGGAAGTCTTCCTCCTCCGTGTTAGCAGGGATGACAGGTGAACAGCCCCTAGAGGGTTCCCACTACAGGAAGCCATATAGTCCAGCCATTCGCTGATGCTTTACACTGTCCTGGGAAAACAGTTGAGCATTTCACCAGATCTGTTTCAGATTTGAGACTCTAAACTCATAGGCTTTGAGATTTGGTAGCCTCTGCTAAATTACCTGTACCAGGAGCATGTAAGGTTGCCCCATGTAGAACAGTGTTTTGGAAACCTGGGATGCAAAACCATTAATGGAATTGGCACGGAAAGCGCAAGTTGGTTTAACCATCAAAGGGAGTTTTGCCAAGGCCTTACTGTCTGCACATGAAGTTTGAGTTCTTCAGTGCAGAACAAATTATCTGTTTTCATTTTTAGGCATGTCAGACCCGAACTGGCCTGGAGAGAGTCCTGTACCACTCACGAGAGCCGATGGCACTAGCACTGGGTTCCCAAGATATGCAAATGATAGTGTATATGCTAACTGGATGGTTTCACCCTCAGCGGCAAAATTAATGGACACATTTGATAGCTAACATTCCTTTGTGAACGGTAATGGACTCCCAAGGGGGAAGAAACATGCCAAGAGCATCAAGTCCACCGGCCCCTTTGTGCACATCATACTGGCCAAGACCAGCCTTAGGTGGCAGACTTGTTTTCTGTAGTTTGTTTTAGCTGGTTTCCAAATGGTTTTACTTCAAATAGCTGGTGGTCCTCCCTCCTGGTGGTCTGCCCTCCTAGCACACCTGCCCCATTGGGTGGGTGCTCTGAGTCTCTGGTTAGATCCCCTTTCCCTTTAGCATTGGGTAGCACCTCTGTTGGTCTGCTCATCACTAGCCACCACGAGCTCTGTGTCCACATGTGTGGGGTCTGCCATTCATGACTTGGATGAGAAATTGTACCTGAACTGTCTGATTTTCCTGGCTGATAAAAAACCTACCACGTCCCCCCAAAAATGTTTTAACATGAAGCACACATACAAACAACATTGATTGAAAAACCTGGCCAGAACGACCTGTCCTTGTCTAGAATGAAAGCCTAGCATAGGACTGGGTAGTTGCATCCACCCGGGTCCACTAGGGCTGGAGGGGAGAAGGGAGCCTCCGGGCTGTCCTCGGCTCAATATATGACATCCTGAATATAGATTTTTGGGTTTTTTAGCCATGTAGCCTTTTCTTAGGAAAATGTTTTGTTTCTGTCATGGTTAAATGGCTCTTAGAATTAGCACAATGGAGAGATTTGGTGTTGCCTTTGCTATATACAAGGCAACTGGAAAGAAGTGACCCCACATGACCTAGTCCCCCTGTTGAGCCCTCGGCAACATTCACGCTGCGTGACTCCGACTCACTGACCAGAACAGGGTGAAGAAGCGGGGCATTTGGAGTAGAGTTGCCTTCAGGTCCAGTATTGCTGTCATCAGAGGCCTTGAGCCACAAATTCTGCACCCCCAGCAAGCCAGTCTGCAGTACACCCTACCCACCAAAGAGTGTGCCCACCCTCTGCTTGGGGACAGGTGGGTCTGTCTTGTTTTAATCCCTGGCTTGCCAGCTCATGCCCAAAGGGAAGGACAGTTCATCTAGTTGCATTAGATGTTTCCCTGACACTGACTGAGGTGAGAGAACAAGGTTTTGGCTCTTATAGAGCTTGTGTGAAAGGCACATGGGTCAGCTCTTCCGGCCGTCCTTTATGCTGCTATGGTACGTGTTTTGGTCTCTGTTCTAACCACGACTCACGTGTAAGGTTCTTGTCTTTCTATATGGGCAGTTGTAGCCACAGACACTCAGCACTCCTCTAGGGCTTTAGGGGTGGCTCTTGGAAGTTTCTTTGGCTGTCTGTGGACTGTCACTTCCCATGAAAAGGTCACATTACCAAAACACTGCCTGGTCTTCAGACTTGAAGCACTGTGATAGGACTTTAAATAGTCATAATAAAATACTATATCTTTATGGGCATTTCACAAACACAGTAAAATTGTGACATTTTATGTGGCTGAGAATGCTCAGATAAGTATACCAGATAGAGCCTTATGGAGTGTGTGTGATATTTGTGTGCACACATAGCCAGACAGACAGGAAGATGAAAAATGCTTATTTTAACATATAATATGGCTTTAGTTTTGGGCCATTTTTTTTTCAGATACACTGTGATAAGGTTTTTTATATAAATATCTCTAGTCATGGGACCCATTTTGTTTTTTCAGATGTGTTTAATGGTAGTTTTATTAAGTGCAAAAATACGGATGAATTCAAATTATTCAACATGCCTACACGGTAAGTGTGACTTGCTAGGGCAAGTTAGCTCTCAAGGGCTGAGCTCCAAGTCTAAATAGCTGGCCCATTTGTGAGGAATTAACACTTGACTAATAACCATTGTCTGTCTGTTCCTGAGATATAAAAGCACCCATACTTGTTAAAGTACCTATACTTGTTAGCACTATCAGACAGATTTTTCATCTACATATATGCAGAAGTTACCCCTTATTAAATATTACTGAGTATTAAGTAGCTATCTGTCAGCCACTAAATTTGTAAGATCTATTTAAGAAAGGCCATTAAACCATACCGTGTTGACTTGTTTTTGTAATCAAGGTGACTAAGGAAATAATTTCAGTTGTGTAAATAAAATAAATCATAAAATGTGTCAACTTTTTCTCTCGTTTTAACTTCCTGGTGCAAAAAACCTCAGCTTGCTCATTTCAAAGTTTCTACACATAACTAAAATGTCACAGCGAATCTGTTGTAATTGTGGGAGAGCAATAATGACGAGGGAGCAATGGCTCTTGGTGGTGTCACTGGTGGGTGTCTTGTACAACAACATTCAAGTGATAAGTCAACTAACCCTGTGACTCTAGGATTTCCTCCCTGCAATTGGAGACATCCCCCTTGCAGGTGACCTTCCTTAGAACAAATAGTGGCCAGTGTCGATATCCACTGGTCTCTGGAACTCTTAGCTGTTAATTTCCTGAAACATCAGTAATCTCTCAGTTACTAAAACTTAAAAAGTGCATAGTTGTGAGTGAACATCGCAGAAGGTGGAGAGAAACCGTCGTCAGCCACTTACAAAGTGTAACATACCAGCTACTTAGTTCATTCTAGCCTCCGTCCAGGGCAGTGACAAACGTGAGTTTTTAATACCAGTCCGGTCTGTGACCACAGTGTGTGTTGAGTGCAAAGAGCCTGAGTCACTTCCAGCAACTGCCTCGCCCCTGGAGCCAAACTAGGCCATCCTGACAACCTTTGATTCCTACTACTTGAGTCTGGACCACAAAAGCTGGAAGGAAATACATGCTGAAGCTTCAGAGGTACCTCGGGGCAGGCTTTTACAGAAGCATACTGGAAACATACTGTTTCAGCAGCATAAACTCCAGAGGGTCATGTGTCTCTGTGTCTTGTTACTTGTTACTTCCCCCCTTAAGAAAGAAATACCAACTCCTATGAAAGATTCCTTCCTCTCATGTCCTGCCATGTGGCCAGTTTATTTGGGTGGAGAACTAAGTAGATCCAAGAACATACCCTAGATAAATGCTTCCTAAATAAAGGAGAAGCATACTTCCCAGTGTATAAAGTAACCATTTCTCCCTAGGCATGCAGAGTGGAGGGCAGCCATCCCTCTCCTTTAAGCATGTTCAAATAGCACAGTCAGCTTCCTCTGCCTGTAGAGGGCTGGGCAGGAAGAGCAGGGATTCTGCGCAGATTGGCCACCCTGGCCTCTACTGCCAGCCAATACAGAAGATCTTTAATTGCAGCACCTTAGCTGAACTCCATGGCTTCCCACTTCACTGGGGATTCACAGGATGGAACGTCTTGGGTAAGCTCATGAGAAACCATATTTTGTGTATAGAGAGTGGTTAATTGGGCACATTACCATACCCTGTAGCAAAGCCATGAACCTCTTGAAGATAGGCCTCGTTCACTCCCAGTGCTTGAGAAACATGTTGAACGTTAAAAAAAATCACAAGTTTATTATTGTGACAATGGCATTGTGTGTTGTGACAAGTGACAAAGTGTTTCTCCAGCTACGGGGACGTTAAATTGCAAGACCTGGCTATTGAGACATCTCAGCTGAAGCTCAGGCATGGGAGACTTTGACAGGGACACCTCTCAGTTTGGTGGCACTGCAAGGAATGGGGTCAGGCAGTAAAGACTTGGAGCCCACATCCTGAGACCATTCTAGCCACTATGACTTTACCATCTCTGTTCTGTACTAGGATACCTGTGTCAGATGACACAGTAATGCAAGTTAAAAATAAGTGTTGCTAAGAAAGGTAAGGGTGCATTCTACAGCTTAAATATAATAGCCAGTTTTCAGTTTGGGGAAGAAACATTTTTGATATTTCATAATGAAGATATCTTGAAAATGGTCAGCTTCACCAATAAAAAGCTTAAGGTCCTTTTAAGTGTCTGTCTCATCTTTGTCATGCTTATACTTTCGTGGCTTTAGGAGCGTGCAGTCCCTGTTTAGGTCATACTTAAGGCTGCTTACACTACCTGAAGCCAGAGGATTGTTGTTGATGGATGGCACCTGTATCATAGCCCTGTTGTGAGGCCTCCATTCCCGTCCAGGCATGGCTTTCAGCTATCTTGGGTCTCCCTTGAAAGGTTTCAGGGACTTGGGAGTTTTCCGGTGACTCAGGCTATGGGGCCTGGTAGACTGACATTCTTGAATTCCTGAAAACCGTAGAGTCAAGGATCAGACCTGATGATACAGGAGCCTAAGGCAGGAAGGTCACCACTACAGTGTGTGACCCTCCATCAAAAAAAAAAAAAAAAAAAAAAGACGTGACTTTAAGGATGGAAGAATTATGACTTTTTGGAAAGTACGCAGAGAAGGAAGTATTATAGCAGAGTGCAATTTTAAAGGCATATGATAGGACTTGCCTGCATTGTGGCTGCCTGTTACTTGCAAAGGGTAGTTCTTAACTGCTAAGGGGAGAAGACACCAACCTTTTGAGGGGCTTGCAAGTTGTGCAGAAAGCTTCAGGGCTCCAGCTTCCATGGCTTGGTACCCATGCTGGAGTGCGCTTTCCCTAATGCAGCTGCCTGTGGGTCACCCAAAGAAATTCATGGGTTCCCCAAGTCCAACTTTGGTGTTCTCACTAATGTCTGTTACTGGTTCGCTATGTAGGAGGTATAGTCGTTTGTTCGTGTTTCCTAGGAATAGTGTCACACAACAGATAGGAGTGAATTTGTCTGAACCTGTGAGGTATTTCAAGGAGAAATGAAGCTAACATCTGTCTGAAATCATGTGGTACTACCATGCCACTCTCTTGGGGGCACCTGAGATTAGGAAAAAAACAGTCCCCATTCCCCCTCTTCAGAGGCAGAGGCTAAACATATGTTCTATAATGCCTTCTTGACGCTTACCAGAGGTCATCCTTTCCAGAGATACTTGGTTTTAGACATAGCTTTAGGTAAGCCTCCTGTTTAGCAAAATAGTTTGCTGTAGCAGTTCTTCTCTTCTCTTCTCTTCTCTTCTCTTCTCTTCTCTTCTCTTCTCTTCTCTTCTCTTCTCTTCTCTTCTCTTCTCTTCTCGCTTCAATATAATCCCTTTTGGTGGAGTCATCCTCCTATGGGACAGGCCTATCTCTGGGAAATAGAAGTATAAAAACTACTTAACGTGCTGGCCATTTTGGTGGCAATCTTAAGTCAAAACAAACTCATAAATGTCCAAAGCCATTTGCACAAATAAATAAACAAACAAATCATGTCTTGTTTCTGTGTTTGTTCCCTGTTTGACAAGCTGTGCTAGCTGCCATATAGACTGATAGGTGTTTCAGGTAGAGATCTATATTCTATAAGAGAGCTTAAATTGGTACAATATAGCCTACTGGGTAACTTCTAACATCAGTGTTGATACGTGGTTCATCCACCAGTAAGTATTAAGTCAGATTTCTCACGAGAATCTAATAAATTGGCATAAGGTCAGAGAGTAGGACAGTTACCAAGTTCCTTTCCTTGAAGGGCATCAGAGAGGCCGGATTCCATGCTGTAGTGGTGAAAGGTAATGAAAGCAGGATATAGCAATAGAATCTAGTCAGATTTCTATTATTAGCTAACCCAGGAGTGGGAAGGAGGGAGAAGAAGGTAATGAGAAAGGGTAGCAGTGGGCAAAAGACAATGTATACAGATGAAAATTTAGCAATCAAACCTGTTATTTAAAGAAAACAATAACTGCTCACCTTCTTGTTTCTGCAGTAACACAATGGAGGTGTTACTAGTGCCAGCCATGAGAAGTCCTTAGTAGAATATGTGTTAGGGTTCTCTAGAGAAACAGAACAAACGTAATGAAACCCTATTACAAAGTGGGAACTGTTAGATTGGCTTCCATAGTATGGGCTGTGCAGTCCAACAATAGCTGTCTTCCCACTGGAGAGGCTGCGAAACAGAAGCTCTTCAGACTGTGAGGCTGGAGCTAATGCTGAGGGCTGGGGGGTCTCAGAGAGCTGTTGATCTTCATTTGGTTTGGAGAGAGTGAAGAACCTGGGCTCAGTGTCAACAGAAGATAGCAACAGGATAAATGCACTCACCAGGAAGGAGCAAAGGCAGACAGTGAGGTGAAAGCAGTTCTGGTTTTCCCTTAAACCTCTTTGCACTGGAACCACCATTGGCTGTAAGTGCAGGTTTAATTTTTTTTTTTTTTTTTTTTTTTTTTTTAGTTCTGCCTTTGAGGCACACTGGGGAAGTGTGGATGATGGTTTGGTAGAACCTACTAGAAGTTTTAATCATTTCTGCTCCTGTCATTTCCTCTCCCTAACTGCTATGATGCAGAAAGCAAAGATGGATGTGGAGTAATTTCAGCCTGCCTGTGCATAGACTGTTCTTCTGGGACCTCCCAAACAGTCCAGAGGCTCTACTTAAGGCATTAACTATCATGGGTCCACTTGAAGAGAATGTATCATTGGACTGTTTCTACCCACCAGCCCCCCAAAAGGACACGGAGACTTTCTGTTATTTATGAAAGCTTGGGCCTTATAGCTTAGGCTGGTTCCCAACAAGCTCATATAACTTAATTAACCCATTTATTTTAATCTATGTTTGCCACGTGACATGTTACCTCTCACCATGTCCCAGTAGGTATGACTTCCTTCCTCCCTGTCTGGCTGGCTGGTGAATCCCAATCCCCACCCTCCCACCTTTCAATTCTTCCCCTGATATCTTACTTCTTTCTACCCTGAAGCCCCAGCCTTTCCTCTCCTGCCTAGCAATAGGTCATCAGCTCTTTATTAAAGCCAAACAGAGAATACCTTAAGAAGGTGATGAAGGAAGAGATATACCTTCACATAGTGCATGAAAATGTTACCCCAACAAGTAAGTTTCTCCTTATTAAGATTTCAAGACAGAGGGTGGTGGGGTGGTGGGGTGGTGGGGTAATGGCTCGGCAGTTAAAAACACTTAACAACTCTTGCAGAGGATCCTCGTTCAGTTCTCAGAACCCAAATGGTAGCTTGCAACCACCTGCAACTCCAACCTCAGGGAATCTGGTACCATCTTCTGGCCTCTGCAGACACCAGGCATGCACATCACACACAAACATACATGCAGGCAAAACACTCAATACTCAAAAATAAATCCTTAAAAAGTTTTTAAGGAGATTTCAGGGCTGATGTCACAGAGCAGGAAAGTACTTTCTGCGGTCAAAGGCTCAACGCTTTGGGGTGAAGGCTGGGAAACTGATAACATCTGTGGGTCAACTGAAATGCTTGTTACCTGTGTTAAGTGTTTACCCCAAGCAAGATGTACAGTAAGGAAGCAAATTCTAAAGCAGAAAGAGCAGTGCACATGTGTACCAGACACCAGTGAGCTGTCTGTCTGAAAGAACTCTCAGCTCTTCCTCCAGCACCATGTCTCCCTGCATTCTGCCATGCGTCCTATCATGATGATAATGGATTAGACCACTGAACTGTAAGCCAGCCTTAATTAAATGTTTTCCTTTATACGAGTTGCCATGGTCATGGTGTCTCTTCACAGCAACAAAAACTCTTAAGACACCAAGGAATGTCAGAAACTACCAGAGGAAATGTCAGAAAGGCTTCTCCACAATGCTGTGGTGTCAGACTATGACACCTGCTATTGAGCTGCAGCCTCAAGAACCATGAGAATCCAATGGCTGTGTTTTTTAATCACCTTGCTTGTGACAGCGACAGCAACCCTAGAAAATAAACCTATGACCCGAACCATAATTTCCTTTGTTAGATGTGCCAAGCCGCAGGTTTACTTTTATATATGCCTTGTTTTTCTCCCTTCAATATTCTTATCTGGTGTTGCAGCTCAGGTAAGAGGCTATCCCTCACTCCACTCCCATTGTAGAATCACATCTCCAGTTTCAGGTTTAACTCCACAGAGAAAGTTATGTAAAAGTGCTGCTTTTTAAATTTCCAAATATGACAGTGTATTTCCTAATTCATTCTCAAAATCTCTATGGTGTTTTGAATAAGATGACTTCCATAGGCTCATATATTTGAATGCTTGGGTCCCCAGTTAGTGTAACTGTTTGGGAAGAAATAGGAGGTGTGGCCTGTTGGAGTGGGTGTGGCTGGTTGAAGGAGGTGTGTCACTGGGTGTAGACTTTAAGGTTTCAAAAGCCCAAGCCAGGCAGTCTTGTGCTCTCTCTGCCTGCAATATATAAATCAGATGTAGGCTCTCAGATACTCTCCAGCATCATTGCCATGCCTGATTGCATGCTGGCCTCCACTCTCCACCATAAAGAACATAGGCTAACCCTCTTAAGCTGTAAACAAGTGCCCAGTGAAATGATTCCTTTATAAGGTGCCTTGGGCATGATGTCTCTCCACAGCAATACAACAGTAACTAAGACAATCTCTAATCTTAGCTTTTCATTGTATGATAACATTATAATCCAGTCTTTTATTGCAAATATTTTAGGTACAGCTTTAAGAGGCTCCAGTCTCATATTTTGAGCCTTCTCGTGAACTGTGTTAGTACACAGAGAAATCCTATGGGTCCCTTTCTGGTTAAGTCTACCTGCTTTTGCCATTCAAGATTTTGAATTGTAGAGGTAGAAATAGATCAGGTAATCCTGGATCACATGCCTCTCCACCAAATACTGTAATTCTATGACTAATTGCTGGTATTATCTAGGAAAATCCTTAATTATAGTTTGTTTCTAGTTTTTCTAGAAAAAAATATTTCTAGAAAAACATTTCTTTTTACATTGTTATTACAGTTACTTACCATGTGTCCATGTACCCATTCACATGCCACAGTGGATCTGGAGGTCAGAGGACAACTTTCAAGAGTCTCTTCTTTTCTTCCATCATGTAGATCCCAGGAATCAAACTCTGGCCATTAGGGCAAGTGCCTCTGCCCAGGGAGTCTTCTCACTGCTGGCCCTGCCCAAAGTTTACATTCTATAGTACATATGCAGCTTATAGGAGGTATGAGCCCTTAAAGAGATGATAGCATTTACAGACGGGTATCTGAACACAATGAGGGAAGTTATAGACAGATGTGGAAGAGGACAAATCCAAGCAATTTGCAAGAGGGGTGTGGATTCTGGAAGACAAATCAGAGGGAGGTGATTTTTGAGTTAGAATTTTATTTGGAGATTTCTGGTTTAGCAATTACAAACTGTCTTAGTTAGGGTTTGATTGCTGTGAAGAGATACCATGACCAAGACAACTCTTATAAAGCAAAACATTCCACTGGGGCTGGCTTACACTCTCTGAGGTTTAGTCTGTTTTCTTCATGGTGGGAAGATGTCCAGGCAGGCATAGTGCTGGAGGAGCTGAGGGTTCTACATCTTGATCTGAAAGCAACTGAAGACTGAATCTTCTACACTGGGAGTGGCTTGAGCACATATTAAACCTCAAAGCCACCTCCACAGTGACACACTTCCTCCAGCAAGGCTACACCTACTCCAACAATGCCACACCTCCTAATAGTGCACTCCCTATGGGCTAAGCATATTTAACACATGAGTCTATGGGGGCGATATCTATTTAAGCCACCACACAAACTATTGCTCATTGAGCCTCAGAAATATTCTTCACTCTGTTCGGTAAGGCATCTCTCAGCTGAGTGCTTACTCCTTTCCAAATGTTCCTTGGTAAAGTGAATGCTTTTCAGAGAGGGTTCAACAGCTATGATTGTAAATACAGTGCGGACTCTCCTTCACTTAAAATGAGTCAACATCCTTACTAGAAGCTGGAAATGCCAGAAGCTGCTATATATTTGTTCCACCTCGCTAACTGAACATCATAGCTTAGCAATACAACCTACTGTAGTGTGCTGACTGGAGGGGCTGTGGCTCAGCATGAGAGCTCACTGTTGCAGAGTACCAGTGAGGGAAATAGAATAGGGAACAACCACAAGCCGGGGAGCCAGAAACTAATTTGTTACTACCCCAGGGAGAGGAGCCTGTACAGAGTCAGCTGTGTAGAATGACAAGACCGAAGTGCAATCGGCAGGAGTCTAGAGTCAGGCAGTGAAATGCTGATGGAAATGTCGCCCTACCTTTGGTTATCAGGACCGGATCCCATCCACTGAGATTTAAGCCTGGTTCTTGTAGGCTAGAATCTGAGCTCAGGGAGTGGCTCACCCTCTGCAGCTGCCTCTCTGTCACTCACTGCTGTGATGCTTGAAGCTTCTTGATCTTCAGTGGTTTACAGTTCCCTTGGCACATCAGCTGCATCCCTCCAGAAGGGTGATTAGTGCTTAGGGGTCTTATAACTGTGAGGACAGAGTCTTACAAACACTAGATAGCAGTGCTGTGTTTGCTTCTACTCCTGACAGCAACTGGGAGACACACCCCGGCCCAAACAGCCACCTCCAGGTTATAAGCCCCAAGACTGAGAGGAGTAGACCTGCCCAGCCCATAGACTACCAAACGTAAGAGGTTTTAGAGGAGAAGACTATTAATATGTGCCCTAGAGATTGTTCTTTTGATATTTGGGTGGAAATGTAACTGGTTTTTGTTGTTCTTGTTGTTGTTCTGCCTGAGGCTAAATTGAAGAATTTTGAATTAACTGCACTTGTAGAGGAGATTTCAAAACAGCCTAGCCTTGACTGTGTCCTGTGGTATTAGTGACCAGTCTTATGCAAATCTATGACGAAAAGGAGCAAGCTGAGCAAGGAAAACTACAAAATGTACAGTTGGAGGAGAAAATGAGCACCAGGAAGTGTGACCAGATTAAAGAAAAGCCTCACACCAAGTGGAATAAAGGGAGTGGTGACCTCAGAGCGAGAGCCCACCCAGCTAAGATTCCAATCTATAAAAGGGAGTTAAAGACAGGTAAAAAGGAATTAAAGAAAAGCTTAGGGCCAGGCATGGTGGTGCACATCTTTAATTCTAGCACATGGAAGGCAGATCTCTAAGTTCAGGGCCAGTCTGGTCTACAGAGTAAATTCCAGGACAGCCAGGCGTAGGCAGTGAAGGAAACCATATAAAACAGAAACCTAGTGAAAATGTATTTGAATAAGGGGGCCATGATCCTGCCCCAGCAAGAAATAGAACTAGGCAGCTTCAACTATACAGTTCTGGCTTTAGAGTCAAGGATACAAGAAAGGGATTATGAAATCTCCCTCCCCAACTAAGAAAAGCCACTGAGGCCAGGAATATGTCAGGGGCATCCTGTATGGAAGCCCAGAGAAGCCATTGTGTGAAGCTATGCAGGTGAAGTCAGGATTACTTTGGAGCTCCCAAATACCAGACTTGTGGGATAGCTGCCAAGGATCGCTGCTAACAGGGAGCGGAAGCAGCCCAAGAGAAAGAAATGTATGGCAGTCAACAAAGCTGAAAGGAGTAGGAGATCTGAAGAGTGCTTTGACATCAGACACGAAGAGGCAGAATTTGGAGTTTGCCCTGATGGTTTCTGATCCTGCTTTGGTCCAGTATTTCTTCACTGTGTTCCCTTTCCTCTGTTTTGGAATAGTAATATAAATCCTGTGCTACTGTATGTTGGAAGTATGTGATCTACTCTTCTATTATTACTTTGTAGGGATAATAGTTAAGAGATTGCCATGAGTCTCTGAAGAGACTTGGGACTTTTAAACAAGTTTAAGACTGCTATAGACTCTGGGGACTTTTGAAGTTGGACTAAATGCATTTTTTCATCATGATATAGCTACAAGCCTATAGTTGCCAGGGAGTGGAATGTGATGGATTGAATGAAAATGGACCGTAGGGAGTGGAGGTATGGCCTTTTTAGAGTAGATGTGGCTTTGTTGAGGGAAGAGTGTCATTGGGGGTGGGCTTTGAGGTCTCAGATGCTCAAGCCAGGCCAAGCGTCTCACTTTCTTTCTGCTACTTGCTGATCCTGCTGTAAACCTCTCAGCTATCTCTCCTGCATCAGTCTGCCTGCATGTCACCATGATTCCCGCCATGATGACAATGGACTAAACCTCTGAACTGTAAGCCAGCCCCAATTAAATGCTTCCTCATAAGAGTTGCCGTGGTCATGGAGTCCTTCCACATAAATAAAAGCCCTAACTAAGACAACGTGCATGTAATTGTGTGTGCATGTCTATACACATGTGTACATGCATGTCTGTGTGTGTGTATTCGTAGGTCTGAGAAGTAGAAGAGACTGTGATTGGGAGGAAATTATCCTAAGGGAAAGAGCCAATCCTATCATGGCGGTGTGTGGCATTCCTCTTGGGGAGACCTGAACAAATGTCTACTTGCTCCAGATAGGGAACTGACGACAGATCAGAGTAGTAAAGATACTGCCAAAGTCCAACATGGAAAACCAATGAGTTTTATTGGAGTTACTTATAGGAGCAAAAAGGACTCTGAGATAGCTGCATCACCAAAAGCCTACTGCATCATGGGTAACAGCTTATAAGACCTGGACAACTTGAAGGCAGATCCACACGTTGGAGATGATCATGTCTAGATAGCTCAAACAATCTCTTCCAGGCAGTTTAGACGGCCTGAGAGTGTCTTTTAGCAATCCTTACTGATTATATTTGCTTCAGAAGAGAGGTAGGTAGGTGGTTTGTCTGGTCAGTATCAGGAACTTTGTGATGGTTTCTAGTTGTTTCCTGAGCTTAACTGCAGAATGGAATGTTTCACCTGCAAAACCTGTGTCTTGGAGCCTGGCTCCAAGGTGGAAGGTTTTATCTTGAAGGAAATTGCTACATAACACCCTTGCAGTGGCTCCCTTCTGTTGCTGTGGTAAAACACTGACCAAAATCCACTCAGAGAGGACAGCGTTTGCCTGACTTTCACTTCCACATCAAAGGCCATCATCACTAAGTCAGAGAAGTAACTCAGCTAGGAACGTGGATACAGGAACTGAGACTGGAGCTGCAGAGAAAGCGGCTTACTCCCTTGATTTCCATGCTTTCTCAATGTACAGTCTTATACAACCCAAACCGCTTGTCCAGGGGTGGTGCCACTCACAGTAGCCTGGGCAGTCCCGCATCAGCACTTCATCAGGCCAATCTTCTGCAAGTCTTCAGCTGACGATCTGTTTGTGTCAAGGTGACAAATGACAACAAGCACAACCTAGACTATCTTCTGCCTTTTCATTTTCTCTCTGGGAACTGAAGAGCCAAACTGTAGGTTTGGGAAGAATTCAAAGGTTCAGATGAAGAGCTGGGAGACATGCCCACTGCCCAGTGTATGCACCACATAAAAAGTAGGCTCTGCCTGAAGTGTGATCTAGCCCAGCATCTGTGAGGCTAGAAAAGAAAGAAAAAAACGAAATGCCTGAAGTAGATGGGTTGCAGGGTTCTAAAAAGTGGGGTGTGCTTGAATTTGGTTACTGGGGACATTTATTTGTCTTTTTGGAGACTTTACATTCACAAGTTCAGTTAGAGCCCATGTTTGGTACTGAGATGCCAGAAACTGCAGGGGAGGTCTCTCTCATTCTTTCCGCCATAGTCCCCATCCTATTTAAAGTGTCCCTAAGGAAAATCCAAGCATCTCTATGGCTGAACATGAGTCTAGAGGGCACATTCGAAAGGTCCCTACATCTGTGGACTTTCTTTTTGTTTGAGATAAGGGCTCAATGTATATCCCAGGCTGCCCTGGAACTTACTAAGTAATCCAGGAAGGCCTGAAAAATATCATTTTTCTGTCTCAGCCTCATGAGTGCTAGGACTATAGGCAGATGTCACACCTGGCTTCTGGGGACTTCTCAGAAACTGTTAATGAAATGTCAAGTGTAACGTAGGCACACAGTAGATGTGGGCTTGGACTAACAGTGCCAAAGCTGGAGTCTGGCATCGTGGCTCGCTAAGATTTCAGTGAGGTGCCATTTATATCTACTTTATTAATACATTAGAGAATTTTTGCCTTATCTTGGAAATTTAGCAGTGCTGGGCACTTAACCATTTGCTAAAGGTCCCCATGTTCCAAGTCTCCTAGGAGAGAATTCTCCTGCCTCCCTGCACTCATACTTAGGACTGTGGCTGGTAGACAGCAGGCAGCTAACCCACGTGGACTGTCTTTTGTGATTGTACTAGAGAAGATGGATGTCTGAGGGGACTTCAAGGTGCGTCCTAAAGAAGCAGCTGTCCAAGGGAGACACTTTGTTCCTGACCACAGCTGGCTCTATTGGCTGACAGTTGTTGAGATATCTTCTGCCCAGATGTTCTCCTCTAATGCCACAAGGGAAATCCTGAAAACTTTAACGGTCTGGATCACCTACTTCTAAGATAGGCTTGCTGACTGCATATCCAGTCTCTTTCCAACTTTGCCAGTGTGTGCTTTTCTGAAAAGGCTAGACTTCACACACACACACACACACACACACACACACACACACACACACACGGTACTTTACATGCAGCAAATGGAATTATTTATTTTAAGTAAAAACACGTAAGGACCTCTTCAGTGTTCAGTACCGATCTTCCCTGAGCAGAAGGCATGTTGGCTATCCTCAGCCTCCCCGCTAGTCAGCTCTGCCAGGTTAGCACTTATGTGACGATTAGCCACATGCGTGTCTAGTTAAGTGTCTCTAAGGCATGATGTTCCCAGGCTATTTATCCCACAGGGCTTGAGCACCCATCTCAGTTGTTGTTTGTTTGTTTGTTTTTAGATGAATCAACTGTCATCTGTGGAGCTTTCTGTGCAGGGCACAGGACAGAAGAGGGAGGAATAGGCGTGTCCTAGCTGGAAAGAGAAAGGCCTGGCCCTGGAGGGCGGGACTTGGCAGTGTGGAGGGCGGAGCCCGGCTGCGGTGGGCTGGGTCTGGCCCTGGAGGGCGGAGTCTGGCTGTGGAGGGCGGGGCCTGACCGCGGAGGCGGGCGCGCCACAGCAACCCAGCCTCATTTCCCTCATTTCCTCGCGCGCGCCGGAAGTGGCGGTGCTCCGCGGCGGCGCGCCGGGCCGGCCCCGCGCAGGGCGCTGGCCAGGTGTGCAGGTCCCCAGAGGCGGCGACGCTGAGCGGCGGGCGCGGTGAGTACCGCCGTGTCCTGCCGCGCCTCTGGGCAGCGGCCGGTCCCCTCGGACGAGCCCTCCGGGACGCCGCTGGGCGCGGCGCTTCCTTGACGCGCCCTCCCGAGGCTGGTCCCGTTTTGGAGACCGCTGCTGCCAGGGACCGCTGGTTTGCGTGTCAGGTTTTTTTTTTAACCTCCTCGTCATCATCTCTGCTGAGTGGCTAAACTTTTTACTGTGGGGTTGAACGCGCCCACTGGCAGCAGCCCTCCTGCCTCTGACAAAACGCTCCCCTTTAAAAGATGCTCTTGGAGTAGGAATTGATGATCGCCGGAACCTGGATAAAAACCAAAAACGGAGAACTGTCAGAAGGACCAGATAGTTTAGAAAATTCCTGCATTTCTGAGCAACTGGCTGGGTAATTTGTCAAATACCACAGCGGTACTTGTGTTTGTGATGATGACATTGGCGGCATGACAGTTTGGTTACAAATCTAACGCTTTTCTTCTTAAGTCCTCATTAAATCTGAAGGTGTGCTTTAGCTTGTTTTTGAAATGTACATGCAGTGTCCTGACAGTTCATGCCACTGAAGGCCCCTGGGCCTTTAATACCTTGGGGATTAATGCCATCTCTTAAAGGTGCATTTAAAAAAGCACCTCTGATTTCCGAAGTAATAAAAAGGTGTTTTATGGCATAATATTCGGGAATATTTGCTACTATCTTTTTTAAATTATGTGACTAAAAGAATATAAAAAGGGTGTTGTGTTTTCAGTATATGAGGCTTAGAAGTGTTGATATTAAACAACCAGCTTTAGTTTCAGATAATTAAGAAATTACTGTTTATCCATCTACACTCCTTTTGTAGTGGTATAAAATATAAAAAAACGTCAACAAATGCATGAAAATGAACTGTCTGTGAATCATTACATGCTTCTTACCTTGTCTGCTGCTACACACATCAGATTTTAATTGTACAACATTCCCATAGTGCTCTGCTTCTTCCAAATAGGTTACCCCTGCTTCCCCATTAAGAGTTCTGACTTCTTTCATCAGCCATTAGTTTGGACTATTTTAAGCTTCATGTTAATGGAGTTAATATATAGTATTCTCAGAATATTGCTGTGGAAGTCACTGTTCGTGTTTTTTGATATGATATCATTCATATCATGGTATGGTGTTGATAATTCTTTCTTATAGTGTAATGTGCCATTCTGTGATGTGATTGTTCTTCTGTTCATGAATGTGTGCTTCCAGATTTGTGTATTATTTGTTTTAGGTTTTAGGGGTGTTATAACATTCTTGTGAATGTCTTAGTATGTGAATACATTTCTGTCAGATGTAAAATGGCTGAGACCTACAATAGGAAAAAAATTACATCCTAACTAACGTGGACTCTTTCTTTTTTAAAAGATTATCTTAACTAATACAGAAGTGAAGGTTGGTTTTAAAAATATGAGTTAAGGCATGGTGGTGCACACCTTTCATCCCAGCACGCAGGAGGCAGAGGACAGTGTATCTCTGTGAGTTCCAGGCCAGCCAAGAATATATACCCTGAGACCCTGTCTCAAACACATGTATAGTCATTAAGCTACTATTTGCACTTTGTATTGGCACAAGTGACCATCTTCTCAAAGACTCATTTCATTTAACTGTCTTTTACCCTCAAGTCAGTTAGAGCAGGCCACGATATGACTGTTCAGTTTGATAACAGTTAGGTAACCATGTTGCTCAAGTTAGTGGTTGTTAAGGGGAAGTGTGGTAGCTGGTAGGAGAAATGAAGCACCAAAGGACAGCACTAAAGATGGGTTAGAAAAATCGAGAGCTCAAGACATAGTCACTGTCACTCCACAAGTACTAGCTGTAAGTGTAAAGCTGAATTATAAGGTTAGTTCCAGATGTGGATTTTTTTATATTAGTATTGTTATTTAAATAACAGAACAATAATCACTAAATATCTGTAGGAAGCCAGCATGTCATTTGCACAAATACAAGAAGTTGAGTTTTAAACATTAGTACTCTCAAGTTTGGAAAGGTGCTTTGCCCACTGAACGAACACACACACACACACACACACAAAATCACTTAGTTTTGGAATATTGAAACACAGAACGTAACAAAGAATACCTAAGACACAGGTCTGGAACAGCCAATAAACACATACACACCTACAGAGACAGAGATAGACATCAGGGAACAGGACAGGATACTGGCAAGCATAGGTCAACCTTTCCCTTTCCAATTTCTGGTTTCCTCCTCTGTGGGCAGAGATGATCTGAAAGTATGACCTTTTAGAGAGCATGTGGAAAGGTACCTGTGCTAGCAGCTCCTGGATTCCACTCTCCTAGCAACACACAGAAGATGCCTAATATGTATCAAGGAAATAATATTTCTAAAAGCAGAAGTGTAGAAGTTTATGAGTGAATTGATACACCAAAACTCTTAATATTGTTGAAGATACATCCTTAGATACATCCTAATAAACATTTTACACTATGGAGAAAATTTATATAATTTTATAAGCTTCCAAAGCTAATGTTTTGTTTATTCATAAATGAATAGAAATCAGTTTTTTAGACATTGTATGACAGCAGTGTAGTGTTCTAAAGTGTCCGTGGGAGCAGGCTATGGTCATTCGTGTGTGCAATCCCAGCACTCTATTGATGACTGAATTGACAATTGTGATTCTAGGCCAACCATGGATACATTAGGAGATTCTGTCCCAGAAAATAAATCAAACAACAAAAAATGCCCATAGGACTATTTTGAATTTGTAACCTTATTTCTAACTCAAATCATTTGACCCACATTCAGTAGAGTATACAGAATACAGAATATACTGTATCAAAATGAAAAATTTAGAAAAAATATGGAGTTCAAAGCAGTAAAACTTATTTCTTAGTTCCAAGTTGTAGACAAATTGGAACCGTTGAGACTAGACTGGCCTTAAACTCAAGAGATCTACCTGCCTCTACCTTCCTTGAGTGTTAAGGTTAAAGGTGTGTGCCACCATGCCCAGCCTGAATTTTTAAGTCTTTAATAAACTTTAATGTGTCAGTCAGCTTTCTAGTATTGGAACAAAAGACCTAAAATAAAAGGGAAAGGGTTTTTTGTTGTTATTGTTGTTGAAGTTTCAGTTTGTGGTCACTTGGCCCTGTTGTTTTGGGTCTGTGGCAATATAGTCAACATGGTGGCAGGAATATATGGCTTGCTTTGGGTCCAAAAAAACCAAAGAGAGTGAGGAAGGCCCAAACTTCAGTATCCCCCACCCCAAGAGCACACTCCCAGTCACCTAGCTTCCTTCTGCTGTTCCCTAAGTAGTGCTGATGGTTTTGTTCCTCCCAATAGCACCACAGACTTGAAGGCAAGGCTTCACACAGTTGGAGGGACGTTCCAGATCTAAGAGCAGTTGGAAAGTAGAAAGTAGGTAAAGGTGTATTGGAAGCTTATCCTGGGCAAGGGACAAGTTGCATAAACTAATTACATTGAAGGGAATTTAGGCAGCAGTTCCGTTTCAAGGATTTGTCTGTTAGTGAAATACTGTGTTCAGAGTTGGGTATACGAAAGCCAATCTTGCTAAGATGTTTAATTGTGGCAAAAGATTTTGGAACGATACACAAAATTGGAGGGGAAGTGAGATAGGAGAGAGACTTTCGCTGTATACCCTTAATTCACATTTAGTCTTTTTTATCCTATGCACTTACTTTATGATATTTTAGAGCAACAACCCTTTCTCTTGTAGAGCTGGGGTGGAAATGTACAAATGTAGCCCAGCTTTCCAGGAGGCTGAGGCAGGACATTCGTTTGAGTTCAGGAGTTCAGTTGGAGCAACATAGAGAGAGACTGAGTCTCAGGAGAGCTTAGTAGTCTGGCTACCTAGACTACAGTGCCCTGTGGCCCAAGTGGGAGGTTATATTTCTAATACTGTGGGAAGGTAATATTAATATACTATGATGTGAAGATTATATGAAGTTCAGATTTTAGTGTTGAAACTCAGCTCTTTGTGTAATTTCTGTATAGTCTGTGGCTAGTTTTGTGCTACAAAGGCAGAGTTGACTGCCTGTGACACTCTTTGACCTAAAATGTTGGCTTACCTCTGGTTTAGAGGCCAGATAAAGACCTCTCTACATAAAGGCATTTTGTGTATGAGGAAGCTGACATTTCAAAGGATTGTAAAATGAGAAATGAAACTGCTAATCTGCTTGAGAAAGAAGGTGTGAATTTTGTATTAGGATTATGTCCAGTAGAGAGGCTAAAACTGAAAAGTCATGTAGGAAAAACTTGATAGAAAAAAAAAAAATCAGAAAACAATGCCTGAGGGATACTGAGCACTAAAGCTTGGCAGGGTTCCTTGGCTGTTGCAGAGTCCTCCAAGGAAAATTCTATAGCCATCCCCACTTAGATGAGGAAACTAAAGCTCACAGAGATGGAGGAAGTTGCCATGTAGAGCAGATATTGGGGTTTTGGCTGTCCAGCTCTGAAGCCACTTATATAGACAAGAACTGAGAAAAGAAATTGGTAACATATGAATGCCCTTTATAGGTACCATCTGTGTTTCACTTAAATCGTCTCCTGTAGAAATATCTGTAGCTTGTTCCATCCTCCCTATCCTTTGTTTTTCAATAAATTGCTTCTATTTCATTTTTAAAATTATTTCAAGAGTATGATATTTTGCCTGAATGTATGCCAGTGCCCCATGGAGGCCAGAAAAGACCATCAGATCCCCTGGAACTGGAGTTACAGACAGTTGGGAGCTGCTGCTATATGGGTGCTAGGAGTTGAACCCAAGTTCTCTGGAAGAACAGCAAGTACTCTTAATCACTGGGTCATCACTCCAGCCCTAAATTGCTTTTTATTTTTATTCTCCTATTACATAAACATGTCTTGTGCATGTGGCATTATATACTAATATTGAGAATTGTATGGTTAAAAAAATCCTAAAAGTGGAATTATAGATTACTGAAAGAGTATATGCATTTTTTATTAAATCTGTTCCACAAAAAGGAGTACATGTGCATGCACACATGTGTATCTACTTTGCCCTTAATTAAAAGAATCATAATGTCTTGGAAGAAAATCGGCAGTCCAGAAGCTGTTAAAACTGCATCCCGCTCTAGCAGGGGACTTGAATTTGGTTTCAGCACCACACTGGGCAGTTCATAATTCTAGTTCTAGGGAGTCTGATGCCTATTTCCTTAGGGATACCTACACTAACACACACAGAAACACACAGCCATGCATACTCTTTCTTACCTATTTCCTTAGGGATACCTACACTAACACACACACAGACACACAGAGACACACAGCCATGCATGCTCTTTCATACCTATTTCCTTAGGGATACCTACACTAACACACACAGACACACACAGAGACACAGTCATGCATGCTCTTTCATACCTATTTCCTTAGGGATACCTACACTAACACACACAGACACACACAGCCATGCATACTCTTTCATACCTATTTCCTTAGGGATACCTACACTAACACACACAGAAGCACACAGTCATGCATACTCTTTGGTAGGTGGTCCAGTCCCCGGGAGCTCCATCTGGTTGACACTGTTGCTCCCCCCAATGGGGCTGCAAACCCTGAGGTTGGCCTTGAACTCCTGATCTTCTTCTCTCTACTACCCAAGTGTTAGCTTTGCTAGTGTGCACCACCATACATAGAATAATTTTTATGTGAATGTCAGAAACTGTGAATTGTATTTTGTTGTATGCTAAATGTTTTATATTCCTATAAATATTCTTAAAAATTATGGTATTATATGGAAATTTTTACTTCTTTCAAGATTTGTTTTTAATATTATTATTATTTTATTTTTTATTTTTTGGTTTTTCAAGACAGGGTTTCTCTGTGTAGCTCTGGCTGTCGTGGAACTCACTTTGTAGACCAGGCTGGCCTTGAACTCAGAAATCCGCCTGCCTCTGCCTCCAGAGTGCTGGGATTAAAGGCATGCACCACCATGCCTGGCTTTTAATATTTGTTGGGCAGGACATAAATGAATGTTTATAGTTAATAATTTCCCATTACTGAGGTAAGCCTTTTTTTGAATAACCAATTCCCCATGAAGTTAAAGTTTTCAGTCTGTCTGCTAGGAGCTTATACTATTTGTGGTCTTATATAATTGCTGAATTTGTGTCCTCTAGTTTTTTATAGTCTTTTCCTTGGCTTATTTCTTTATAAGCCCACGCTGATGAGCAAGTACTCTGCTGAATAGCCAGAGGATGCCCTCTGTAAGTCTCTGGAGTTGTATGCTTTGAACCCTTACCGACTTGGTCTTTTTAAACAGTTGGGTCCATCCTGTCAACTCAAGGAATCTTCTGGATTCTGCTTAGGCTTGCCCTCCTGAATTATACATACATACATACATACACACCCACACACACACACACACATACACACACACACACATTCGTACATACACACATACATACACATACGTACATACATGAATATCAGAAACAGTTTCAGTAGGATGGGTAATCATTTTGTTTCTCATTCTTCCAAGGATCACTATACTTTATTTACTGATGTTCAACATCTGGAAATCTGTTGTTTCTATTTTGTAGTGTTTGCAGGGGCTAGCTGATTTAGTTGTTTCAAACATAAAAGTAAACCTGGTTCCTGTTATTCCATCTTGGGATGAAGTCTTAGTCTTGGTTTTGAGTTGGAATTGATTCCTCTTAAAAATTCCTTCAACTAACTCTAAATATATTTCCTTTTTGTCTTATATACCTTTAGTGTCTCATTTTCCTGTCACCACAGTATTCCTTTAGCTCTTCAGGCACTTCACTGTGTTTAGGAGGTTGGTTGAATTAACTCTGAGATGTGAGTGAACATCATAGGAATAATGCATACACAGTGCACAGAAGAGGGAATCAAGATATAATAGCAGAAAGGGGTGTGTGCATGTGGGCGGGCTGTGTGTGCATGTACATGAGTGCAGGGTGTGTGTGTGTGTGTGTGTGTTGAGCCTAGGACTTCATGCATGCGTGCAAATTCTCCACCACTGAACTGTCACTCCAGCTCATCTAAGATTCTTTAGATCGTCAAACTGTTATCATCTGGTCTTGTAGTGTGTGATCGGAGAGTTCCTGTTAGAAATGAGGCAAGTAAAGATTTAAACAGCTACCACAGAGTTATGCAAGTACTTTCTAAAATGTTAATTACAGCAGCTTTTCTTTCATATCAATGGAAATTCACTGCAACACACTGATATTTATAAACCTATGTTTTTATTAAAATGAGAGAGCACCTTAGTTTTAATGCATCTACTTAGTGGTTATATAACCATATTTAAATCTGTTCATTTCTGAACAATTCTTCTTCTATAAAATGAGACTAATACTACCACTATCCTGAAAGGATTGTATAGAATATATGAAAAGTGCATTTTAAACTAGCATCTTTTAGGATTTTTTTATTACAAGCCAATTATTACTATCTTTTATATACCTAGAGGTCCCATACATATGTATTTATCTTTATATTTATATATATACATATACACACACACACATATATATATACACATACGTATACATTTAACCACAATGTAAAACTTACTGTTACAGTTGGTGTTTATTTCTTTTTCATTGAAAAGTAAAGTGACCCATTATGAATTATAAGTCATTGAAGAAAATATATTGTCTATATAAAGGAAAAGACTATAAGGTGACCTACTAATAAAAGGCTGTCGTCCATAGGGCATATGTTGCTTTATGATCAAGTTATACTTCAAAACCATTTGAGTATATTGTAACAAGTAAGTCAATCTTTATTAACAGTTTTTGGGTTTGATCTTATTTTTTTCAAGGAAGGGTCTCACTATGTAGTCTTGGCTATTCCAGAACTTACTAGATAGATCAGGCTGCCCTTAAACTCACAGAGATCTACCTGCCTTGGCCTCCCAAGTACTGGGATTAAAAGTGTGTGCCATCATACCTGACTTACTAACATAACAGCTTATGAAAAATTATGTTTCTGCTTTTTCAAATGTAACCTTTCTTTTCCCTAACAAGTAGAATAGTAGTAATTTAAATAGTTAAGAAATATCCCTCAATTAATTTTTTCAGTAATGACATTTAAGTGGTTCTTATATTAAATATTATATTTGTTGAGGAATGGCAAATCCTCAGAACTAGTTTTAGCTTTTCATTTTCTTTTAGTTTGTTAAAACTTTAAAGTATTCCCATTTTCTCCAACATTTAAATGAAATTGACAATCAGATGTCATAAGACAGTCAATTAAATATTTTAGGATACTTAGTAGTCATTTGTTTGGTTTACTAAATTAACACATGGCTTAGAGAAATTAAGCCCATTTTTTGTAGTCTTAATAGTAATAAAGAGTTTTAATTTTATCTATATTTTAATGCAAATGTGATGTAAATCACAAAAAGTATATGATGCAGAATTTTCTGGAGAAGACACCCAGGTTTTCCTAGTGACTGCGAAGACAAGTAACTAGGATGGCCTACTGGTCAGCTTCCCAGGTTGAGTGTGCTGCAGAAAGCATTCCTGTAAGCTGGGGCCGTTGTGTCACATTATCCTGCTCAGAAGTGCTTGGTTGGAGTGGAAGTTCTGTTTGCGGCAGAGGACTTCTTGCCTCTTCTTGCCTGAGTTTAATCTCTTCTATTTCTAGAGTTAATAATCCTACTTTAGAATTAGACTGGAAGAGCTCACAGACTGGAGCATGAAAGGTAGCATGTAGTGTTATAAATTTACCGTTTTTCTCTAGGCAGACAAACATAATTAAATCATCTGTGGTTTTTCTCTATATCAATTCCAAATCTTCCAGAACTGTAAGGAACCCTGCTGAGTCATGCAGTGGAAACTGATCTAATGCTGGAGTAATCTACCAGAGAACTTTGGATGTAAAAATGTTTTTAATGTGTTTTGCAGATGTCAGTGACCTTTTGAAATTGTACCCCACCCCGCTTGATTGAAATTAATGAGCAAGATTACTTGAGTATACCTGGAGGGACTTTTTCTTGCAGCAAATCATTATTGCTATAATGAGATTACTTACAGAAATCCAGTTCCCACATAGTGCATGCTTTTGTTGAGATGTGGTGTGTTAGTAACGAGTTATAAGCAGCATGATTGTAAAATAATTTAATTATTAATTATTAAAAACTGAACATAATTTTACTGTATATAATTTGGATGCTGCTTGGTTCAAGAAGTAAAACGTGTTTAAACAAACTGGCTTAAAGTTTTATTCACAATATGTTAGTATTTTGTGTGGTGTTTTTCTGAATATTTTCTTCCAGTGCTTGCCAATTACTCTAAATTATATTATCATCTCCATGGAATACTGCATATAGTAGTAACATAGCCAGGCTTATTGAAGCTGTTTCTTTCTACTTAAAGAAACAAAGTTCTGATTGACTCTGATCTGTTTCTTTCAGAAAAGTCACCACCCAGATAATGGATTTTATAGATCAGATTGCTTAGTGTGGATATCATGGTAACAATACAGGAAGTATTGTTAATTTCTCACTTCTACCAAGTAGTCATGACTACTGAAGAAAGAATCTTTTAAAACTACAACAGAGTGCACTTGGGTACCTCTTATGGAAATTCTAATTTTGTTTTTAACTTTTGGTAATTTTTTACTAAAGTCATGAACAAGCAGAGGGCTTGTCCTGTCAGGCAAACACACTCTAGTGAGAATGTCTAGAAGAGGATCGATTCTGCACAGCCGGACCCAGTGGCTGCTGTTGGGCCTTGCTTTGCTCTTCAGTTTAGTATTATTTATGTACCTCCTGGAATGTGCCCCCCAGACTGATGGAAATGCTTCTCTTCCTGGTGTTGTTAGAGAAAATTATGGTAAAGAATATTACCAGGCCCTCCTGCAGGAGCAAGAAGAACATTACCAAACCAGGGCAACCAGTCTGAAACGCCAGATTGCCCAGCTAAAGCAAGAATTACAAGATATGAGTGAGAAGATGAGAGCCTTGCAAGAGAGAAAGAAGCTAGGGGCTAACGGCGTAGGCTATCCTGGCAACAGAGAGCAGGCACCCAGTGACCTCTTAGAGTTTCTTCACTCCCAGATCGATAGAGCTGAAGTTAGCGTGGGGGCCAAACTCCCCAGTGAGTATGGAGTCGTTCCCTTTGAAAGTTTTACTTTAATGAAAGTATTTCAGTTGGAAATGGGTCTCACTCGCCATCCTGAAGAAAAGCCAGTTAGAAAAGACAAACGAGACGAACTGGTAGAAGTTATTGAAGCTGGCGTGGAGGTCATTAATAATCCTGATGAAGATGATGCACAGGAAGATGAGGAGGGTCCCCTTGGAGAGAAACTGATATTTAATGAAAATGACTTCATAGAAGGTAATGTGAAAAATATGTTGGTAAGATCCTTGCAAGTTGTCATCTGACCTCCATATGTGTATACAGACATGCAAATAGAAAAACATTTTTTAATCTTTTGATAAATTCCTATGTTAGTATGACAGCATTCTAGTAGCATATGTGAATATGTCATTACTTCCATAGTATTAAGGCATTTATATTTTTATCCACTTAATTTCACCAAAAATTTGACCTGACTTTTGGACAAAGTTAAAATGAGATCATAATAAAAACAAGAATAAGAATTAGGAAAACAGAATAAGTCTAAGTCTAAATATAAGAATACCACGTTGAAGGGCTCTTGTGGGCCGTGTGGTTTGCATTCCTCTCTTATCTGCTGTTGACGTTCCTCTTATGGGTTTTTTTTTTTTTTTAATGGATGAACTAAGGTTCAAAATGTGAGAACTGTTTGATAAGGAAGGAAAAGCTAGTGCAGGAGGTCAGTGGCTGTTCCGTCTTTAGAGAAGTAAACGGTCGCAGCATCAAGAGGAATACACAGTTTTACACTTGGAAACAAAGAAATAGCACATTTCATAATACAGCTTGCAAAATGGATATGAGGTCTTTCCTTTATATGTGTGTGAGTGCTTTGTCTGCATGTATAGTGTACCTCATGTGTGCAGTGCTTGCAGAGACCAGAGGCAGGTGTCTGATTCCTTAGCATTGGACTTACAGTGCTGAGAATCAAACTTGGGTCCTCTTGAAGAGCAGCTGGTGCCCTTGACCACTGAGCCATCTCTCCAGCCACAGCATATGGTTTGAAGATGCTATATAGCTCAAAGGTCATATAAATTTTAGATATTTATTAGGTTTTTAAAAAAAGAAATAGATGTATATTCCTGCCTGTCTCTATACTAATGCCCACTGCTAGGCATTTCCATTCCACTGCAAACAAAACCGTTTTGGCTACAAGTGGATTTTAAAAGCTTGTTTTGCTGTATTCTATACACAGCCTACCACATACAGCATTTTGTTGGACTTCAAACCATCATAGCTATCACTGGTATGATTCCTGAAGTCTGTCAGGCAGGGCACTCTGCTTTGTGTGGGCATTTTAGCCATCTTCTTCCTATGACCCCCTTTTCTGCTACCACATCATGATAATTTTTATTAGTTGTTTTTCTCAAAATTCTTCCAAGTTTCTGGAACGCTTAGTTTTTTTGTTTTTATTTCACAGCAGAATTGAAAGCTGCAGATGAAATAGGACAGTTGAGTCGCATGTGGCACGTCCTCATTCCCACTCTTCCTTAAAAGCAGGAAGTTATGACAGCTGCGCACTCTGCCGCTTCTGCTTCTAATCCCCTTAGCTCCTGTAGACTGTCTTTTACTTCTCCTCCACTGCGCCATGAGTGTCTTCTAAGCTACTAGCAACCACTAAGCAACTTCCATTCCTCTTCCAGGCATTAGTGTAAATGGCATTCCTTCCAGGAAGTGGCCTCTAACCTCAAGCCTAAAATAGCAGTGCTTTCCGTGTGCGCTTGTCACCTCTATAGTGCACCCTCTGTCATGGGACTTGCTGCATTATAGGGTGTTGCCCACCTCCTGGTTGATTTTTCTGTCTAGACTGGAAGCTTTAGGAGAGTTGGGGTAAGTCTAACCTTTCTCTCCTGAGTATTACACTTTAAAAAAAAATCATATTGCCCAGGCAACCACCATCCTTTTTTTCTAAACACATCCCAAATCATTGTATTGAAATTTATACTAGTATTCTTTGAATACATACATATATACACACATATAAAAGAGAGACACACAATATATACATGTGCATATATATATATACACATACACACACACACACACACATATATATATATATATATATATGAGATACACACATTACACATGATATCATTAGTGTTTATCTTTCTGACTTCCTCACTATCCTGGCCCTTCCTCATAACTGAGACCACATGGTCTCTGAATCATCAGTGACTAACATGAAAGTATTTAATTCATTTTTGTTGACTTGAACCAAGTAGTACAGGTTTTGACTCTTGGACTCAGAATTTAATATTTCAGAAGCAGTTTGTTTAGCACTGAGGCAATATGGTTTGGTGTTAAGGAGAAGGAGTTGTGTGTAAAAAGGAGTAATTACTGTAGCGGGTTATTTTTGTGGATTGAATAATGTAGCAAAGCTTTTTTTTTTTTTAACAAACCTTTTCTTCTAAAGAGTAGCTGTTTCTGGCTGTACATAGGGGTAGGTATTTCCACAAACAGATAAAATCCCTATAGACTGGTTAGTACTTTGGATCCTTGCCTGAGTGAAATCTGTATTTCTCTTGAATATAAATGTTGACATGAAGTTGTTTTTGTTCCAAACTCTTTGCTTTAGGCTATTATCGCACTGAGAGAGATAAAGGCACGCAGTATGAACTGTTTTTTAAGAAAGCAGACCTTATGGAGTACAGACATGTGACCCTCTTCCGCCCTTTTGGACCTCTCATGAAAGTGAAGAATGAACTGATCGACATTACAAGATCAGTTATTAATATCATTGTGCCACTTGCGGAGAGGACAGAGGCGTTTTCACAGTTTATGCAGAACTTCAGGTAAGTCAGAACTCGCAGATTTGGCTAAGTTCTTTACCTTGTTTTGTGCAGACTCACTTAATTTATCTTCACCAAGTATAATTACTCAGCGCTATAGAATAACTATATAAGCTTTATAGGGTATTTTAGATTTTTATTTTTCTCAAAGCATGTATGCTGCATTATGTTTCTTGACAGTTTGAACTATGATATAAATCTGAGGTGACAACTACTTGGAGACTCAATTTGATGACTTTATAATTGTGTTTGAATTTAAGATAAGCTGAACTTTTAAAAAAGATTTATGTGTATGAGTTTCTACTTTCGTGTATGTATGTGGACAACATGTGTACAGTGCCCATGGAGGCCAGAAGAAGCCATCACATGCCCTGGAACTGGAGTTATAGGTGGTTGTGAGCCTCTGTGTAGGCGCTGGGAATCAAATCCGGGTCCTGTGCTAGAGCAGCCAGTGTTCTTAACCACTGAGCCATCTCTCTAACCCAGAAAGGTGAACTTTTAAAAGTCAACTATATTGAAGACTAATTTATGTACAATAAAAATTCCATATAGTCTAAAGATAATGTAATGGATATTTGAAGGTTAAGTCATGTTTTCATGACTTTTGACAAATGTGTAAACTCACAAACCACCTCAATGAAAAGCTAGAACATTGCCCTCTTCCAGTAAAATTTCTTGACAGCAAATTGAATTTTGGTTTGTTTGTTTATTTGTTTTGGTTTTTTTGAGTCAGGGTTTCTCTGTAGCCCTGGCTGTCCTGGAACTCACTTTGTAGACCAGGCTGGCCTCAAACTCAGAAATCCGCCTGCCTCTGCCTCCCAAGTGCTGAGATTAAAGGCATGCGCCACCACTGCCTGGCAATTTGAGTTTTAAGATTGAAATAAAACTTAAAAATGCAATCATTCAACTAAAAGTAGGAGAACTTACGTCTTTCTTCTTTGCCATCAAGTTGTACTTTAAAATGCTAAGTGTTAAAGTTATGTTAGAAAAAACATTTAAGGAAAATGCTGCATTTTTGTTTGAACTTAATAATTGCTATGTTTTAAAACACTAATTTTACTTCTTCTTTATTTTCCTATTTTAAAGTTAGCTAACTCTATCCTATGGTAGAATATCCAGAAGTCATGTTTCCAACTGAGTTTTGCCTGTTTGAAATAGCTCCATGAGACATGATTTCCTTCAACTTGTTAAAGTTGCTTTTCTTGCAATTGCTTTGAGACCTCATTACCCTCTTTAGTAAGTAACCTGCATCCTGGTAGCCGTGTCTTGGTCACAGGTGTCATCACTGTATACCAGCCACTAGCTAATTTTTATGAATTTTGTTCCATTTGAGAACAGCCTCTTGATCTGAGACAGTCATTTATTTATTTGGTTCTGAACTGATTGGGCATACTTCCTTAAATAGTTTTTAATTTGCTACTGAAAGCAATCCCACTGCAGATGTTCCAACAATGTTTTGAAATATGGCAATAAAGTAGCCATGGCCCTCAATGGGTCATATTCACTGGCCCACAGACTTTGTGCTTTGCTGTAATATCTCCAACAATTGAGTGATATCATCACTTTAATATTAATTTACTACTGCATGCGATTGCATTCTGTATTGATAATGTCTTATTTATTTTCTTGCCAAAACTTCATGTGATAGATTTCTGAGTAAGTGGTGCTTTGTATGTCTTCTTGAACAAATTTTATTTTTCAATTCTGTTAGAGATGTTTGTATTCATCAAGACAAGAGGATTCATCTCACCGTTGTGTATTTTGGGAAAGAAGGACTATCTAAAGTCAAGTCTATTCTAGAATCTGTCTCAAGGTTGGTAAGCCAAAACACAGTGAGGTCCGTAATGCTAGGTGTTAAAGTGTGAGAAGAGTGAGAATTTCAGATATGTAGTGTTGTTTTAACATCTGGCTGAGGGGCTGAGGAGATGCTCAGTCAGCACAGTGCCACTGTGTAAGCACGAGGACCTGAGCCCGAGTCCTCAGAGCCCATGGGCAAGCTGGGCATGGAAGCCGGCATGTGAAACCATGTTCTTATGACAAGACGGCAGGCAGAGACAGAATCTCCAGAAGTGCACAGGCCAACTGAAGTGTTCAGTGACAAACAGAAACCCTGTCCTAAACAATATAGAAGGAAAGAGTAACACCCAAGATTGTTCTCTGATATTTACATGCATGCACACAAATGTGCACACACATGAACATGCATACACATCATACATATACATACATTACATTACACACACAAAGCTGTCTGGGCATGTATATGTGGATGGCTGGTAATGATAGTAAGTTTTTCATCTTATGTGACTCTACAATCCATCTTCCTTATTGCTTAGCAGGCAGCCCGGGGTGATCAGGGCTATCTGTGATCTACCTACTTGCCCCCTTTGCTGTACTCTTACAGGTTCTGTTTGCTTTTCTAAATCCTATCTCTGCTTTGATACCATCATCTTACCTTTCTTCCTTCCTGAATACCCATGCTTCTTCTCTCTCCTGAAAATGGTGCTTATGGCTCCTAAGTCTTTACAGTCCCCACCCAGTTCTGCAGTACACAAGTACACAGTTTTTATTTTCTTAATGCAAATATGCTGCATTATGTTAGGCTGGTTGTCCGCTCTTACTACACATAACCTGCATATCTTTCATGGCTTTTTTATCTTTCTGCTGGTTGGTTTCGTTTTTCTTGAATTATTCAGCTACTGTATTGAGTCCCACCTACTATATTCCAGGTATGCTGCTTGAAAGTCTAACTCAGGCAATGAAAAGACATAACTGAGAGAGTAGAGCCTGTCCCTGTCCTGCAAAGGCTCTCACAGCCTTGATGGACATAAATGTGACTCTCCACATCATGGTGGTCCTCTGTGAGCTCAGAATCACACCATTTTCATAGCCCCTGGGCCTACTATCTGAGAGCCATGTATCTTTTTACTGCTAATTGTCTCTGCTGAGTCGCTTTCTATTTGGGACCTTTTCTCTGTCTCCCTCTGGCTGATGCCAGTCCTCACTTCCCTGCACCCCACTCCCCACTTTATTGCTTTCAATCAGCTACCAAGCACCAGTCATTTTCCCTGGTGGATTACTGAAACCGCCTTCCTGTGTTGTCAAGATTCTTCTGTAGAAAATGGGAGAGACCTTGAGCCTGCTTAAGGAGAATATGAGTAATATTGAAGGATCTTGGCTACCTCCCAGAAGTGACAGTGCAAGTAAGTTTGGAGAAGAAAATAACAGAAATAACTTTGGAGCCTGAAGGACTAGAATCAGACACTTGACTGCCATGAAAAATTTCCATAGTTTTGTCTGTTTTCTACATGTTGACTTCATTCTCCTGCTGCAGATTGGCTTCCTCCACATGATGAGGGACACTGGCTCACATCTTCTCAGCGTTTTCATCAGAGAGCTTCAGTGGAGAAAATCCCAGGGAAGGATGTCTTCCCCACCCTTGAGCTACTCAGTCATTGTGCTGAGTGGAGTGGAGAATTCACAATTGGCCACACATAAGCCTAGTCCTTAGCCTAGGGAAATACTGCTGTAGGGTAGGTAGATGAGCCATAGTCTGTGATCAGGGCATCCAGGCTGGAAGTGGGCAATTTCTCAAAAAGAAGGGAGAGATTTATATACCGTAAGATGGAGAGGAGAGTCTGGGTACCCCGAGCACTTGAGTCACTCCATGTGTTGTATGAGTCTTCGCTTTTTTCTTTCCATTACCATGCTGTCCTGTTCTAAGAGCAGGCTTCCTCACAGGCCCCTAGTTCAGTGGTTCTCTAGTAAGTGCCTGTGGTACCTAGGGGGCTTACTAAAGCTGAGAGCTGACTCTGCTCCTTGCTTCTAAGTCAGCAACTCGGAGGGTAGCTCGAGAACTTGCCACCAGATGACTTGAGGCTTTCCCTGTGAAAGCCACTGACCTAGAAACCCTGCTGGCTCCTCCTTCCTTTTCAAACTAACACAGTTGTTTGACCTGGGATGGACGGTGCGCTCAGTCTGGCTTTCCTCTTTCTTCCTGTTGTAGGGCCCCTTGGTGTGACCCTCCTCACTGTTCCTTCCCATATGCTTAATCTGACCCAGCTACTTTCTCTAAAGTGTTCTGTGCTGTTTTACTTCTGTGCTTCTGAGAATCGTCTGAAATGGCCTTCTACTTGCAGGCACTGACTTTGGGATTCTACCAAGGTAGAATTCAAGTTCCCCATCCGACATTTAGCTACTGTAGGCACAAGCAATCTCTTCCTGAAACCACGGTTTGTTCATTAATTCAGCAAATATTTATTGAACTACTTGTGAGGGCCAATGAATCATATTAATGAACACAAAATCTATTCTGAATGAGTAGGGAGGTACACAAACATGCCACATGATACTAAGGAAGAGCCACGGAAGAGAGGATAGAGATTAGAGAACCTCCTTCCTACGTGCTATCAGGGAGGAGCCTCTGACAATGGAAGGTTTGCGTGAGGACCTGAAAGAGGCTAGGAGAGCACTCTGTGTGTCTCATTGGTATAGAATGCATTGTTGCTTACCAGAAACTATGGCTGTGTTGCCATGTGTCTGTGTTTTTTTCCACAGTGCGTTTTTTAAGATCTCAAAAGGCAATGCACCTTTTAAAATTCGTACCATTAGCATGTTGCTTCAAATGTGAGCATTTGGTGAAAATCTATTCCTGATAATGAACAAATGCAAGAAGCTGAAGAATTTCATTCCCAGTGTGAATATAGAGCCAACATAATAAGTTATTTGAGCCGGGCGTGGTGGCGCACGCCTTTAGTCCCAGCACTCAGGAGGCAGAGGCAGGTGGATTTCTGAGTTCAAGGCCAGCCTGGCCTACAGAGTGAGTTACAGGACAGCCAGGGCTATACAGAGAAACCCTGTCTCGAAAAAACAAAAACAGAACAACAACAACAACAAAAAATAAGTTATTTAAAATATAGTCCATTGTAACTGCTGTTGAAGAAAAGACATTGTCAACCTCTAAATGGGACTTATCAGCTCTTGTTTTTGCTTTCCTCATAGTGAGTCTGATTTTCACAATTACACCTTGGTCTCGTTGGACGAAGAATTTAATCGTGGACGAGGACTAAATGTGGGTGCCCGAGCTTGGGACAAGGGAGAGGTCTTGATGTTTTTCTGTGATGTTGATATATATTTCTCAGCTGAATTCCTTAACAGCTGCCGGTTAAATGCTGAGCCAGGTGCGTAAAACCGTCACATGAGCTGAGTGTCTTGCTTAGGGTATCAGCGTGGTTCAGTCAGTGTGGAATCACACTAATCTGAGGGAAATACGTCTTCATTCAACCTTGGGATGGTTTTAAAGTTTTATTAGGCATAATTTAATTGAAACAATGAGTAGTAAGTTGAAACTCTGACCCTCTGATGTTCAAACCCTTTGTTTTCTTGGAGTCAAATTCTTATAGTTCTTTCTGAAGGGAAGTAAAGAAATGCAGAGGGTTGGGGAGCTCTTTGTTGTGGAATGTTGCCTAGCATATATAAAACCCTAAGTGGGTGTGAGGCATGGAGAGGAAGGGAATACACAGGAGGGGAAACCTGGAATTGATGATGAGGAAGCGACTCAGGTCAAAAAGAATCACAGGTGGTGCAGAAGGGTGAGTTGGAAGTTCTTAGTCTCAGGAGATAGTGTGTGCACACACACGCATTCATGCACACACCTACACAGGCATGCAGAGGTCCATGTACAAGTAGTGGTTGGTCTCCAGGTTAGACACTTTAAAGTTGCTTATGGTGCATTGCTTTATATTATAGGTATAAAACAAATTTATAAATTTATAAGTATGAAAAAATAAAGAGGCTGCCATGTAATGGTTCCCTGACCATTACGGCAGAATACTTGATGCTTGAATATCCGGCTGAAGCAAGGGTTCTTCTACTTAGGGAAATGGCCTAGTTAGCTGGTGAGGTCCCTCAATGCCATCAGTTTGAATGACAAGGTCTCCTCAGAAGATCCCAGATCTTGGTTTTTCTGTCTGCAGTTCTGTTTTTACTATTCTTTATATATCTATGCACTGTGCAGTATTCTATGTATTTACTGTTTTTATTGATTTTCTTTGAAGAGTAATAACAGACATGTTTGAGTTTCTTGGTGCTTGTCAGAGGTTAATTTACAACTGTTACTGGTGCCTAGGGAAAACAGAGTCATGAAGTGGCTCACCTCCTGAGCGACTGAGGGAGGGCTCGCCTTTGTGTTCCTCCCTTGGTAGAAAGGAATAGGGGTGCAGCATCCTTTAGTCTGTTGTTGTTGTTGTTGTTGTTGTTTTTTTGCAGCTTCAGTTTCAGTTTGACCTGTTGTTATCAAGTGAACATTGATATTCTATAGTATTGATAAAATTAGCACAATGATAAAAAGAGAAAGTCTCCATAGATACAGTAATCAAAGTCCTTCATGTGTGTGAGATGAACATATATTTTTATTTACAGGTAAAAAGGTGTTTTACCCTGTGGTGTTCAGTCTTTACAACCCTGCCATTGTCTATGCCAACCAGGACGTGCCGCCCCCTGTGGAGCAGCAGCTGGTGAGACTTTGTGTCTTTGTTATGAAAGGCACAATGATTTTTTTTCTAGTTTCCTTTGTGTTTGTTGTACAAGTAAAAATAAAGTTCCAATTTAAAAAAATAGCAGTTTCAATGCCCATAGCCTCTTTTGTATTTCCACCTCATTGAAGGTTTTCATTTCTGTGCTTTAGGCTCAATTGACAGAAAACACTGACCATAGGAGAGCCTCGTGTCCCAGAAGGTCCTGATTATACAGTCCCATTTCTGCCAACATGCTCTAGGAATGCTAAAACTAATATTAATTTTTAAACTCCACTAACTATATATTAAAGAATAACTATCAGGGAATAGTATGCTATAGGAAATTACGTAGATTATCACAAAAGGCATGAAGCCCTATAGTTAGTTATTAACTAAGCTGTACTTAAATGAGCTGCTTTGGAAATGTTAAATAAGCGTACTGCTTAATAACATGGCTCACAGAGGTGTTACATACAAAGCTAGTAGGTAGAGTTCCTGTGCTTCATCCCCTGGGTTTCTCAGAGTTTGCACTGTGTGTCCCTTCCTTTCTGTGAGGGGCAGTATTGTTCAGGAATATATATACAAATAGGACCAAAGTGACAATCGGTCACTCACATCCACCCTAATCCGACACCTCAAAGCACTGGATCTAGTTAGTATTTAAAGTGATACGAACAATGAGCAGTAGCCACACATAATAGAAAAATGAGTTAAAAGTTGACACCTTTACTAGGAGTAAAAGAGCTTTATGAAGTTACTGCTTTTAAAAACCACAGCATGCAAGGGAGGCCAGTGGGAATACAGGCCAGGTTTAAACAGATCCATATCTGTTATTGTTAATACCTACTCCTGGGATCCCAGCTGAACAGATAATCAGGGCCTAGAATAGCAATATGTATAAAGCGACATTAAACACAAGCAAAACTTTAAGAAGAAACTTACTAGTACTTAGTGTAGGGAGTATGATATATCAGGAGGAAGGCGTGAACTGTAAATAAAGTAAACGCCAAAGTGTAAGTGTGGAGGGAAGTGGGCCTGTGGGTTATTCCAGATGACTGCTGACTGCTGATAGTTTGGAATTTTCCTTTTTTCTTTTCCACCTCCCTCCTTTTCTTTTCTTTCTTTTTTTGAGACAAGGTCTAACTACATAGCTCAGGCCTGGCCCTGAACTTACTAACCCAGGCTGGCTTTAGAGTTAAGCCTCAGGCTTCTAAGTACTGGGTACCACAAGTATATATCACAATGCCCAGATAGATGACAGTATTATAACAGCTAATGTCTATGTGCCCTTTACTGTGTGAATGGTTCTATTCTATTCTGCCCGTGTGTTAACTCATTTAATCTTCCTGACAACCCCCTGAACACAGCTGTGCTGATGTTGTATCTGGTGAATTGACCAAACTGGGGCCCAGGCAGCATGCTCCATGCGTACACCAAGGGACTGCACAGATCTGCTATGGTTTTTTTGTTTGTTTGTTTGTTTGCTTGTTTTGTTTTTTTTTTTTTTTTTTTGGTCTTTCAAGACAAGGTTTCTCTGTATAGCCCTGGCTGTCCTGGAACTCACTTTGTAGACCAGGCTGGCCTTGAACTCAGAAATCTGCCTGCTCCTGCCACTGCCTCCCAAGTGCTGGGATTAAAGGCGTGTGCCACCACACCCGGCTGCATCTGCTGTGTTAATTTATCTGTTAGTGAGGATCTGTTTTGCCAAGCACTGTACTTCACTGAGAATCTCAGCACCCATAGCCTTACCTTACTCACATGGATTCTTATTCTGGGAGAGGACAGAAATAAAGTCAGATCATAAACATGATTAAAACCAACCAAGTTGTAAAAGGTGATTTCTGTGCTGTGTTGAGTCAAAAAGGCATTGCATTTGAGAGAAGAGGCTATTTATAGGCATGGAATGGCTGGGAGGAAGCAGCTAAGTAGGGACTGGGTCTCCTCCAGTGCTCCGAGCACAGCTGGCAGAGTAGGGGCAAATGCTGGCCCAGGTCACACAGAAGAAGTTTGCATTGTATGCTACCTGTGTTAGCATTTAGAGAGAAGAAAGACTGCAACTTTTGACAGGAAGCAGCCAGTCGGGCTTTAGCAACAGTGGAAGAGGGGGTGTGGTTGTTGCTTGACAAAAGGTGCTAATTGCACAGAATTAGAGATATTTGGACACAGAACTGATATCTTGTATTTGGAGCAGATATGGAGACAAAAGAAAAGAAAGAAGTGGAAATAGGAAAGGTCAGGAATTAGGTATAGCCATGGTAGATGTGTGTTACTATATGTAATATATATTCCTCTGGTATTCCTGGGGATGGGATTGTGGGGGCTTAGATAGGCTATGGTTAGTGTCTTAACTAGGATTTTATTGCTGTGAAGAGACACCATGACCAAGGCAATTCTTATAAAAGAAAACATTTAATTGAGACTGGTTACATTTAGAGGTTCAGTCCATTAATTATCATTGTGGTAGAAAACATAGCATTGTACAGGCCAACTTGGTGCTGGAGGGGCTGAGAGTTCCACATATTGATCCAAAGGTAGCAAAGAGACTATCACACTGGGCATAGCTTGAGCTTAGGGACGCTCTGCATCTGAGCCACTACGTCTGCTATCTTCCTCTCTTTATATAGCCCACAAGGTGAGGATTATATTTACAATGTTATTGGTTAAAATTTTGATATTTTATCACACATGAGAATTATATGAAGTTGAAATTCTAGTGACCATAATAAAGCTTACTGGGGCACAGCCTGTTCATTTAATTATTTATTGTCAGTGACTGTTTTTCCAGTACAAAAATTGTGACAGACTGAATGTTTCTTACAGCCTAAAATATTTATTCCACAGCTTTCTGCAAGACAAGTTAGTGGAATGTTGGCTACAGTATTTCTCCTTGAGTCTTACCATCCCTAGTCCCTACTGGTCTTCTTGCCTCAGGCCTCTGTGAATTGTCATTCCCAACTCATCTCTAGCAAGGCAGAATCGTCTTAGAACTCCTAGCTTCGTTTCTGCAGGAAACTGTCTCAATCTCTGAGTTTGGATGAGCTGCCTTGCTTAGCTCTCCTCACCGTCGTGTCCTTCCCCAGGCTGGACTCACTGCACCAGAAGCAGCCAGGTGCTTTCCGTGTGCTCACCGCCTGTGTCTCCCGTTCTCTACAGTGTTCTCCCATAGCATCCCAGCCTGGTTAAGGATGGCTGTCTCCCAGGCCCCAGGGAGGTCAACTACAGAGCACTCGGCCTTAGCTGCCCATTCCTGGGCTGCTGGGCTGCCTTGGAGCCGTGCTCCTACCTTCTTCCCATCCTCTGTCCTTGGAAGCATGCAGATCACTCCTGCCCCTTCACTTCCAGAAGCCTTCACCTTCACTTACTTGGTTTTGTGTTTCCCTTGGGTGCTTCATTTCCCTCTGTGCGTTCCCAGTGAAGGGACTGCCCTACTTCCTGGGACCCACCTGTCCTTCTGTGGTAACTAAGCTGACCACCCCCTTAACAAGGACTCCTTCAACACCCTTCCTCACAATGATCCTAACAGAGCTAATCTAACCCTCTTTTATGTCACCCTAGGGCCTTGCTCTCTGTCCTCTTGCCACAGCCTCTCCCCTCGTTGTTGAACGCTCTCAACGGAGGTCTGTGCTTGCTTCTCCTGGCTGGCAGTGCCGTCTTCCAAATACCTGAATAGCTTCTCTCATTTCATTCAGGTCCCTGCTCAGTTTACGTCCTCAAGGAAGTGTTGTGTAAGCAACTGTTAACAGGATGGGCCCTTCTCTGTCATGCTTTCCGCTTGTTTTGGCATGTGGCACGGCCTTTTTTGAAATGAAGATTTATTAGTTTGCTATTTTCCTACCCATCCTTGGTTTTGTGTTTTTCTACTTGGACTTCAACAGCAACAAGTTTATTTTATTATTGGTTTCCCTCACATAAGGGAAGGATTGGTAGTTCTAAGGGTGTCTTCACCAGTTGTTCGTAAACTTTCTGTAACGAGCCAATGGGAGATATTTTAGGGCTTTCCAGGCCAGACGGTCCAGTTGTAACTACACAGCCCTCTCCCCTGTATTGTGAAAGCCCACATATGTCTTTGTCATGACAAATTATTTATGAAGCAAGTGGCAGGCTAGAGTTAGCCCAGGGCTGTAGTTTGTTGACCCCTTGCTTATACCACATAAACAGAACAAGTTGTCTTTTTCTACAAACTCTCTCATGAGAGTAAGAGGATTTTGGGTTTCTAATGTGTCCAACAACCCTCTCTTTTTAGCTTGTTGGTTTGAATTCTGTCTTAATACCTATTAGTGAACACCTTACACTAACTGGAGTAAAACTTATCTCATGGCTGCAAAGTATTCATGTTCTATTAAAAAACTATAGGTGACAAGAGTTTCCTAAAAGCTTACAAGCTTTATGGGACTAAATAATAGAAAATTACACTGAGGAAGCTGGGAAATGGGTTGCTGGTAAACACCCAAATAAGGTGTGTGTGTTGCAGAGAGTCTCTTGTAAGCATCACCTGCCAATAAAAAAGCCTATGGCCAATCAACTGAGGCAGAGAATAGGAGGTGGGACACTGGCAGGAAGAAAGAGGATTCTGGGAAACAGTGAGAGAATAAAAGGGGGTGCAGGGAGAGATGTAGGAGAGATGCTGGGGGAGATGCTGCGGAAGATGTTAAAGAAGAAGCGGGCTGGGCCTGAGGAGAGGTAACTAACAGACAGAAGATTTTGAGAGGTTAAATAAGTTCTGAGCTAGTCAGGGATTGAGCCAAAGCTTTGACCAAGGCATTTATTAATAAATAGTCTCAGTCATCATTCTGAGAGCAGGGGCCGGAAAGAGGAAAAAATGAATGTTTTTTACAGTGTATAGAAGGTGGTTGTTGTAAATTATGACACACACACACATCCACAATTAACTCTTGTCCCCCTATCATGAACCCATTGAAGTCAGGACCATCCTTTTTTGTTATTAGTAACCTCAGCTTCAAAGCAGTACAGGACTTGAGTTCAAGTGTTAAAAGTCCTGTGCTCATGCAGATTAGGATAGTCGCTTGTTTTGTAAGGATGTCACAGCACATGATCCTTTAAATAAATGATAGGAAAAAATTTTTGTGACGTGGTTGTTCAATTATTGATTAAAACTTCTAGTTACTAAAGATTAAATTGAATTTTTTCTTCTTTACCATAAGGTTCATAAAAAGGACTCTGGTTTTTGGAGAGACTTTGGCTTTGGGATGACCTGTCAATATCAATCGGATTTCCTGAGTGTCGGTGGGTATACACTAAGGGTAGAACTTGATGTCTTTATTCTAGGCCTTATGGCATTTTCCTGAAAGGTATCAGAATTGAGTGCCCTTAGTTAAATTGTAGGGATGTATAGCTAAACTATGAAAGGCAAAGCAAAGCTCATAGTTAATGTCTTGGATTATAAAAATGAGGTTGTAAAGGTAAAAGCTGAACTTACTGGTTTCTTTAAAAGCAAGCAAACAAGAAAGAAATCATTGGCTGGTGTGTCGCTGTGTTTACAGTTGTTTGCAGTACTCTTCCAGAGCTTTCTAGAACCTGACGGGTTGTCGTAGGTGTTACAGCCACAAGTAATCTTGGAGTATCTAGTTAAAGGCTTTCTCTTTTCATTTAAAGATGAAGCCCTTTTTAGTTTTCTGTTTGAGTGCTATGCAAAAGGCCAGTGTGAAGACAAAAGGGAAGAGGCCTCTGAAGTCGGAGCTAGAAACAACATCGCTAAGGCCAAAGAAGTGGTCAGAGGTCTGGGCTCATCTCTCTCTTCTCCTCCTCATTTGTACTCACAAGAAGTGCCAAAGAGTAGTTTTGTAAAGAGAAGAATTCTATAACTGCAGATTAGTTAGTGTCTTTGTTTCCATAACATAATAGAAACCATAGCATCCAGCTTTGATATTCTTAACTCATATGAAATTCATTTTTATAATTACCATTTGTCTTAAGTCCCTCAACTCTTGTCCTTTGTTTTATATAATATTTGAATGATAGAAAAGTGAGAAGTAATGATAAAAACAAATGCCATTTCCCTGATTTTTTTACATATTAAACTAGTATTTACTGTCTTTCAAAAATAGATTTTTGTATACTGTAAAATATTGTGACTGTTTTGAGTAGTCTGTTGACTTATGGATCTCATGTAAAATTTAGCATCTTGAAATGTACAGTTGCCTAAATTGTCTAGCTGTCACCAATAACTTTAGACTATTATCACCTTAAACCCCATGCCCATCAGCCATTATTCTTCATTTTCCATCAACTCCTTCACTCCCAGACTCACTGACCTGCTTCCTATTGGTTTGCTCCTTCTGAGCACTTCCATATTACAGTTGGGCATTCCATGGTCTTTCAGTATTGCTTTCTTCCACTCAGCGTGGTGTTTCCAGGGTTCGGTGCTTAGCCTTAGATGTGTGCCATGTATTACGTACCTCATTCCTTTTTAGAGCCAAATAATGTACCACTGTATGGTTAGAACACACGTTTTCTATCTGTAGATAGATATTTTGGTTATGTTTTTAGGCTATTATGAGAATTTCTGCTATAAAGATTTAAATATTTGTGTATATGCTTTTGTGTATACATAAAATTTTTCATTATTTTTCCTATAGTAAAATTGATGGTATACGGTGTGATGGTTCCTCTTAAATATCACACTTGAAGGGATTTTGAATCCCAAGGGAAACAAAACTCTGGACAGTTGAGCCATATCAACCATGGGCTGGCACCCTGAACTGAATTAAAACACACACACAGACACACACACACACACACACACACACACACACACACAAGATTCATCACCGTCTGTTCTTGACTATGAATAAAATGTGACCAATGGCCTCGAGCTGCTGTGGCTATGCCGTTCCTGCTGTGAGGCACCCTCAGTCTGTGAGCCAGAGTACTCTTCCTTACATCACTTCAGGCTGGGTATCAGTCCCAGCGAGGAGGAAATAACACATCAGGTAGTTGTGCTGAACCTTCTCAGAAACTGCCATGGCGCCTTCAAAGGCACTGCATCCTTGACATTTTCTCAGCAGTGCATGGCACTGCTAATGTTTCTGCACCCTCAGTAGTTTGTATGGTTATCTTTTTTAAAGCTTTATTAATGTATGTATTCTATGTATGAGTATGTATGAGTATGTACATGCCAGAATCAGACATCAGATCCCATTACAGATGGTTGTGAGCCACCATGTTGTTGCTGGGATTTGAACTCAGGACCTTTGGAAGAGCAGCTAGTGCTCTTAACCACTGAGCCATCGCTCAGTCTTGCTTTTTTGTTTGTTATTATTACTTCAACTGTTAGAGTGTGTATGAAGTAGTGTCTTGTTGGGGGTTTTGCTGTTGTGTTGTTTGTTTAGGTCTCAGTGCTTTAGTAAACCTGTGGCCTGTACTGTGAACTTGGTGCATCTGTCTCCCCTCTGCTTTTTCTGAGAAGGGCAGCTAGAGGGAGAATGGAGTTGGGCATTGCCTTACTTCAGGCTCTGACTTAAAACAACAACAACAGAAACCCTCAACAGATTGGGTTCTGACTAAATAGTTTCTCCTGATGTCAGGCCTTATAAAAACTGAATTCTCTGCCTGTAGAGGTGCTGTAGGTGTGGCTGTTGTGTCACATGTATGTCAGTAGGTGGCAGAGAGGAGAGAGGCTGTGTCTATGAGCAGTGTCCTGACCTGGGAACATCTGCATGATTAGTAGCATAATACTCCCTATGAACAGCAAGTCTGAGAGCCAGGCAGGCCCAGATGGGCTGCCAGGATGGGGAGCAAGCCAGAAACTAGAGGAACCCCGTTTGGGACCACAAGCCCTGGGTGAGTGTGAGCCTGAGATAAGTGACCTTCACAAGAGGCTGCTCAGGCAGGCTGGGCGAGAAGCAAGCCTGGATGGCCACCATGCTGGTGCCATGGAGCCCAGTCAGAAAGCTAGCCTGAGATGACCACAAGTCCGATGCTGTGCATGCCTGGGGGCATAGACCATGCCTGAGATGACCCATGCCAAGTGCCCTAATGCATGAACCGGCATAGCACTCCTGAGACCACTCGTGAGACAACCCTAGACACTCAGAGACACTGAGTGCCACTACAAGGAGCAAGTAAGTGGTACAGAAATAACAGAGAAACAGAAGGCTGTGGGCACAGTGAAGAGAGGCAGAACTGGGGACTAAGGGTAGTGAGGAACACCTGATGTGAGTAGCTGCCCCTGCAGCAGCAAGGGTCTGTTACAACCAAAGCCCTGGCCTGGGCTGCTGCCCAGAGACAAGTTGATGTCTGAGGGCTGTGCAGAACTGGCCCCACCCCTCTCCTGGGCATCATGGGAGAGCTGGCCCTGGAGGCATTAGAGCAGGAGAGCTGCCCTCTGTATTTACTTTAAGCATCTATACTATCTCTCTTTAATATTTGAGCATATCTGTAAGGAAGAAAACCAGAGCTATTTAGCAGTTAGTACAGCTATGACTGCTTAAACTATAGAGATATGAATGTTAATTTAGAATTCTTAGGTATAAATGTTAATTTAGAAGCCTGGGTCTTAAAGAATTTTTACTTATTTTATATATGTGCATACAATCTCACTGTCTTCAGACACACAAGAAAAGGACTTCTGATCCCATTACAGATGGTTGTGGACCACGTGTGATTGCTGGAAAATTGAACTTGGGACCTCTGGAAGAGCAGTCAGTACTCTTAACTGCTGAGCCATCTCTCCAGACCAGAATTTTTTGTTTTTTTAAGACTATCTTCTAACTGTTCAAAAAGCTTTAAATACTTCTTTGTTCTTCCTGCTTTTTTTAAAAAAGTCAGTTGTTTAGCTTGAACCCAATTTAAGAAATATCAACATTTCACCGTCACCCACTGCTATCAGTCTCTGTCCTACAACTTGTCAGAGTTGTGCTAATAAGGTTAGAATCATATTTCTATACCATGTCCACCGGCACAGTCTTTCTCTTTAATTTATTGGTACTGAGGACTGGACCTGGATGCAAAGCCTCTGCTTTTTTGAGACAGACTCTTATAGCGCAAACTGGCCTCAGACCTAAGATCCCCCTGCCTCTGCCTCATGACTGCTAGTATTATAGGTGTGCACTGCCATGCCCAGTGTCTGTGATTTTGTTTTTTCTTTTTCTGCTTTTTTTTTTCCAGTCCTAATCGAGTAACAGACATCTGGCAGTTTCTTCCTTGAGTACCTTCTCCAGTTGGCTACTATTTTGGCGTCTTTCACAGAGTTCATGTCTCAACTTTTACCTTTCTCCACCTGTTTAACCTCTAAAACTCTGCATGTTTTAGTATTTAAACCTAAACCTTATTTTTTTTCTGAACTTCAGCAACCCCAGTTTACTCCTGTGAGTTAAAATCATGTGCTGCTAAAATTCCTTCCTTAAGGAAGATGTAAGTAATATCTCTCTGTCCTCCAAACATCCCAAAGATTAAGCCAAAGTACAATCCAGCAGCTCACTCCAGTGACTGTATTGGGCTTGCTTACAGACCAATGGGAGTTCCAGGCAGGAGCATAGGTGATCTTCAAGCAGCCACATGGGAAAGTCTGCACCCAACATGGATAAAGATTGCCCAGGACCAAGTGCCTGGGACCCCCTCCCTAGTCCTTCCTATACTGTGTACTTTTAAGCCCTCCCAGAGGTCACATGCAATTGGGACAGAATTGCTTATCCCTGCTTGGGAGACATGACAGGATGCTGCAGTGAGGGTCTCTGCTCCTCCCACAAGGGAAGGTCAGTAGTCAGCAAGTCCAGCTGTGGTGAACTTTTGCAAACAGACACAGCTAAATTCACGAAGATGGTGGCAGTGTGGCCCAGAGAACAGCTCTGTGTAACACCATCTGTGCACCCAGTCTTAAACTTCTGTCTCCTGTGTGTCCATTTCTTGTGGTTTTTTTCCTATGGAAAGTTTTCTGTATCCCAGGTAATCTTGTTTTTTGAAGGATTAAAAAAATATTAATGGTGGGAACGTGATTTGTATTTCTTTCTCCTTTGACTTTCTGTAGGATTTGGTGTTCTTAAATATTTATCATGATAGCAATGTTTTCAGCAACTGATGCTGAACTCTCATAGTCTAAATGTTAGTTGTTAATGGAGTTTCCGACCAGGAAGTTATCCCACTATGCTGTAGTCTTGTGCTGTACCATACAGTCTCATTGAAGCAGAACATCTAATACTCAGACACTTGTTTATGCTCTGGCTGCAGACCCTGAAAGTGTCAGTTTTGTACCTGCAGGTGGATTCGACATGGAAGTAAAAGGCTGGGGTGGAGAAGATGTTCATCTTTACCGAAAATACCTACACGGTGATCTTATTGTGATTCGGACTCCAGTTCCCGGTCTTTTCCACCTCTGGCATGAGAAACATTGTGCAGATGAGCTGACCCCTGAGCAGTACCGAATGTGCATCCAATCCAAAGCCATGAATGAGGCCTCCCACTCTCACCTGGGAATGATGGTTTTCAGGGAGGAGATAGAGATGCATCTTCGCAAACAGGCATACAGAACAAACAGCGAGACTGCTGGGTAACAGTCAACGTGGGAGAGTCGGAAGCACAAACCAGCACTGTTAATTCAGCCTTAATTCCAACTCTAGATTATGTGCCTCTTCCAGAGAAAAACTTTTCTTTTCCATGTTCTTTCTGAAATGTTTTTGTAGCTCAACTTGATGTAAGAAGAAAACGCAGGTGTCTTGATGTATAGCCTGCCTTGTGAGAGTACTATAGTATGAAACAGTTGACAAAATGAAATTTTATATTTGTCCCCAAAATCGTTTGAATTAGATTCTGCCTGGTACCTGTGTTCTGATTGGTCCTGGAGTATACGAGGCTAATGTTGAGTTGGTCAGCACACTCCTACAGGGAACAGAACACTGGTTGGTCGAAATGTTCAGGCAGATATGCCTGCTGACCACTAAGTCAATCATTTGACTTCAGTCTTTAGATGAAAGCTTTCATTGATCACATGTAGAATATTTTTTTTCACAGAAAATAATTAACATATCTAAAATCTACAGTCCATCACAAAGGCATAAGTCAAAACCCCTTAGTTTCATGTTGCTTTCCCTTTGAATATGTTTTTAAGCAAATGGATATAGTAGATATAGTTTAGAATTTATGGTTTGATTATAAATAAAATATATTGTTATGTTACCAATGTTCAAAATTCATAGTCAAATTGTAGTAGATTGTTTTGAACATTTTATTATATTGGAATGCAGGACAGTAGCTGTGTTTGGGAACGTCTTTTTATATAAGCCAGAGGCATAGAAGATATGAACGTTATAGCATGGTTTTGTATGGCTTTTGTTTTGCACTGTCTTGTTTAGCATGGGCACATATATATTTATTTTCTATATGCTAATTTTGCCATAATTGTGTTTGCATTTGTATTATACTTTCAGTTGAAAGAGTTTTATTGAAAAAAAATTAAATGCATTATATAATAAGACCACCCTTGATTTGAGAAAAGGGAAGGAAGGAAAAGTGACCTGATAAAAATATAAATTATGGAGTACTTTAAAAAAATGTACAGATTGAATGCTACTTTAATTGAAATGTAAATTATATTAATGAGACAAGATGAATAAGAAATTATATTCCAGTAGAACTGTACTATAATATTTATCACACATGGATATTTTATCATTGGGTCATTTACTAGATCCAGAAATTGGAGATAAAATAAAGGCATGCATAGTTTTTTTAACCCCTGACTTTTAAAGGGACCTGCTATTTCTATATAACCCATGAGAACTCAGAAAAAGTCATTATTTTTGTTCAGTAAATCATACCATCTCAAAAGTTACAAATGCCAAATTTCTAGGTGCTAATGTGAATCCGATTCAATAATAACTAGTTGCTGAGGGTTCTACCCGGCATATCGTTGAGGTATTTTTTAAGATGTATAAAGTGCTTTCTGCAGAATAAGCAGAGCCAGTATCTCCTTTGTACACACTTATTTATTGTAAAGACCAGTGACCATGGTATTTAAAATTAGGGTACTTAATGATTTTCAAAGGTGATTTCAGCTTGGTTTTGAGATAATCAAATGATTTTTACTTTAACTCCTATTTTTTTAAACTAGCTTTTATTTGAAGATGGAAGCTAAGCAATGAAAGCATTACTATATTTTTTACATTAAGTGGTACCAATAAAGTATTTTGTTACCAAAAGCTAAATGAAAATGTGGTAAGTTCATTTTTTTCTAATTTAAAATCTAAGTTCATGAGGATTCACAGCATGTAGTCGTGAAATTAAAGAGTAAAGCAAGCACCAGTGCACAGCACCGACAACAGCACAGCGCTGACAACAGCACAGTGCCAACAACTCGCCCTGCCGTGCATTTCTAGTACACATCCTCACCTGTCACAGTCCAACTCTGTGTATCTCCACTGTTCAACTTTGTCTTGTTTTGAATTCATGTTATTATTTCATTATAGGCTTTCTAGCTTTTGTAAGGTATTGTGTTCTTAAAGTTCACCCATGTTGCCAGGCTTGGTGGTGCACGCCTTCAGTCCCAGCTCTCAGGAGGCAGAGGCAGGTGGATCTCTGAATCTACAAAGTGAATTTAAGAATAATCAGAAATGTTACATAGAGAAACCCTGTGCAGAAAAACAAAACAAAAAGGCTTACCCATGTTAATATCCAAATTGATCCATTTTTATTATTGAGTAATATTTTATGAACATACTCTGATACTGACTTTATTAATAATATTTGTGCTTTCAGAGCTTTTTAATTTTGTTGTTGTTATCATAATATTATTGGTTAGCTTTTGGTTGTTTACACTTTTTACTGTTTTCTTTTTTTTATTACAAGCAGTGGTATCATGAGCATGACTGTACACTCTCAGAAGTATGCCAGAGGGATCTTAGGATCAGAAATAAGGACACAACATCTGCCTCAACACCAGAAGTAATTAGGACCAGTGAGACCCAGGCACGCAAGAATTCCACCTGACCAGGGGTACAGGTTCCTACTAGTCTGGGCCAGCACCCTAAACAGACCTTGGGCGCAAGCTCCCACAGCCAGTCCCACAACACCCAGAGGAAGCTCCACTCTCAGGTACTCTAACACACCCAAGATCCCAGGATCCCAGGAGCTTGTTCACACCAGGATCTCAGGGTCTCAGAGGCAGCTTGAGTTCTAGGAGCTCTGCCACACCCAGGATCTCAGGATGATACAACCCCAGAATCACAGGATCACAGAGATAGCTGAACTCTGAGGAGTTCTGCCACAATCAAGACCACAGGAAGGACGGGCTCCAGTCAGATATAGTGAGGGAAGGTAGCACTAGAGATAATCAGATGGTGGGAGGCAAGCATGAGAACATAAGCAACAGAAACCAAGGTTACTTGGCATCATCAGATCCCAATTTTCCCACCATAGCAAGTCCCGGATACAATATCACACTGTAAAAGCTAGATTCGGATCTAAAATCACTTCTCATGATGATAATAGAGGACATTAAGAAGAACATAAATAACTCCCTTAAAGAAATACAGAAGAACACAGGTAAACAGATGGAAGCCCTTAAAGAGGAAACACAAAAAAAAAAATCCCTTAAAGAATTACAGGAAAACAATCAAACAGGCTAAGGAAATGAACAAAACCATCCAAGATCTAAAAATGGAAATAGAAACAATAAAGAAATCATAAAGGGAGACAACCCTGGAATTAGAACACCTAGGAAAGAGATCAGGAGTCATAGATGCAAGCATCACCAACAGAATAAAAGAGATAGAAGAGAGAATCTCAGGTGCAGAAAATACCATAGAAAACATTGACACAACAGTTAAAGAAAATGCAAAAAGCAAAAGGCTCCTAACCCAAAACATCCAGGACACAAGGAGAAGACCAAACCTAAGGATAATAAGTATAGGAGAGAGAGAGAAGATCCATCTTAAAGGGCCAGTAAATATCTTCAACAAAATTATAGAAGAAAACTTCCTTAACCTAAAGAAAGAGATGCCCATGAATATACAGGAAGCCTACAGAACTGCAAATAGACTGGACCAGAAAAGAAATTCCTCCCGTGTCCTAATAATCAAAATACCAAATGCACTAAACAAAGAATATTAAAAGCAGTAAGGGAAAAAGTCAAGTAATATATAAAGGCAGATCTATCAGAATTTCACCAGACTTCTCACCAGATACTATGAAAGCTAGAAGATCCTGGGCAGGTGTCATACAGACCCTAAGAGAACATAAATGCCAGCCCAGGCTACTATACCCAGCAAAACTATCAATCACCATAGACAGACAAAACAAGATATTCCATGACAAAATCAAATTTACACAGTATCTTTCCATAAATCCAGCCCTACAAGGGATAATAGATGGAAAACACCGACACAAGGAGGGAAACTACACCCTAGAAAGAGCAAGAAAGTAATCTTTCAACAAACCCAAAAGAAGGTAGCCACACAAACATAATTCCACCTCTAACAAAAATAACAGGGAGTAATAATCACTTTTCCTTAATATCTCTTGACATCAATGGACTCAATTCCCCAATAAAAAGACATAGACAGCCTAGATATGTAAACAGGACCCAGCGTTTTGCTGTGTACAGGAAACGCACCTCAGTATCAAAAACAGACACTACCACAGAGTAGAAGTTTGGAAAATAATTTTCCAAGCAAATGGTCCCAAGAAACAAGCTGGAGTAGCCATTATACTATCAAATAAAATCAACTTTCAAACAAAAGTCATCAAAAAAGATAAGGAAGGACACTTCATATTGGTCAAAGGAAAAATCAACCAAGATGAACTCTCAATTCTGAACATCTCTGCTCTAAATACAAGGGTACCCACATTCATAAAAGAAACTTAATTAAAGTTCAAAGCACACATCACAACCCACACAATAATAGTGAGAGACTTCAACACCCCACTCTCAGCAACATACAGATCATGGAAACAGAAACTAAACAGAGACACTGTGAAACTAACAGGAGTTATGAATCAAATGGATCTAATTATTGAATATTAACAGTTAAAAATATTAAAATCATATTCTACAAACATCATGGAAATGTTATTGATAATTTTTCTCACTGCTTGGAATTAGCATTTTCTTAATGTTTAACTTCATAGAATTTTTGCTATTTTAAAATTTTTAAAATATACTTACTGATAAAATAATTTCCATCTTGGAAACACTAATAATCTTTTTTACATGAACTGATTGTTAGACAGTGTACACAGATATATAATGCATCTTAAATACTCTCTCACTATGTCAGGTGGTATCATATTAGGGCTTTTGAATATATTTCTTAATGATTCATTTTTAATATTTTATGCTCTTTTACTATGCTCAATTCCCAAAGAATATTTTGTTTGTTTTGCAACAATTTATTATTCAACAGTAGATATAGAATCCTCAGTTATGGAGAGTTTAAAATATTCATTAATGATATTTTAAGGGTATGAAAGGATATGAATATAAAAGTTGAACAAATTTTTATGTATTATTTTATTCTCAAAATACTCAATATTATTAATATGTTTGATATATAAAATGCATTTAAATAATAAAAATTTAAGAAAAATCAGTTCTCAGATATAAAAAAATGTGTGCCAGATTTTCTATAGGAATAAAATTCCTGTATCTTCAGTTTTAAAGATAGTGAGTGAATTTACTTTCCAAAATAAGTTACTTGCACCAGACCTGAAAACAATACTCCTCAAATTATTCTGTAAAATAGAAAAGGAAGAATATCTTTGAAATTCTTTTTTTACAAAGCCATATTACCTCAATATGTAAGGCCAGACAAAGACCCTACCCTCCCATTCTAACACCAAAGAATTAATTGTAGGCGAATCTCCTAGATGAACACAAGTGCAAATTTAAATGCAGTCTACCACACAAGTACACGCCAGAACAGAAACCAAATGATTGTCTTGTTAGATGCAAACAAGACCTTGACAGAATTCAATATGCACTCATGATAAAAGGCCTCAAGAATCTAGAGACACAGAGGACACAACTTAACATGATAAAGGCATGTCAATATACAAGAATCCCACAGTTAGCATCATATTAAATAGAGAAAAACTTGAACTGTTTCCATTAAAATTAAGAATAAGACAAGGATGTCCACTCTCTGCACTCTTGTTCAACAATAGGCCTTGAAGTCTTAGCTAGAGCAATAAGACAATAGAATAAGATAATGGAGTTGCAAGCAGGAAAGGAAAACACCACAGTGTCTTTATTTGCAGGTAATAAGATTCTATACATAAAAACCCCTGAAGACTCCACCAAAAACCACCTACAGCTGATAAAATGTATTTATAAAGAGTATCAACATAAAAAATTAACACAAAAAGTCAGTAGCCTTACTATCTACCAACAACAAACTAAGAAAACTAAGATAATGACCCCATTCACAATAGCCTCAAAAATATCTTGGAATTGGTCTAAGGAAGAAAAGACTTCTACTATAGAAACTTTAAGACACTGAAGAAAACAAATTGAAGATACCAGAAAATACCAGCCATGCTCATGGGTTGGCAGAAATAATGATGGAAAGAGCCATCTAGCCAAAAACAAACTACAAATTCAACGCCACACTAATCAGAGTCCCAATAATATATTCATAGAAATTGAAAAAAAGAAACCTAAAACTCACATGGAATCACAAAAGATTCCAAATAGCCAAAACATTACTGAAAAATAAAAATACTACCGGCTTTATCCCTAAACCTGATTTCAAGTTATATCCTACACTTAGTAGTAAAACCAGCATGGTACTGGCACACACAAAAAACACTGATCAGTGGAAACTAATAGAAGACCCAGAAGATAATCAGCGCACCTATAGCCACCTGATCTTGACAAAGATGCTAAAGACGGTGTTGAGAAAAGATGTCAACTTTTAACAATGGTGTTGGGGAAACTAGGTATCTACGTGTAGAACAACGAAACTGATCTTTGCTCTCACCCTTCACACAAGCCAATTCTAACTGGGTCACAACCCTCCATGTTAGGTCTGAAGCTGAAAGAACAGTGGGGACATTTTCTGAGCAGGACTTTGGGAGCCCAGGAAGTTAAGGCCAACAATCAACAAGTGGGAGTTTATGAAATTCAAACGCCTCTGTACTGCAGAGGGAACTGTTAACTGACAAGGAGTCTGCAGAATGGGAAAGATTCTCTGCCAGATATATCTGACAGAATATTAGTGCCTATAATATACCAGGAACTAAAAAAACTAAACACCAATAAAACAGCCCTGTTCTTTAAGTGAGCTAAGAAAACTATAAACAGTCCTAAGAAGTACAAATGGCTAAGAAATATTTTTTTAAAAAAAGGAATGTTGCACCCATGAACTCTCAAAAAAAAAATATATTTTTAAAGTGTTACCTGTCCTTAGCTGTCAGAGAAATCCAACTTAAAATTATGTTGAAATATGCCAGTCAAAAGAACAAATTGGGAGGCTGTGGGAAATGGAGAGTCCTGTTGTGTTTGGTGGTGGGAGTGAAAAGTTTAATTAGCTGCTGTGGGAATCAGCATAGCAATTCCTCAGAGAACTAGAAATAGACCTATCTACCTTATGACCCAATGATGGCACTCCTGAGCACATACCCAAAAGACTATTCCCTGCTATAGACAAGCATGCCCACCCATGTTTATAGCTGTTCTATTCACAATAGCTAGGACATGGAAACATCCTAGATGTCTATTAATTGATGAATGGCAATGCAGTATGGTACCTATCTATATACAGTGTGGTACCTGTATACAATAGTACCCATATACAGTGTGGTACCTATATACAGTGTAGTACCTATATACAGTGTGGTACCTGTATACAGTGTGGAGCCTCTATACAGTGGTACCTATATACAATAAAATTTCACTCAATGTAGTACCTATATACAATAGAATTTCATTTGACCATAAAGAAAAAGTGAAATTGAGGAATTTTCAGGTAAATGGATGAATCTGGAAAACATACTGAGTGAGCCAACACAGAAGAAGAAAGACAAACATGTTCTCACTAACATGTGGCTCTTAATGTTGAAACTTTAGTGTCTGTGTGTGTTTAATTTTGAGTACCTGTAAAATCTGTAGAACTACAAAGGGACCATCGGTGGAGAGAGGTTAGAGAGATCGTAAATGAGAGTGGATATAACAGGTAATATGAAGGAGGAAATGGAAAGAATGGGGGAGAGTTTTACATGGAGAGGGGAGTGGCAGGAGTGGGTGGGTGAGGAAAGGAAAAGTCACTTCTAAGGATACTTGAACGAGCCACGTGGAAACCTGTATTTTATAAGCTGCCTAAATAGCCACCAGTGTGGCAAAATATGTCCAGGGTCACTGTGGTAGATAATCATAGTTGTCAGTTTTATTGCATCTAGGATTCACTAAAACTTAAGGTGGGCACTCCTGGGAGGAATTTGATTATTCTGATTATTTGGAACAAGAAGATCCACAATAAATCTGGGTCACAACTTCTGGTGGCAGCCTACATGAAAGCATATGGAAGAAGGAAACTTTGCTCTTTGCCTGCTAGGCCTCACTCTTGTTAGCAAGTCCATTCGTTTGTTGCTATGGCGTTCTTTCATCAGTATTAGAACCAACTTCCTTAGGACTCCAATCTCAACCGCTGAGACATCCAGCCACGTGGACTGAATAACCACCATATTCTTGCCCTCTCCATTGTGAGACAGGCATTGCTGCACCATCCAGACCACATGCTATAATTTAAGAATAAAACACATATGTATGTATGTATGTATGTATGTATGTATGTATGTATGTATGTATGTGTGTATATGTATGTATATATATATATACATACACGTATATACATATACACATACACACATATACACATATACATGTATGCATATATATATATATATACTTATATATAAATGTTGTGGGGATAACATTCGACTTTCCAATTGGGTTTAAGGCCTGTTCCACAGGAGGAAATACAGGATGCCTGGTACTGAAAATCTGGTCAAGAACCTTTTGTTGGGGAGCCCACCAGACCCAAGGGTGAAATTAATACTATTATTTTGCTAAATAGATGTAGTATCAAACTGCCCTCTAAATTTGTATCTTTCTACACATAGATTAGTGCAAATTCCATTAGAAAAATTTCTTTGTGCAGTTAATGGTGGCTAATGCAGAAACACACGACTGGCCAAAGGGCAGAGCATAAGCAGGAAATCTTTATAACCACCCCCAAGGCTTAGGGGACAACATGGAAGGAGTGGAAAGACTGTAAGAAAGAGCCAGGTGTTAGGGGTCACTGGAGCAAAAACAGTGTCTTCTGGACATGACAGGCCCTCCCTCTGCACTTGTGAACTTAAACAGCTGTAGTTGCCTGCACAGTTACCATTCTAGCATGGGATAGGAAGGAATTCATGAGGCCCCAACCCTAGCTGAGGAGCTAAGAACAGTCGATAGCTTCTGGGGTTGGAAAGTCCGTTTTCTTTAAGGCTGTGGCTCCTAGTAGATGGACCATACCTCAGTAGGTGACCCCAATTCCCAGAAGTTCATAGAAAGGATATCTGGAATCAATGGGTTATTAAACTTAGAAATAAAAGGATATAAATTTAAAGTGGAGCAGGAAGGTATAAGGACTGATCTTAGAGAAGTTAGGTGGAAGAGTTGGGTGTGAATGCAATCAAAATATATTTTACGTAATTTGGAAAAAAATTAATAAACATTTATTTTGTAAAAACTGAGCTACTCTGGGGACTTGAGGTCAGGAAGGACAACCAGAACTCAGAGGGAGTTGTGGAGAACAGAGCATCCATCCAGACAATGACAATCACAAGGGCACAGAGAGCAGCAGGCTCAGCTCAGGCAGGTAGAGAGATCCACAGGGAAAGGGTAGCTAGCTCTCTTGGCTGGCTAGGACCTGATCTCACCCGCTGCCAATCATCATGAGTTGCATAATGCTGAGCCTAAGGCCAGCCAGTGGATCAACCTCTCTCTGGAGCCACCTACCTGTCACTGCTGAAGAGTCACTCAGGTTCCATGAATAGACTTGATACACCACAGCTTCCTTCCTTCAGCAGGGTGACTAATGCCCAACAGTGCTTGAAAGCAAGAACACAAGCCCTCTGCCTGAAATGATCCCAGCCTCTCATTGATTCCCACACACTCAGGGGCCACACCCCCAAAGCTAAGACATTAGTAGCCCCTGGGGGGACCATCTGAGGAAGGTGAGAAAACCTGTTCAGTTTATAGACTGCAACCTTAAGTGTGGCCAGCAGAGGCCTCTGGTATGCAAAGAAAGGAAGCTGTAAGGTAAAGACCGCCCCAGCAGACCTCAAACACTTGTCTAATAAAGTCACCGGGCAATGGCGTAGGCCAGGGTCTCAAGGATCTCAGGTGCACAGCAAACTGGAGACCAGCCTGAAATATATGAGGCTTGTATTAAAATAAATGAACAAGAAATTAGAAAGATCTCATCTCACCCAGCGAAACACTTCAAAGTCTTAGAAAAATAAGAAAATCCAAACCCAAAAGCAATAGATAGCAAAAGAAAGAGACGAAGGAAGGAAGGAAGCAAGGAAGCAAGGAAACAAGGAAGGAAGGAAGCAGGGAAGGAAGATAGATAGATAGATAGATAGATAGATAGATAGATAGATAGATAGATAGATCAGGGGAGAAATTAATAAAATGGAGATCGAGAGAACAATACACACACTCAAACAAAGACCCTAAAAACTCCACCAGAAAAGTCTTAGAACTATCATTTTTCTCTCTATTTTTTTGAAAAAAATCATACAATATATTCTGATAAGTTTCTCCTCCCTCAGCTCCTCAAAGACCCTTCCCACCTCTCAGCCACTCAACTCCATGGCCTTTTTTTCTCTTTCTCTCTTTAGAAAACAGGCAAGCGAACAAACAACCGCAACAAGAAAACAATTTTTAATGAGAAAACACACACACACACACACACACACACACACACACACACACACACACACAAAAACCACAGAGAAACAACGCATAAAAACACAAACTGAAAACTCTCAGCAAAATGGTAAAACACAACATTTCTCTACCAAGAGCCACCACTTTTCTATCATGGCGATGAGAAAGCTTCAGAGAAAGCATTTAAGGCAGCGGTTCTCAGCCTTCCTAACGCTGCAACCCTTTCATACAGTTCCTCAGGCTGTGGTGACCCCAACCATAAAACGATTTCATTGCTACTTCATAGCTGTAACTTTGTGCTTAGGTGACCCCTGGAAAGGGGACATTCAACCCCCAAGGAGTTGCAACCCACAGGCTGAGAACCATTTGGGGGGTTGTCCTATTCGAATAGTTGAAAAGAAAAATGTAGGAATAACCCTAATAAGAGGGTGGAAGTCCTCCAAATAAAAACTGGAAGATACTGAAGAAAGATATTGAAAAAGACACGGCAGACAGCAAGGCCTCCCACGCTCATATATTGGCAGAATTAATACCATTAAAATGGCTGTATTACGAAAAGCGAGTCCAGATGTAACATGTCCTCATCAAAATGTCAACAGGATTCTTCACAGAATGATTTAAAAAAAAATCCTAAAACGCCTGTGAAAACACAGAAGAATCCCAAACAACCCATGCAATCCTTAGAAAGCACTGCTGGGAAAGAATACTACTGAGGCAGGCATGATCCTGCCTGCGAAGCTGGCATGAGAGCTCAGGTTGGGGCCAGGGTTAAGAGCTCTGGCTTCTCTTGCAAAGAACCGGCTCAGCTCCCCACACCCACTTGGCAGCTCACAACCATCTGTAACTCCAGCTCCAGGGGACCTGATGTCTTCTTCTGGCCTCCATGGGTACCAGGCATGTCCACATACTGCACAGACAGACATGTGTGCTGGCAAAACACCCATGCACATAAATAAAGATACATGGTAAATATTTTTAAAAGAAGATCCCAAGTTCAGAGTCAGCAGGGCTACACAGCAAGATGCCACTGCAAACACGTGGTCTCTTTCACTCTGTTTCTAGAAGGTTGTAAAAACGAGACGTATTTGGGGGATGGAGCAGTGGCTCAGCAGATAAGAGCACTAGCTGTTCTTGCAGTGGACCTGGGTTAGGTTCCCTGTACCTTCATGGCAATTCACAGCTATTTGCAACTCCAGTTTCAGGGGATCTGACACCATCTTTGGGCCTCCAAGAACAACAGGCACACACATGGTGCATATACATATATGTAGGTAGACACTCATACACATTAAATAAAAATAAATACTTCTTTAAAAAAAAACTGGGTTTTTTTCCACAAATAGTTGGGAAAAAAAACCAAAGGCCTGGAAGTCACTTGGACATGAACTTTTCTATCTGGGACAATTGTTTTTATCCACATGTTCAACTTATTTAATAATTACAAAGCAATTTGACTTTTCTGCTTTTTCCTCTAGTTTTCTCAGTTTTGAGTGAGTTGTCTGGATACATTACAATTCTATAATGGTAGAATAGAGTTTTGATGAAATCCACAACATTGCTTGGACTATCATCTTGCTTTCTAGTTATCGACAGAATTTAGGCTAATACCACCTCATTATCATTACTAGTATCATTTATTTGTGTCTTTTGTGTTTTTTTTCTCGTCAGCCTAGTCAGGGTTAACAAACTATTTCCAGTCCTTTACAGTGAATAACCCTTATCAATCATGGGAGACCAGCTGCTTCAAACCCTCCCTACATGCTACTTCCCATGTCTTTAGTTAATACACGTCAAGTCTAACCTCTGGTAGCTGTGGACATCTCATTTTGGATTTAATTTAGTTTATTCTTAGGGAAAAGGTGGGGGGTACCTTAGCATACAGTCATTGGCCATCTTTTGGGAAATACCGGTTCATGATTTTTTTTTCGCCACTTTTTTTTTTTAATGACTTACTTTGGATTTTAATGTCAACTTGCAGTAACTTAGGACACCTGCGAAGGAAGTCTCAGCTAAAGATTTGTCCTGATTGACTTAACTGATGTGGAAAGACTTGATCCAAGTCTGGAGCATCCTAGCTGAAAGAGGATGTGTCCGAAGAAAGATGATTCCGGGTTTGCTTGCTGGCCTTCCCTTGCATTGAGTTGATTTATCCTGTTGTTGAGGCACAATCCCGCCCACACAGAGAAAACCCTCCCACGAGCTTGGAGAAAACTCCAGGCTAATATGTCATCACTCTGAGTCTCTGTGTTTCCATTTCTGGCAACCCACCCAAGAGTGCCCGCCCAGGGGCTGAGTTCTGTTTTTTTTTTTTTTTTTTTTCCACAATCACAGCGCCTAGCTGACACGTCATCACTCCTTACCTAAGATCTGTAAAATGCCCTAGGTTTAGCCTGGTTGCTGACCTTCTCACGTGATGTCAGTGAACCAGATGGGGAGCTGCCTCCTAATAAACCCGCATTTACCTGTATTTAATCTGGCCTAATCTGGCCTATTTCTGCATCACTGATGAAGAGAAAAAAAACTATTATTGCCCATGGTGATCCCTTCACTGATATCAGTTCCAATATTTCCAGACTTCTATCATTAACTAAGACTCTCCAGGAAGCTTCTAGGTCTTATGTGTCAGATTGGGACTGCTGAGACAGCCAATCTCATGGACTGAGTGACTTAACTACTAGGTTGTCATCCTCCCGAGGGTGAGACAGCTACTGTGGAGTTACTGGTGAGGGTTAAATAATTACCGGGTTCACAGCCACTCTGGTGTGAGAAAACTATTGTTATTACTGTAATATAAGCCAAGTTAGTCATATATGCAATTACATATAATATATATTATGTACATACAGGTTCTGTTCCTCTAGACAATGCTGACTGGTGTGAATTGAACAGAGTAGTATAAGATGCTTCATCATGTCCAAGGTGCTAAGCAGGCTGCTGTGCTACTTAGGCCAAAATTGCTTTTGTTCCCAGTGTTTATCACAGCAACAGAAAACAAGCTAGAACAGAAATCAGTACCAAGAGTGGGGTTGCTGGGATGGACCTGACCATATGGCTTTTGTGCCTTGGACTGTTTGGGGAGAAAGGTAGATTTTGGAGCTTTGGGATAGAGAGCCAAGGAGTGCTCAAAGGTTAAAGGTTATCGTGGGAACTTGAAGATAGGACTGATGTAATGTAGATAAGGAAAGCTGGCTTGCCAAGTTTTAGAGGGAAGCTTCGGCATCCCCTGGAGACTCTGTCAGGACCCTTTGTGTGATATATCTGAATTTAGTGAAACTCGTACTTTACTAGGACAACAGGTGCTTGTCAGCTGGAGCTGGAGAATTGTCTGTCGTTAGGATTCCAGCGTCATCAAGGCAATGTTCTGGGAAGTATTTCTGTCAGGCTTGCCCAGTCCCACCCCTCTGGCTCTGCTACCCACAGCCTGCACAGCTTGTCTCATAGGCTCAGGCTCGCTATACTGAACAACTGCTGTTATCCTTGATGGACGCCCCTACAGTCGTCTCCAAATACTGGGATCTCCAAAATGCTAGGATCTCCAAATGCTGGGATCTCCAACATGCTGGGATCTTCACTGCCACTGAGGCGGCACCATCACCAGAAGCCTCCTGACTTTTCTGCAGAGACTCTAACCTCGCCACATGATGCTAAACCTCAGTCTGCGACACCTTCAATCCTTCCAAACCAGTAGCATGTGGGAGACTCTTACACCTTATTTGTCAGTTCTGCTGACAGTGTGATGTGCAGCCCAGCCCTGACCCTGTACCATAGCTTCTGTGCTGTTTCTTAAAATCTCTTCTATAGTCTAGATTTGAGACCCTTTATGATGTCTATATTGTAAATAATTTCTTCTGGGTGTCAGCCTATTTTTCACTCTCTCAGTGGTATAAATGAAAATTTTTTATTATAATAAAGTTTAATTTGTCAATTTTCTTTTATTAAAATTTTCTAATATTTTTAGTTTCATACACAAATACCACATTTACATCATTTCTCTCTCTTCCCACCTCAAATCACATCCTTGTCTCCCAGTTCTCTCTTGAATTCATCTCTTTCTGCCTTTCTGTATGCATGTGTGTGTGTGTGTGTGTGTGTGTGTGTGTGTGTGTGTGTTTCTGTGTGAGAAACCACTTAGTATGGCTCATATGCGCATGTTTACAGCTGACCACTTAAGGTTCAATAACCAATCAAGGTGCTCATTCCCAGAGGGAACCGACTCTTCCTCTCATAACTCATTGATTTCCTGTAGCTCCTCATGGAGAGCTGGGGCCTTGTGAAGGAACTCCCATCCACGTTGGCATGTCAACTGGTATGGGCATTACGTAGGGCTCCTTTAGCCAACCACATTATTGAGATTTCGTGGGTGTCACATCCCTGCCATGTCTGGAAAAAACTATCTCATCAGCTGCTGTCCCCTGTCTCTTATGGTCTTGTTGCTGCTATTTAATAATTCCCTGAGACTTAAAAGTAGGGGTGGCATTGTCAATGTGTCCACTGAGACTGGGCTCTCCTGGCCATTTATTCTCCACATTTTGAGGCAGTTGTAGGTCTTTATAGTTGCCTTTGTCTGCTACAAAGAAGCAGCTTCTTAGGTGAGGCATAAAAGCTACACTTATCTGTGGGTACTACAAGGATGCGTATTTAGAATACAATATAGAAACTATGTTGCTATAGGCAAATGACAACAAGAGGTTCTCTTGGGTCTATGCGCTTTCCTAGTTGGCTGGTTTATAGTGCATGAATTCCCACCTGTTGAGTAGGCCTTAATTAGATAACTGTTGTTTCCCCCAAGGTGTAAGTACCTCTACTGAAGCTGGGGATCTTGCCAGGACAGCCATTGTCCTGGTTTACAGGCTTTACTGCTGACTATTAATTAATTAATTAATTAATTATTAAGACTATTAATTGATTTTCTCCCTTGGCAGCCTCCATAGCACCTTCAGAGTCTATGAGAGCTGGTTCTCCAGGAGTCAGCTGCAGCTCAGTTCATCTAAGTTCTGAATCTGAAGAATGTGGTATCTTCAACAGTAGGGTCTTACATTCAAGTTCTGGGGGGGCAGCCAAAGGCAATGGCAGTAGCCTGTATTGTTTTGGGGTTTCTTGGACCTCCTGACCAACAGCTGGAAGGGAGGTCTCCTTTGCCTGGTACTGGGGTTGTTGTTAATCTGTGACTCTTAAATTTTGACTTTATTATTTTACATATGTGAGTTTGTCTGTCTGTGCACGGTATGCATATAGTGACTGCAGAGTCGGAAGAGCATGTTAGATCCCCTGGAACAGGAGTACGAATAGTCGTATGCCACCATGTGGGTGCTGGAAATCAAACCCCGCTTCTCTGCAAGAGCAGCAAGTGCTTTTACCTGCTGAGCCATCCCTCCAGCCCTAGCCTACAACTCTTGAAGGAGCATTGTCACCTTGTGACATGTAACTCCATTGAACTGGGGTACTGCTCATGCATGCACGCGCGCGCACACACACACACACACACACACACACAACCTTTTCAAACATCCTTGGTGTTATTTGTCTCTCCTTCCTCCCTGGCCCTGTGTATTACTCTTCCTTCCCCAGTTAAGCTCCTTCCCCTTCCCCCATCTCCCTCTCCCCCTTCACAGCATCTGGGCCTACTATTGCCCTCTCAAGAGCTACTGCCTTCCTTCACAGTCCACTTTCCTGGCTTCCGTGTTTGCTCCCAGTTATGGATTTAAATATACGATTTCAGAGCTAGGGCCCACAAGTCAGAGACAGGAAGCAGCATGTGTCTCTTTGAGGCTGGGTTACTTCACTGAGTATAGTATTTTCCAGTTCCATCCATTTACCTACAAATTTCACAGTTTTGCTCTTCCTCACAACTGAATAGGATTCCATTGTGTGTGTGTGTGTGCGCCACATTTTCATTATCCATTTATCAACTGGGGACGTTTAAGTTGTTTCTGTGTCCTAGCTGATGTGAATAGAGCAGCTATGAGCACAGCTGAACAAGTAACAGAGGGAAAAGTTGTTGTCCTTTGGACACAGGCCAAGAAGTGATACATCTGGATTATATGTTAATCTATATCTATATATTAGGTTCAGGAATTTGATAATTCTCCACACTGGTTTCCAGAATACCCACATCAATTTTCAACCCCACCAACTTTGATGAGGGCTCCCTTTCCCTACACCCTCATTACGATCCTTGGGCATTTTCTTAATCCTTCTGACTGAGGTAAAAGGAAACTTCAACGTAATTCTAATTTGCATCTTCCTGATGCTAAGGATGCTGAGCACTTTTTAAGGCATTTCTTGACCATTTTTACTTCTTCTTCTAGGTACTCTGCTCACATCCATAGCACCCCCCTTTTTTTTTATTGGACCATGTGTTTACTTGATTCCTTTTGAGTCTCTGCATATTTTAGTATGTGCGTTCATTGTTTTGCATGCACAGTTATTAATCTGAATGTCTAAGAAACATTTCCCTATTCCAAAATATAAAAGGATCTTTTATGCTTTCTTTTAGACTATTAGTACGCTTTTTAGACTTGCATCCGTGTCCATCTGGAGATGGCCTTTTCCATAACGGATTCCGGGAAAGGTGGAGAGCGGTTCTCGGGAGTCTCTGTTGATGAAGATCTTCTGGTAGCACACTCCATTTTAGTTTCTATCTCCCCCCCTCCTGGTTTAAAAAAAAATGCAATTTTGAAGGGTAGACAATTCTAGACTTGCACTTTTTCTTCATCCCCATGAAGATCAATCCCTGTGTGCCATTTGAACCGTCCCTTGGCAGACTGCTTTACAGTCTAGCAGGTGCCTGCAGGATACAGCAGCCCCACAGGCAAAAGATTATGACCAATCTTATGAACAAGTTGTCCCTAACTTTTATGACCATACACTGCATCCTCGGGTGTTTTCTTTGAGAAAAGCAGGACTACTACACTCACCCTGTGTGTCCTTTTCTAGTCTCGCTAATCATCTGAAAAGTCATTTGCCAGAATGTAACTCGGCTACAAACAAGCTCCTTGGTGGGTTCCCCGCCTTTGAAGCCTACAGTGGGTTCTTGCAGTCCCCACCACCTCCTCCCTCACGCCAGGCTCCTTAGCACACACACGCACACACACACACACACACACACACACACACACACACACACACACACAGAGAGAGAGAGAGAGAGAGAGAGAGAGAGAGAGAGACAAGGGAGAAGAGCAACATGTTCTTTTATTGATGCAAGTACATTCAGTCACACCACAACTGACATCCTGCGTATGGTACAGCTTTAGATCAGAGATCAACTCCAAATACCAAAACATCAAATGGAGGGTGTATCAAATTGGGGGCAATAGAAGAGCAATGTAGACACTTTCTCAAGAAGATACTGGAACCGATGACCCCTGAAGCACACATGGACTGAAGGCTCTTAACACATGTACAGAAAAATGCTCTAACATTATATTCCAAATATATATATTCTCAAGTTTCCAGCCTTTATCTCAAAGACATAAACAAATCGATATGTACTATCAATATACAATCTGTACCAGCTAGAAGGTCTGAAAAGTGCAAACACACTGACAATACAGTGTAGCTACTCGGCTCCCCGAGGCTAAGGGTGGCCATCGCCCACCTCCCTATGGCCTGGCCGATAATCTCTAGGCCGTCCAAAGAAGCTCTGGGAATGGGACCAACCATTCCATACTGGGCCTCTAGACAGGCAACTCCCACCCAAGCCAAGCAAATCAGTGTAGATGTCTCCAGCTGTCTGAGGGACAGAGCCATCCCACCCAGGACCCAGGGTTCACGCAGGGAAGTCAGACAGGAAAGATGAACCGCAATCCCCTGTTTGGATGAGAAATACACTGCTCCGTGTTAGACAGTTTGATCCGGAAGAGCTTTGGTGGTGGGGGCTGCCTGGCTAATTGAGTTTCAGATTACCCATGGGGCAGGGGGGGGGCTCCTACCAGAGGGAGGGGAGACTGTCTGCCACATACCCATGTTTCTTTTCCTTCTCTTTGTGTACCAGCTTCAGACAGCCTTACCATCCTTGAGTCTGTTTTGTGTTTTCTTCCCTGCAGTGCCTCTGCGCCCGGAAGACTGACAACACTACAATACCCTCCCTAGATTGGCAGAGTTGGGTTGTTGTTGTTGGTTTTTCTTTTCTTTTCTTTTTTTTTCCTTCTAAAACACAATTGAAGAACGACTTGCCAAACATATTCTCACAGAAAATATGCTGTCAGGCATCCCCTTGTCCCCTCCCAACCCCATAAATCCCTGATAAAGGAAAATGAAAATGTAAACTTTGGAAAGCCCGTATGTAAAGGTTCCCTTCCAGAAGTGTGCACACGAGACTTCCTGGCCACTCCAGCCCTTCCTGTGGGAACCTGGTGGCCCAGGCTGCTGAGGGTGGGCTCCTTGTGGCACAGGACAGAGTTGGCTTCAGTTCCAACAATGGAACAGGAAGGCTGGACTCCCAGTACCCTCTAAGGCACTAACCCCAACATCAGAGACACTGGCTGGAGAGGCGTCCGAGCAGGCAGGGCTCACATTGGTTTTGGTTGGGTTCTTTAAAAATTTTTTTTATAGGATGTTAATCATCAAAAGTAGAAAATAAAAATCTACATTTCATTAGAATAAGATGTTACCATGGTTACCATCTCCCATGATACTCTTTCCCGCCCCTCCCCAAAACAGGGCCCTGCCCCGTTTAAAATAAATAACAACAACAAAAAAAAAAGGACTGTGTAAGCGCCAAAGGCTGATGCGTGAGATAATTACCATCTTCTTTTTCATAAAAGTTATATACAAAATGGACCCCAGCCAGTGAGGCCTCGCTGCTCTTATCCTGCATCTGTCGCAATGTCACCAAGATTTGTGTTTTCTGCTTCATCTGGCATCTGCAGGCCGTGTCCTCAGGCTCTGTTAAGGAGAGTGGTCCTGCAGGTATACAGAAGGGGCTGCCTCAGGCTCCTCTGAGCAGGCAGAGGGCAGGCCCATATCTCTGTGAGAAGAAAGCCCAGGCCAGCCCTGTCTTCAGCATCTTACCAAACCATCCTAGGGAGGACCAGATCTGTCACCCCCACCCTCCCTCCCCAGGCTCAGGTTTTCCTGGCCCAGCCCACCCTCCCCCTCCCCAGGCTCAGGTGCACCTGGCCCAGTCCACCCTCCCCTTCCCCAGGCTCAGGTGCACCTGGCTCACCCCCTCCTCGCCCTCCCCAGGCTCAGGTGCACCTGGCATGTCCTACCTGAGTGCCTTCCAGCTGTCCTTCTCCATGTGATTTTCAGGACCTTCACTTTCAAAGGAGGCGATGAAGAGAGCTGAGGATGGAGAGCCCCTGAGAGCCAGCATCCCCACAGGTGGATTGCCCTTCCAGGGTCACAGGGGGTCCAGGATAAGAGGACTAGGAACTCTAACTGGGCCCTGACTGACTTCTTGGGCCACCTCAACAGGTCAAGGAGCCTGGGTGGGCATGGGAACAATTGTGCTCTTGGGGAGATGGGTGTGCTGTCAAAGACACACCCTTACCTTCCTCGCTGTAGATGGGCGCCGTGAGCACGTAACTCTGAATCTTCTTGTCCTTCTCAAAGGGACATTCTACCTGTGTCCATGTCATGAACTCGTGGATCTGTCTGGAAATTTCCCAAAATTTCTGAAAGGACAAAAACCACCAGCGGTGTGCTCGCCTGAATGAACTTAAACGCATCGAGCCAGGGCCTCGTCACTGTATCTGCTGCTGCTGCTCTTAGTCCCAGAAGGAGGAAGAGAAGCGTGCCAACCTGGCTGGACTACAGCAGCGTGTACAGCCTCAGAGATGGCAGAAATCCCTCAGGCCACGTTGCCCTGCACCCCTGCGCAGGCGACTAGGCTTACAGCAGGGCCTGTGTCTCTCCTGCACAGGAGACCCAGAAGGCCCCATCTGTGATTCCTGCCTGAGGCGCTCCCCAGCCACACCCAGCACAGGAGGGGCGACAGCAGGACAAGCCACAGTCTCCCTTACCAGGGCACCGGTATGAAAGCACAGTATCCAACTATCCCTTAGTTAATGTACCCTACACTTCCCAAGGTACCTTTGTTCTGCTCCCCAGTTTATCTGGAATCCTGCTCAAGTCCTTTCTTTACCTAAGTCCCTCTCCACCCCCAAATTCCTAAGGATGGCTCCTCCTCTGCCTCCTTAGTGGCATCAGCACTGGTACCGGGATCCCCGATAAATACAGACCCTGTGGCAACAAGCTCAGAGATCTGCTGTCCCCGCCAAAAAGACCGGAGCTGCACCTTAAGACTGAACAGCTGCCCTGACCCACCTGGTTCATCTGGCCCTGAAGGACCTTCTAGACCTTAGGCAGGACTTGGAAACCACCCCCCTGCTAGAAAACCACTGTCTGGTGGCTGAAGTTGTACAGGAGGGCTCTGGATGCCCCACCCATGCTGGGACCTCGAGGGCTTGGGCTCACTTTGAAGTTAATGTGCCCATTGGGTAGGTGGTTGGTGTGGATTTTGTGTAGAAAGTAGATGTCCTTAACGAAGAGGTTGAACACGGGGATGACAATCTTCTCACGGCTGCTGTTGGCTGTCTGGGATCTCTGTGTCGCCCCCTGCAGGGCTGTCCGGTAGTTGCAGAAGTTGCTGGAGGGGTCCATGTGATGCTGCAGGCACAGGGAAGATAGAGTGAGGATTCCCCTCTGCAGAGTATGAGACAGCAAACGGAGAAGGAAGGCGTAGTCCTGGGAGCCCAACAGCCAACAGGGGGAGGAAAGGCCCAAAGCATCCCCAGTCCTTGGAGACCTATACAGGAGTGGCACAGCCCTGTGTGCCCTGCTGGGGGTCTCGGGCCTTCCTTTATAGTAATGTTTCTCAACCTGTGGGTCACGACCCCTTTGGACCAATGGACCCTTTTACAGGAGTTGCCAAAGGCCATCAGAAAACACAGATATTTACATTACGATTCATATGCAGTAGCAAAATTACAATTATGATGTAGCAATGGGATCATCTTATGGTTGGGGATCAGCACAAGACGAGGAACTGTATTATTAAGGGGTTGTAGCTTCCGGAAGGTTGAGACCCACTGCTGTAAAGTCTCCCTTTGCTCCACTACCTAAACCAACACCTCTCAGGCCTCGCCCCACTCCATGAGGAATAAATATCAGAGTTTTCTAAACACAAAGTAGTCTGTGACCAAATACATCTATGTAAAGCTCCAGACGACCTGTCTGCCAGCCTCTGGGAACACACAGGTGGTCCAGGGTCAGGAGATGGTGATGGCTCAGTGGCCGGCATCCCTTGGTTCATCTCCTGCTCTTGTTCATTTTAGGCGTTGAATCCAAAGCAGCAGGGCCCAGGAGAGCTCAAGTGTCCAGAACCAAGGAGGCCAGTCCCGTGTGCGTAATCGTGACAGGAAAGATCCCACCCCTGCTGCCTGGGACCCCTCTGTACAACCGAGATGGGGGAGGGTCAGACACCAGTACCTCCAAGACATCAAACTTGGCTGTCTTGACTTTGGACCACGTTTTCTTCAGCCGTGCCACTGGGCTGAGGTTCATGCCAGCTGGAAGGACATGGGCAGAGGTCAGGCCAGGGAGAAGCAGGTGACAGGAGCAGCCCCACCTGTGCCTGGACACTCACATATGATGGCCATCATAGAGTTGAAGTTCCCGATGTTGAAACACTCTCGGGCCACATCAATGAAGAACTCCAGCATGCGGGTCCGGTGTTTCTTCTTTACCACCTGGAAACAGTGGGTCTGCCTCAATGTGGAACCGCCGAGGGGCCACTGGGCAAAGACTGCAGGGAGGGCATCGGATTCAGCTGCCAGGTGTGTGTGCGTGTGTGTATGCATTGTATGTATGTATGTATGTACATACATGTGTATGCGTACATGTATGCATGTATGTGTGTACGCATTACATGTATGTATGTATGTATGTATATATGTATATAGATATGTATGTAGGTATGTACATACATGTGTATGTATGTGTGTGCATTATATGTATGTGTGTATATATGTATATGTGTATTATGTACATACATGTGTATGTATGTACATGCATGTGTGTACATACATGTGTGTATGTATGTGTATGCATTAAATGTATGTATATACGTATGTATGCGTATGTATATATGTGTGTATGTGTGTGTGTGTGTGTGTGCATGTTTCCTAACACTGCTCCATCTTCATCCACTTCTCATGGGCTGAGGACAATGAAGCTCACTATAGTTGGCTCAGTAGATCTGGACACAAGAGAGCACTCCAGGGATGGGGTCTTGGTTATCATGTAAAAGAATCATTGTTGTATGTGTGAATTGGCTGACAGGGACAGGCTGGGGGCCTGGTAGTGGGCACCATGTGCATTTCTTTGAGTTCTGTGAGGACGGGAGTCAGCCTTGCAGAGATGGTGGGGAGGTCAGCTTACCCAGGTCTGCTATGGCAGAAACTTACCCGGCACACCTCTGTAGCCACGAGCATGCTCAAGCAGTTGAACCAGTTGTCATACGCTTCTAAACTGAAGGTCTTAGTCATGTCTCCACGGCACTAGAGGGACAAAGTGTGTCACAGGGAGCCCTGGGGACCCTACTTAGACAAGCCAGTTATCATGGCTGACCAGGTGTCAAGACCAAAGCTTGGCCTGGATCATGCCTGCATCTTCCTTAGCTGTTCTGACAGGCTAACCCATCAGTCCAAACTGGCTTCTCCCATGATGCACTGCTCTGTATAGTTATCGCTAAGCTCCATGATAAGTCCCAGGAAGGCCACAGTCACACCCATTGGATGGCACTGTCCAGTACTCAAAAGTGCATATCATGTACTAAGTGAGACCTGCATTCAACCTGTGTTGGGGTGCAAGTGCCAGGCTCGACTAGGCCAGCCACCAGCCATGCCTCCCAGAGTGTCCCCACGTACCCTGTGATTGTCCAGAGAGTCCATGTGGCTGATGATCTGCATCAGGTCCTCAGGGCGGATGCTGTTGACCCGTTCCTTCAGTAGGGGACAAGAAGAGAAGTCAGAGCTTCAAGGGAGCATTGACAGAGGCCAGTGCTACCCTCCCCCTCCCACTCATACAAGGATGCCACACTCTTACATACCCAACACCAAACAGAACCACAACTAGCCTGTGACAGTCATGGCAAGAGCTAGCAAGCCAGCTTCCCTATCATGGCCCAGACTGGCCAGCAGGAAGGTATCCTTGAAGTACCCCTGGCTAAGCAATGCCAAGTGTAGCCCAACCCCACTCCATACAACGCCAAAGCATACACAGCACTGACCAGTTCAATGTGAGTCAGCTGCTGGGCCAGCACCAGGGGGTCGCTGCACACACCCAGGATGTCTTTCTGGGCAGCTGGTGGCTTGGCCTTAAGGACAGGCCCTTTGTCCACAACGGGTGACCGGAGCTTCTCCCGAAGCTCTTGGAGCTGACTTCGGGCAGCCAGGGACAGCAGCAAGCTTTGTATCATTTGGGCAATGGCTTTCTTCACTGTGCCATTCTCCTGTGAGGGTCGGGGCTGCATCAGGTACTGCAGTGGATTGACAGTGAGGCCGCCACCACCACCACACAAGAGCCCCATCTCACGTCTAGGTCTATTTCTGACTTTCAGCTCCCACTCTCCTATCCAGACCTGAGTACACACCTTTGGGTCCAGAGTGGTTCCTGGGACCGCAGAAAAGGATGGGTATAGTGGGCTATCCTGCCAGTGGAGGGCACAGAAGGTAGGGCTAGAGCTTGGTTTGTGGGTCTGAAAAGTAACTTTCCCAGAGGTTGCCAGCTGAAGACACCAGGAAGGGTTTTCTCCCTGGATGGGATATCCTAGGCTCACTGGCCTCGCAAGAGTCTCTCCCTGGGCTTCACTACCCAGCAAACGGGAGCTGCTAAGCATGGGGTTCTCCATCCTGGGAAGAGGGCATGCGGCTTCCCAGCTTCTGTCTCTGCCAAGGCCAAGACAAGTCTGGGAGCCGGGAAGAGCAGACAGATGGCTCCTACCAAGGCATGGGGGTGCCGAAGGCAAAGGCAGAGCCATGGCAATTGTTGAGATGACACAGGTCCACCTAGCCCATTGCTGGCCTGCTAAGCTAGTGCCTGTGCACGCTACCCTCTTGGAAAAGGGACCACGTATAAGGATATTCCATGTAGAAACTGCCCCCCCCCCGTTGAAAACACCCAAGCAGCCTGGCCAAGGACCAAAGGAGGGCCTCACCTCATCACACTGAGTGACGCGGTGTGCGATGGCCTTCAGCTCCGCCATGACCTTCTCGTCCTGGAAGTCATAAGGGAAGGCCTCCGTCCACTCCTTCAACAGCTGCACAATCTTGGTCGAGAAGGACTTCAGCTTGGCCTGGGACAGTGGGGGGATGCGCAGGACCCCCAAATCAGAGGAGACCATACAACAGGCAACAGTAAGAAATTGCCCTTCACTCTAGGGCCCCGCCCCTCCCCGGGGCCTGTGCTGGGCATACAGCCCCCATGTGCATGTGAGGTGTCGCTGTAGCTACACCAAAGTATGTGGCTCTCATTTATCTCTTATTTCTCTGAAGTGGACCTTTTCACTTAAATTTACTTTTTAAAACAAAACACACTACTACCATGTCAGAAAGGAAGTTCTACTTGCAATAGTTAAACATTGCCCATAAAAAAAAAAAAAAAAAAACCAGGATCACAATGCAAAACTGCTTTGCCCCTCTCTGCCAAAGACAAGTTTGACAGGTACTGGGAGGAGATACGGCTCTGAGGAGGAAGCCAAGCACAGAGCTACAGGGCTGGGTCTGGCGGGGGTGGGGTGGGGGGCTGGTATGCTGGGGAAGGTTGTTTATTCTGCTCAGAATCCCTGTGTAGCCTCTGCCCTGGGGAGGAGATCAGAGAGACTCAAGATGCTCAACTGTGCCCACACAGGCCAAAGCCCGCTGACACCGCCATGGCTACTCCCAGGCCCTAATTGGTTTACATCGTCGCCACTGCCCAAACCAAACCACAGTATTGGCTTCAGATCCCTCCTGCTACGAGGGCCCACTCTCCTCAGACCCAACCTGAAGGCTCATTGAGGCCCTGCCCAGCTCAGCCTAGCCTGACACCTGTCCTGGACACTGGGACCAGCAGATACTGGCCCAGGCATCTGACCTCCAGGGCATCAGAGTAATGGTGGCTTCCTTCCCAAATGTCTCAATCCAGAAAGCTCACACAGCCCTACTGGGACTACTGATTGTTCCTATGTGAGCAGTTGCTATCCTGAGGGCATGGCCCCCACAAAGGTAGCAGTGACTAAGACCCCCTTGATGTTTTCACCACACAACCTCATTTCAGGGAATCCAGCACTGGTAGGAGGTGAGCTGTCTGTGAGCCCTCGCCCCAGGAGGGTACAGGCACTCACCGGCTCCGAGTCCAGCTGCACTTAACTCTAGTGCAGCACCTTTAGGCCTGCGGGGCCACTCCTCAGGGCTGCAGTGTGGCAGAGCAGCTCTGCCAGCACTGGATCTCAGGGCTGACCCACTCTGTACCCTGCCCATCTTCTCTATTCACTGCCCCTCTTTGGCCCAGGAGACAAAGGGTCATCACCCCTTCAGCGGCCATCACCCCTTCAGCAGCCATCACCCCTTCAGCGGCCATCACCCCTTCAGCGGCTTACCTTCTCAGGCCCAGCCTCTAGCTGTTGCCTCTGCTCCAGGCAGATCTGCCCTACTCGAGCCAGAAGGTCATGAGGGGGCATGAAGACCCGGGAACTCAGGAGAAACGTGAAGATGTATGTCCGCTGCAGGAAGGAGGGGGAGAGGTTGATGGCCAGAACATTCCCATGGGTATGCTCGGTTGTGCTTGGCCTGGCTTCTCCTCTGCCTTCATGGTTTCCTTTACCTTGTATGACCTTGTTTCTCTCTATTGCTAGGTTTGCATAATTAGGACACACATCTCTGTTGGAATTCTGCAGTACCCTCTGTCCCAAAATAGGGGAGGGTGGCCCTCCAGGCCTGTTGCTGGGTTTCTTAGGTGACATTCTGTGTCTTCCATGGGTCCATTCTTACAGGACCTTCATGGGCTCCTGCCCATGGACAGGTGGTACTGTAGGTTGGGGTTCTCTGGGGGACTCTACCCCACTCGGACCTTGGTCTATCCCCATTTGGCTGATGTAGGCTGGGATGCCTAGGTCCCTAGGTCCCAACTCCAAAGCCACCGGACAGGAATTTCCCTGCTCCAATCTGAGGCCAGCTGGGCTTAGTCAGCAGGGGGTGCACGCAGCCTAAAGAAGGACATGTCTGTGCCATAGGGGCATGCAAGACTACTGGAGGCAGCTCTCCCTGTGACACTAGGTCTTCCTCTGACCCTGTAAGCTTCCTGTAACATGTCCCAAGGTGTATAGCATTAGTGTTCAGGCACCTCAGGCAACTCAGACATGCAATGGAAAACATATTAGGGTCACATCTTGGATTCTTAGCTCCACTCTACAAGGAGTGGAAACCTTCTGGTATGTTTTCATGGTATGTGTGTGCTCAGCAGTTACAAGGAGAGAAGATCAGAAACTCTGAAGACAAGCCAATGAACTGCTGGACATCCCACTCTACTTCCTGACCTGCTAGACCATCCTGGGAACCTGCAGGGGGCATCCCAGGGCACAGTGTTCTGAGAACTAACTGGGTGGCAGCAGACTGAGATTCTGTGATAGCCCATCCAGGGACCTTTCCTTGCTTTGGTACAAGATCACAGATTCACAGCACAGCCAGAGCTAAGGGACTGTGGCCCTGCTGTGGGTTTCTTCTGGACCTAGGCTTCCTCTGTCCCAGTCTCTCACCAGCCATTTCTGTACCATCAGCACCATAGTCAGCCCTAACTATTCCTTGACAGGGCTTATAGGCTGGATGGATGGAAGGAAGCACAGGGAAGGCTTGCCTTGCCAGAGCCCAGGGAGGGCAAGGGTGGCCTTAAAGACAGAGAAGCCAAGCAGCCCAAAGCACTGCCCTTGAGAGGATGGAGAGATGGCTCAGTGGTTAGGAGCACTTGCTGCTCTTCCACAGGACCCGGCTTTAATTCCTAGCATCCACATGGCAGTTCACAACTGTCTCTTTACTCTAGTCCAGAGGTTCCAGGTATATATGCAGGCAAAATAGTTATATATGAATATACATATATATAAATATATTCATATATAAATATTTAAATATATGAATATATATTCAATCAATCAATTAAATATATCCAGGTATAGTGATGCACACCTTTAATCCCAGCACTCTAGAGTTAGAGGCAGGTGGATCTCTGTGAGTTAAAGGCCAGCCTATATAATGAATTCCAGGATAGCCAGACCCACATAGTGAGACCATGTCTCAAAAGACCAAAAAAAAAGAGAGAAAGAAAAGAGAAAGGAAGGGAGGGAGGGAGGGAGGGAGGGAGGGAGGGAGGAAGGGAGAGAGAGAGAGAGAACAGAAGGAAGGAAAGGAAGAAAGAAAAAAGAGAAGAAAAAAGGAAGGAAGGAGGGAAGAGGAAAAGAGGCAGCTATAGAACAGCAATTCCTCCTGCCCTGTTCTGAAGGCCAGGAGCCTCAAGTCTGCCCCCAGGACAGACAGGATTCTGGGAAGGACAGACAGGGGTGGCTGGGACAGACAGACAGGGGCTGCTCAGACAGACAGACAGGGAGGAGCTGCTTGTCTGGGACTAGCCTGCAGAGCTACTCTTGCTAAGAGATGTCACCCATCAGAGGTGGAAGGAGACCAAACATGACAAGAGACTGTCTTCCCTGATCCCAGATGCCACCTTGAGGTAAGGAAGAAGGCTTTGGACTATTGATGGGTAGGTAAAGGGCTCCGGCATCCACAGGCCTCAGAGAAGGGGTGTCTCTTCTTCCTTGAGGATTTGTGCTTCTCAGCTCAGGGATGAGCTCTAGGGAGTAGTCTGGGCTAGCAGGTCATAGGACCCGATGCTGGCCTCACCTTCTCTCAGGGGTGGGACCTCTGTATATCTCTGCTTCCTACGCGTCCTCCCTGTTTTTATCTACTTGGAGCATAGGGAAGTCACTTCAGCTTCCTCTAGACAGGCTTCTAGGAGCACAGTAGGAGATGATGAAGGCCCAGGAGGCAGGCAGTATTGGCCCTGCTGCCCATCAACCCCTCTGCTCTGTCTAACTCTACAGCCCCATCTGGGTCTCCCTCCCCTCCCTGAAGATTTCCCCTCCCAGTCACTTGCTGTTGCAGCTCCCTCAGGTCCCAGCCACTCACATCAGGATAATAGTCCACCGTTGGAACCAGATGCTCCATCAAGGCCTCCAAGGACCCAGAAGTGAGGCGTCCATCTTGAAAAATGAGGTCCTTGGAGCCGCTGCTGGCCCCACCTCCTCTCTCCCCCATGCCAGGCTGCACCTGTCTGTTACAGTTGGGCCCAAGGATGCTGGAGAAGACCACAGATGTCTGGGGCATAGCTTCCTGGGAAAGAAGAACAAGGGTATGAGATTTGTCCCAGGTGGCCGGCAGTCTACGTGCATGCAAGGCTGACTAGGAGCCCCAAGGAGAGGAGCTTGGGCAGCTTGGTGGTCCCCCAGATGCTGCAGCTCTGATGAGAATTTCTTCACCACCTGCTCCTTGGATCCTAGATCTCACTCCAGGGACCCTGACTCAGTGTAGGGTCTCTGTGTCCCAATCATAGGCCTCCTGGGACTGTATCCAGAGAATAAACGCAGGAGCAAGTATAGGGAGCCTGTGGTCAAGACAGCCAAAGTGATGGAGTGTGAATGATGGATATGTGTGACTACTGATCGCTCATTAGCTATGCGGCTCCTGAGGAGCACCAAGGAACACCCTTCAGGGCAGCAGATGTCAGCTCCTGAGACTGATGCGCAGAGGGATTAAGGGATTAGCAGAGGCAGTAGTCTAAGGGCTGGGCTAATCAGTATATGCTGTAGGGCCAGAGTATAGTGTGCTGCTGCCGCTGCTGCTACTGCTGCCGCTGCTGCTGCTGAGAGAGAGCTTAGGGTCTGCTCTGAACAGAGAAGCTAAGAAATACGGCCAGAGAAGCATCTGGAAGCTGATTATTTGGTTTTGCTGGAACACTGGGAGAGCTTGTCTGGTCAAGAAGCAGCAGATGAGGCGGGGTGATGGACAGTTCCACCTTACCAAGCCTGAGCCACTTACCAGCACAGCACAGAGTAACAGACGGGGTCTGGGGAAACGTCTGTAACTGGCTTTTGGACATGTGGAATTGGTGCTAAAGCAGGCAGGGCAGTATCCTGGTGGAATTGCACTCTAGGACTGCCTACGCTGGATGGGAAACCTCAGAGTTTGTCTCTGGAAAACCACTGGAGTTTTGCCTCTATGGAGGCAGCAGGGCTCTGGACAGGAGGTATAATTGAGGGTAAGGGACATGCTCTAACTTCCCACTAACTCATATGGCCCCTGTGGAGCCCCTTGGGCAAGGCTGGTATAGTCAGTCTGCTGGGAGAACCACAGACAGGTGGAGGCTGCATGGGTCTCAGTATAGTGTGATTCTGCTACTACTGAGGGGAGAGAAGCCTGAAGAGCCAGTAGGAGTCCTTGGGACAGGCACAGTTCCCAAAAGGCTACCCTACCATGGGACTCTGAAGTCTGCAGGAATCACTTGGAGGGGACACACGGCAAAAGCCAATACTCAGTGTTGTAAATGGTGGTAAGTGGTGGCACCGAGCCATCTCATTTATTCTGTACTGTCATGCTACTCTGCCCTGAAAGCTCGCACAGAGGTCAAGTCACAGCCACTGGTCTCACGGACACCTGGAGGCCAGGATGCCGAGACAGCTGGCAGGAAAGGCAGGAGGAGGAAGGCTTGAGCGGGGAGTCTCAGGCTCTGGGAACCTCGGGGCAGTGGAAGTGCACTTCTGAAGTCTTCGAGGAAGCCACAACACCCCTTATAAGATCAGCCCTAGGCCCCCATCACCTGTACCATTGATTGGTGTCACTTGCATGTCACATGTGCACCAACGACACAGGCAGCCCACTCGACATGGATACTCTATAATATTAAATGTGGCCCCTCGTGGCAGCAAGAGCACCTGATCTTGTTAAAATTCAAGATCTTGTTCCAGGCCTGGCTCGCCAAGAACCTGTCCCTGACCAAGACACGGGGATGTCTCTGGTGCAGGCAAACAGAAGGCCAGGGAATCTGCATCCCCTGCACATTCCAGCCTACACACACACACACACACACACACACACACACACACACACACACACACACACATACACTGTGGCCATACATGGGAATAGCACAGAGACTTCTGAAAGCCACCTTACTCAGCTCTCAAACTATCTGGGGGCAAGCTTGGCACTGGCATTTTCTGAGCATTTCCAGGTACAGAGGAGTATCAGGAAGTCCCCTGCAAAGCTCCTGGCTGCACCCAGACCCCTGGTGAGGCTGTAACCATTGAGAGGACCCAGGAAGTCCCCCAGGTCAGCCAGAGGGACTAGGAGAGACCTGGAGTGGGCTGGTTTCTGAGGCCCATCTTTGCCTCTGCCCTTAATCCAAAAGCAGTTAACCTGGGCCACGCTGCCGTCCTTGCATGCATGGGGAACAGGCTGTGCCTGGCTGACTATAACCCTCCTCACCCCCTTCTTCTCCGTTCAAACAAGAAAACAAGCGCCTGCTAATTACAGCCCTAATCAACTCAGTAAAGCACCTTGCAGCCAGACAGAGCAAGTGACTCACTGTCTCCTTGCAGACAGTCTTAAAAGCTTCTCAATTCCCAAGTCAAGCAGGTGGTACGAGGGCAGGTCCAGGGATCCATGCTGCAGGGCTACCAGGAGGGTCTCTCCTCCCTAGAGTTGGGGACCCTGTTTCCTCACCTGGGTTTACCTAGCGTTGTAGAGCCACCACTGAGGAAGGTCACCTCCCTATGTGGACAGAGTTCTCCTGGCCTGAAAGGAATTGAGCTTGGGTGAGCATGACCCACTGCCTTCGGAACCAGAGAGGCCTTCAGGGTCCGGGTGAGCACGGAGGGCTGTCTAAAAGAGGTGGAGAAAGAAGCCCTTTGCAAGCCACTGAAATGGATGAGCTGCAGGCCGGCCAAGTGGCCCAAGGCAAGACAGCCACAGGGAGCAGGTCTAGGAGCTTCCTGTCACTACCCTGTTGCCTCTTGCCAGCGTCCCTGTCACTTCCTCTGCACAGCCTCGTCCTTCCCTCGAGGCTCAGCCTGCTCAGCATTCTCCTGTTCCTTCCTGATCAAGAAGCCGCTCATGGTGGCCTCGCTGCCAAGTCATGCTTGCTGCCCCTCCTGGGCCCAGTACTGAAGGCGCTGTCTCAGGATGTTACCAGGGTCATGTCTGTACCCACCTATGGCCATCCAGCCTCATCTCCCTAAGTCTTCTCCCATGACTGCAGGTCTTAGGTCCAGTGCATGGGAGAGCGAGCTTGGCACATGGATTCAAGAACATACTCGCTCACTGTCTCCACCTCTGTGATCAAGCCCCTAGGCTTCTCTACACCCGTCCCCTCAGACGTAGCCTGGTGGGTTTCTTATCCTTCCTCCCTATAGGGCCGTGTGAGGGCTAAGTCAGAAGATGAGAACTAGCAAGTGCGTGTTCCTAGGGCAGTGCCAGCTATGGCCATGTGACCTGTGATGTGCCCTGCCCCGTGGTTCAGTGGTGATCCCTGATTCTGACCATGGCCTCTGACCTAAGGGACACACCAAAGCTCTTGCTGAGGCCTGAGACAAGCACACCAGAGCTATGCGCACACCAGAGTCTGGGGCTGCGACAGGTAACGCCTAGGAATGGTTACACTCTGTATGCACATTTCCATCTGTGGGACACAGAGACCCGTAAGAAAACTCCACCTCCTCACACTTCACAGAGCTCTGCCAAAGACAGCTTTGCGAACACATTCCCATATCTATGCATTCTGCCTGCTGCTCCCCAGGGACCACACTCCCCAGTGCAGCATTCATACACATCTCCACTTCAGCTCTGGGGATCTGGGCCTGGGAGATAGCAGTCATTGTTTCTCTCCTGTGCCCCTTCAACATCCATAACACGCTCCCGTTGATGGCTCCGAAGTGTAAGGAGGGAAGGGTGAGGAACGCACACCTAGTGAAGAAACAGCTTCCCTCCAGCTGTTGATAGGAGCAATCGTTGCATCTTTGTAAGTCTCAGGACCACAGCCACAGACTGCAGCATGGCCTCCTGACTGCGGGAAATGTAGTAGGGGGTGGGGTGGGGGTAAAGAAAGGATAGCTTCAAGCTCAGAACAAGCACACTGAGATGTGAACCAGGCAGGCTGCAGGACAGAAAAGGATAATGGCCCCAGATGTGAAGCTGCTTCCAGCAGGTGTGTGATGGAGCTTGGCCCCAGCACAACACAACAGCAGTGGCAGGCAGCCAGGGCTGGGAGACTCTTGTGGATCGGACAGAGCTGAGAGAATAAGATAGCTAGCAGTTACTCTGGGCTGCAAGATACTCTGGGAAAGAACAAGATGGGCAGCAAGATTTGGCAACAGATCATAAAGAAGGTCCCTTCTTCCAATCCTGGCAGAGATTTTAGTGCCCCTCTATGCGCCAAGCAGCCCAGACCAAGCTGGCTGTAGCCACTATGGGGCCATAATCACTTTTCCTGTTGCTGTGATAAAACACCCAGCAAAACTGACTGAAATGAGAAAGGGCTGTTCTGACTCACAGTTGGAGGGTTCAATCCATCTTGGTGGGCAAGGCTCGGCAGCAGAGGATAGAGGTCACAGGTCACACTGCATCCACAGTGGGGAGGCTCTACTTGGAGAATACTGCCCTCTGCTTCCAAACTCTACATGGGCTAAGAGACTCTGCCCCCTGGGGGGAGTCCTGGGACTGAGAGCAGCTGCTGCAGTGGAGACCAAAGGGTCCAGACCAGAGGAACCCACTGCCTTTCCTCACTACACACTGTGTGGGCATCTTCACATCCACTCCTGCATGTGAATGGCCCGGGCCATTTATTCTTCTGTCCCCTCCCTCTCTTGGATCCTTTTCTTGTTTCCTCTACTGTGGATGCCCATGGAAGACAAGAGCTAGGTCCATGGAGGACAAGAGCCAGGTGGGGTGGGGAAGCCAGGGTGTGGTTTGGTCTCTAGAGGTCTCATTAAAGACTCAGCCCCTGGCTGCCAGCAATCAGCCTAGTGGGACCAGGGAAAGATAGATGCTGACCTCAGGGTAGAGTCAAGTCACTGCAGGTTGTTCCCCTCTCTCCTGTCCCCACCCTGTGACTGTGTGCATGCTTTGGGGATAGTCTCAAGAAACACGCCCTTATTTTTTTTTTTCCTCTCTGCCTCTAACTTGATACCTCGGAGGCTCTAGACAGCAAGTCTGGAGACTGGGGAGGGCAGAGTGACGCTGTAAATGATTAGCTGGGACAAGAACATTTTCCTTCAGGAGATGGGGGCATTAGGGGGCGTAGAGGGAGGCAGTGCAGCCTGTTCTGGGTCCTGGAAACATCTGAGGCCCAGCTACCTGCTTCTAACACCAACTCTCTCCGGCAGGTTCCTTCCCAAGAGGAGGCGAGGGTCAGCAGTCTTCCCAGTACACCTCATCCAACGCATCTTTTCTAAAGTGCAAGTCTCCTTCCCAGAGACACTAAGGGAAGGACTTTGGATGTCCCAGAGGGACAGCCAGCTAGCAGGCTGCCCTTCAACCCAGCCAACCCCATTCCAGCAGAGAGTAGGGCAATGAACGGCCTAAGAAGGGGCCAGTTTCACGCACATCTGGGAAGCAGGAGTTGGGCATCCTCTGTTGTGTCTTGGGATTGCCAAGAACATTCAGAATTCCAGAGCCCTTCCCAGATTCGAGTCTGTGGTTCTGGAAATTTCTAAGAAGTGTAGAAGTAGCTCTCAACTAACCTTGTTGAATTTTAAATTCTATTGTTAGAAATCAGAGGAAGCCATGAACTGGGGTATCCATGTAGCTCGACACACATAAATGTGACTCCTACAACACAGAAGAAAGCTCGATTCTCAGATAAGGGCAGCAAGCCCTGGCCCTCAGGACCTCCATTCAACTGCTCAGGCCGGCAGTGATGTGCAGGTAAGCCCAGCCTTGCCTTCCCCCCCACCTCCCCAACATCTCCTCAGGAACACGAAGGAAGGCTGAGAGGGAGAGAGGAAGGCCGATCCTCTATCCAGATGGACATGAGGATAAAGATACACTCCTTCAGCGTGCTGCACGTGGTTTCAGGGGCTCTGGGGCTCCCAGGGGGTTGTCCTTAGGCCCAGGCAAAGCAACCAGGATTTCTGAAAAACTAGGACAAAAATGGCCCTGAGGGTACACTTTGCATAAACACCCAGGGTTCTGTCAGAAGGTGGAGGGGCATCAGCCGGCTCCCTGCCTCTGCCAGTTTGGGGAGGGGTCTGCTCTCTGAGGCAGCACCAGGCTTCTATTTTTTAACCTACTCAACAAAAACTGAGACTATTTTTAGCTCGGCAAGCTGCAGGACATCACAATTAGCAACTGAAAATTACACATCCTGCCTGTCTCTCCTCTGCTGCCTGGGCGGGGGTGCTCCAGGATGGAGCTGGGGCCCAGCCTTGTGCCCCTACCCTCAAGGGCACAAAATCTAAAGGGCAGATCAGAGGCCACAGTCAGGGATATGCTGGATGCCTAGACTCAGGGGGAGGGCACATGAGCCCAGCTCTGCCAGGGACCCTACAATGGCTCCCAATCACTCTTTCCAGAAAGCACTTGCACTGGGCTGGGGCAGGGAGAGAGATGCCAGAGAGTACACTCCTTGTTCATTAATGGACGCTCACTACATACACAACCAGCTTCCTGGAGCCGGTACAAACCTTCAGTGAGCCTTCAGTGGGGCAGAGAATTTGCACCAGAGGCTTTGGGCCTCTGTCACATCTCCAGAAGGCTGCCATCAGGTCGCTGGCAGGGCCACCACATTCTCCAATACAGCGGTTCTAAATTATAATTAGGACTCGGAGCAGGCGCTGAGGAAGTGTAAGCAGAAGACTCGGTGTGTTGGGTGAGCACACCTCCCTACAGGCTCAGCTCCTCAGCCTTGAAAGGGGAGGCTCAAGAGCCAAGCATCTCTTGTTTAGAGACTACTAGGCACTCACTAGGGACCACTCTTCTTCCTACCTTTAGGGTCTGTTCCTTCCTGCCAACAGGGGGCACAAATGAACCTCCCGGCTCTCCAGCCAGAGTTCCCTCAGGACAGGAACTTCCACATCCCCTCACCAGCACCTCTTTGTCACTACTATACCCTCAGGGCCTGCATTGAGGGGCAGTGGGAATCTGACTGGCAGATGGAGCCCCCATGTGCACAGGTAGGGGTTCAGGAATCTGCTGAGGCAAAACAAGACTTCCTGCCCTACACTAACAACACCTTTATCATCAACTCCCCTACCCCTCACTACGCAGGTTTTTGTTTCCCACAGGCTGACTTTCCCATCTCCACTTGGAGCAGGTAACACTTGGGGAGCCTGGCCCAAGTCTTGAGTGAAAAATACATGGCTCAGTTTCCCAGGATACAGCCCATGCCACAAGCTACAGGTGAGCTACTGCCTGAGAGTCTTTGGCTCAGGCTCTGTCCAGCCCAAAAGCCTCCCTCAAAGATTCCCCTGGAGACTGTCTTCCCTCCTCCAAAGTTAGGGTCCTGAAGTTGGAGCTGAAATGTCTCCCTTATGCTCTTTTATTTTGTGATTTCTTTCTTTCTTACTTTTTATGTATATGAGTGTGTTGCCTGTATGTGTACATATATACACAGACACATATATACACATATGCATAATATATACACATATATTCATATACACATATACACTCACATATATGTACACATATACATAATATATACACATATATACATATACATATATACACACATATATATACACCATGCATAATATATACACATATACATGCACACACACACACACACATATATGTATATATATATATTGCACATACACACACACACACATATATGTATATATATATATTGCACACACACACACACACACACACATATGTACCATCTGTGTGCCCATGGAGGTAAGAAGAGGCCTTGGAATCCCCTAGAACTGGAGCTACAGGTCATTGTGAACCATTATATGAGTGCTGAGAACCAAACCCAAGTCCTCTACAAGATCAGATAAATGTTCTTAACTGCTGAGTGAAACCAGCTCTTCAGCTCCCCCTTTGAGCTCTGGTTGTGGTCCTGTCCTCTGGATCCACACACAGCAGATGGGTAAGGTCTAGCCACAAGCATAGCCTAGGCCTGAGCTGGCCAAATAGCAACTATGTCATTCTGCTGAGACGAAGCTCCTCCCCTGTAACATGTGATAGTGAAGTGAAGCTTTGAGGCCCACAGCCTGGGGTGCACCTGGCTGCTTCAGCAAGAGCAGGACACAGACTGAGAGATGATATAGGTCTTCCCCTGGCCAGGCCTCTGGGCCCCCTGTTAACACCTTGTAAGGCAGCCAGTTGGCCCACAGCAAAGATGGAGAAGACAGATGCCAACTCTGACTCCTGGCAGATGGATCCCTTGGCCTGTTATTCAGCCCTATCCCAGGCATGGAGGCTCAAAGCAGCCATGGCCTAGGGAGACCACTTGCCTCCTGTATAGAAATAGCATGCTACCTTCTTGGCTCATAGCCCCTCCAGTTGTCACCCTCTCCCCCCTTTGACCACCTGTGCTCTCTACAGCAAGCAAGTTCTTGGGAGAACCAGCCCCTAACCCAGTGACTGATCTGCGGGAACACTGAGCCCAGAGGCCATGAGATAGCTAGGGGTCAATAGGCCATACACTGGCTCCCACATAAGTCTAACCTCAAGGAGCCATAGTTACAGCACCATAAAGGAAGATGACATTTGGGGCAGGTAAGATGACTCCTCACATAAAGGCACTTGCTCCAAGCCCAAAGAGCTACCTGAGTTTGATTCCCAGGACCCCCACGGTGGAAATAGAGAACTGACTCTTGCTATTCTCTGACCTCCACAGACATGCCAGGACACAGGTGTCTCACACATAAATAAATAAATAAATAAATAAATAAATAAATAAATATCATTAGATTTTGGGGGTTCTTTTTAAAAAAAAAAAAAGGGCCACAATTGCCTTGCTGTGATCATAGAACAGGCCAGGGCCTGGCACAGGGTAGCAGGCTGGGTTCCCACAAGGAGGTGGCTGCCATGGGAACCAGAGTGGCAGCCACAGCACCTCCTCTGGTCCTTCTCCACAAAGGTGGGGCCTGAGCACACCACCGATAATTAAAGCTTTGTTGTGGGCACGTGGCTCTTTTTTTTTTTTTTCTGAAATCCTTTCTATTACCATATTTACTATGAATTAGTGGGAGGAATCCTGCCATCTCCTCATTCCTAGCTGCAGATCCTGCTACGGCTGAGCATCCTCCTCCTCTTTCCCTCCTCCACTGCCTCTTTTCATCTATCAGCTTCTTGTGGTGGCTGCTTAGGGGACAGACTGTCATTGTCCACCAATAACTAAGTCCATTCTCAAGGTCTGAGAGGCGTGGGCTGGGAGCAGGTGGGATGTCAGAGAATCCCTGGCCTTTGTCAGTAGGCGGGGTGGCTGCGACTTGCCTCCTACCAACCCCAGGCTTGGGCAGTTGCAGTTCTTGGCCTATGTCATCATCTCCTCTTATGCTGACTCTATAGGAATGAGCTGCCTCCCTTGCATGCAGTTTGGCTTCCGGGTCTTGTATTTCTGGAGCCCAAGTGGCCACAGACATGGACAACAGGCAAATAGGGCATCTTAGCAAATGGCCATCCTCTTCCCAGGGAGCTATGGCAGAGGGAGGAGAAGTGATGTGGGAAGCCAACCTCCTGGGGTCCTGAAAAACACTGGAATAGGATGCCCTGCTGCTGGTCAGAGCCTAGTGTGGCAGCCACTCTTACATGGATCCAACAGGAAGAGACCTGAGTGCACAACTGACAGCTTGGTCCAGGCCATAGCCCTGCACAAGGCTCATGGCATGTGAGAGGCAACAAGATGGCTGGGTCAGAGGTGAGGGCCCTATGGAGGCTAGACCAGAAGAATGGATAGGAGGGGAAGGATGGCAGGTGTGTCGCAGAGCCATCAGCCACCCTCCATAGCTGCCTGTGGATGCTGAATATAGACAAGGAACAAGGGGTCCTTTTCATTTTAAATGACACCTAATTAGACCGAGTAAAGATTTTTTTCCTTTGTGTTTAAAAACAAATCATTGCACTTGCTTGGGTTTTCATCTTGGCAGATGTCCAGAGATGCATCCCTGAGACCCATATGGCTTGGAACAGGGAGCCTTCTGTGAGTCAGTGAGTGGGAAGGGTGGTGGAGGGGCACCTACCTACTCTCTGCTGGGCCCTCGTCCAGTGGCTGCAGACTCTGAGACAGGACAGCACACAAGTCCAAGTCTCCCAGTATTGCATGCACAGCAGCATTCCTGTGTGTCCACCCAGGGCCAGTGGCGTATCCACCCTTGTCCTTCCTTCCCTAAGGCAGCTCACATTACTACATCTCGGTTTCCAGGAAAAACTACAAATGTCCAAAAGACTGAAGCCATCATCCTGGAACTTACAGCTCATAGATGATACACAGGGTGTTTAAGACTTGTGAGTGGAGCCACCATCGTTAGGGATCCCTCCCTCACCTAGCCAACCGTAGAGGATTTTTGGGAAGGCTGGGGCAGCCTGGGATGAAAGCTGAAGAGAGTGGCTAGATCCTGAGAGACAAAAACAGGGGGGGAGGGGAGCCCTCACAGAAATTCTAAATAAAACAAAAATATGGCAAAGGAAACAGGGGGAAGGACTTGCCAAGAGATAAAATAAATAGATTTAGTTGGAGGCAATAGAACTCCTTAAATTCAAGAGCTGCCTCTTGGAAATACAGCTAAAAAGATACATCTTGCAATGGGACACAGTGGTTTATATCTGTAATTCTGACACTTGGGATTCTGAAGTGGGGGGGGGGGGGGCATGAGTTCCAGGTCAGCCTGGGCCACACAGTGAGACTCAAGTCACAAAAACAACAAACAAACCAATTTTCCCAAGACTCAGTGGAAGTATGACTCAGTGGTCAGGTCAGGCCTAACATGTACAAGGCCCTGGATTCCACTGAGAGACAGAGACAGGGAGAGAGAGATCACTCGTCCCTGGCAATTCTAAGCAACGAAAGCAAAGTAAGATGGAGGGAGGGAAAGGGGCAAGCTTTTTACAAACCCCACTATGCAACTTTACATGGCTGAACACCCTTTGAACTGGCATCTTTCTAGAAAATACAAATATTCAGAACAGACTAATCATGCATAACCATGTTTAGAACTTGAATACACCGATAAGTGCAGTGAATGTTAAGGAAGTTGACGGCCACCTAGACCTTGGGAGGAAACAAAAGCAGGCCCATCTGCGGGTTCCTAAAATGAATTATTTCATGCCTTTGAGAATCAGAGAGTTTTGTATGATACTTAAACCACTCAGAGCCAGATGTGGTGGTGCATGCCTTTGATCCCAGCACTCTGGAGGCAGAGGCACGCAGGTCTCTATAAGTTGACAGTCAGCCTGGGTTACATAGTAAGCCCAGAACAGCCAGGGCTAAAAGAAGAGCTGCTATGCCTCCTCCCAAAACAAAAACTAACTAAAGAAAGAAACAAACAAACTAACTAATTCAGCTATTCAATCCTTCAGATTTCTTGCTTTCCTGCTCATCCTGTGAAGTTAACAGAGCCAAGAACTCCAACATCTGTAGCATGGAAATGTGAGACACCTATAAACATAGCTGGAAAATACACCAGGAAACAGCATCAAACCAAAGAAGCGAACTCAGTAACATTTTAAAGCACAATAGAGCCTGACCTAGACCTATTTATTCCAGGAATGAGGGGACAAATAAGCCCAGAAAGATCATAAGTCAATTCATGGATACACTCAAGAGAAACTGTTGATGCTTCAACTAGATACAGGAAAGCAGTGGTAAAACTGTATCCGTTCTCCGTGAGTACCTGCTCGTTTGGCAATGAGTGCAGGGCTGGGGTGACAACAGAGAGCTGCAGACACCACAGGGCCAATGGCAGACGTAGAGAAACAGGACAGTGAGGCAAGCCCAGGAGGACCAAGTCCACAGGAAATATTGCTTTGTGTCCTGGGACTCAGCAACTCCCAGGGAAAACAGACAGGGGTGCTGTGCCCACTTTCTTCCAGCCTTAGGCACCCCAAGGCCACCGCTGCCAGAGGCCTAGAAGCACCGGTGAAAAGATAAAGAGGCTTGAACAAAGCCTTGGGCCAGCAGACAAGTAGGCAGCACAGCTGAGGGCCACCAGGATGGAGCAAGCTCATCAGGCTTCCTTAAACTCTAGACTTTTCACCCTCCAGCTACATTTCACACCATCCCTGCAGACTACAGACTCTATGGTCTCCTCTGGGGCTAATGATGCTTCCGTCCCTGCCCAGCCCTCAATGCCCACGGTCCTATCAGCGGTAAGGCCTCTTTGCTGTGCCATCAAAACACATCAAATCACCTCTCTCTCATCCAGAATCCAAGCTCCATGCCTGTGCTCCCTGGCTGGCCCTGTCATGGCCAGCACTGTCCTTGACCCTCCCACGTGAAGCATCCAATGATGGCCTGACAGCCCCAGGCATTGTTATCCCTTCCAAGACCCTAGGACAATAGCCTGTCATGCTGGTCTCTAGTGCTCCCAAAAGCCCAACCTCCCACACAGATGGCTTCCCCACCCAGGCCTGCCCTGTCTTCCTTAAATGTTCCCACTCACCTAGTTCTTTCTCACTCTTCTTCAGTGGGGTCCTTACACCCACAGGACATCTCTGACGCCTCTTCTGGCTACCCTGACAAAGGCACAAACATCACCCCACACTGGTAGTCAGCTCGCTAAGCCCAAGTGTGCCACACATCCCTGGGGAGACCGGGGCAGGCTGTGTAGCCCCCTGGTGGTTAGTAGAATGATGTGTGTCAATGAGCTAGAACTGAGGTGCCAATGTAGGGCCCCTTCCTGTCCTAGGACCCTGTCAACCTGTTCCCCAGCAAAAAGTAGGTGGCACAGCAGAGTGACGCAGGATGGGTATTAGCAGAGGAAACAGTCACCGGAGCTGAGCATCGTTTTACGTCTGCATGATACCAGAATCATCCTTCCTGATGCACTCCTGCTGTGGGCTACTCCTCTACGTTCATCTTTAGTCCTTTCTGCCATGTAACTTAGTCTGTATATTACTCACTGTGGAGGTGCTCAACCTTCCTAATGTTGCGACCCTTTAATGCTGTTCTTCGTGTTGTGCTGAGCCCCAGCCATAAAATGTATTTCGCTGATACTTCATAAGTATAATTTTGCTACTGCTATGAATTATAATGTAAATATCTGACATGCAGGCTATCTGAGAGGCAACCCCTTGAAAGGGTCGTTTAACCCCAAGGGGTCTTGACCCACAGGTTAAGAACCAATGATTTTCTGGCACCCAGATGAGCTCTGTGAGGATAAGAACTGTTGCCTGCTTAGTTCTCTGCAAACCACAGTGCCAGCGCATAGCAGGTGCTTAATAAATGTGCATTGTCTGTCCTACATCTTCAGCCCATTAATGTTGGCTCCTCATCTCCACTCTTCCAAATCAATGGTCTGCACTGGGTCTGGTCTAGACAGGTCTGTGTACTGCTCCTGAATCCCACTGCCCACTATGGCTCAAAACAGCTAGAAAGGTGCAGTGGTGGCTCAGGCCCAGGGTTAATTTTAGGGAGATTCTCAGCCTTCCCCTCACTAGGCACTCTTCTCTTTAAACACATGACATTTGAGAATGCACAGGCACAGCCTTGCCCCCACACCTGCCTCCTCTTAACGGCTCTCACTTAAGCCTCCCATATATAAACACGTCCTCTCTCCCGCCCACACATCGCACATACAAGCGCACACCTCCCACATGATCAACCACTCCATCACAGACCGCCCCCACTCCAAGCACTTATGGAGTAAACAGTGGTTCTGAGCCCAAGGATAGGGGAAATTCCAAGATCGCCACTGCTTTTTACAAGTCTGCTCTGTCCAGGACAGCCCTTTGCTTTCTCTTCTGCCGCACCCGGACCCTGCTGCGAAACACCCCACCCCACCCCCACCCCCTGCAGGTTTTCAAGTGGCGCTTTACAGCGGAGCCGCTGGTGTCAGCAGAGGCTAGGAAGGCAGCAGCTGCACCTTGGGCGAGGCCCAAGTGGCGGCAGGTGTCCGGGCAGGGACAGGAGAGAGAGTTGCCCTGGTTGTCCTGGGGGCGAGCACCCTCCTGGCCGCGCTTCCCAAGCTCTGGGGCACAGAAACCTTAACCTTGCGGTCCTGCTGTGGTCAAGACACTGCCCTGGAGTGCTCCTAACCCGCAGTCCCGCACTGCCACAACCCTACCTGGGGCTCCAGAAACATCCTGGCTACAGCTCCCGCTACCGGACCCGCAGGCGGTGTAGAAGCCCGACTACCCTCCGGGGCTGAGCCAGTGCCGCCCAAGCCCGGGGACTTCCCTCCCGTGACCCAGCCACCTCCCGCCCGGGGCGGGGCTGGCGAGCCTCGTGAACAAGACCCTGGGAGGAGCACTAGCAAGGGACAGGGCGAGGCACAGTGAGGCGTGAGCACCCGCAGGGTTTGTGGTGCTAGGTTTGGGAATGGCGTAAGGGTCAAGGCTCTGGGCTCTGGGCGGGGTGGGTCGTCTTGCTGGTGAAGTCCAGGAAGGAGAGGGGAGGGGAGGGGAGGGGAGGGCCAGGAAGGGTCCCAGACTCCTCCTTGGAGACTGAACGCTACAGAGCTACCGCAGGTGCCCAAGCAGCGCTTAGTTCAGATGCTTCCCCTGCCGGGCGGGCGCTCGCTCCACACAGCTGTAGTCTGAAGTGTCTTGAATCCTCAGTCCTTCTATCATCCCCAGAACGCCAGGGATACAGCAGCTGCTGTCGTGGAAGGGCTAATCCGAGTAAGGGATATGCCTGGTGCCTGTCTCTGAGGATCTATCTCACCTCACCCCCACCCCCACCCCACTCCCTGCACTAGGAAAGAATCCTGTCAGGTGCCTCCCACCGCAGCTCCAGCTCTTAGAGTTTAGATGGCAGCGGTGGGCTGAAATGAAGAATGCCCTCTCTGGGGATCTGAAACTAAGGAAGCAGATAGAGGCTGGGAGGGCAGAGAGAGCTGGGCCAGGTTCTAGGAGTCAAAGCTGCTCTCAGCTGGAACCATAGACCATAGACGGGGCAGAGGATGCCCAGGGGGGATTAAACAATCCTATGAGAGCACACAAGCAAGCCATGGTCCCTAATGGAGACTGATGACCCGGACTTTACCCCACCCTGTCTGATCTCTGCCCAGCGGCCTGAGGGAGCACACTTCTCTCCTGCCATCTCCCTTCCCCTCTTTCTCCATCAGCTCTCTTAGCACAAAGATCCATCAGCAGACAGACTCTTGGGTAGTTAGTTCAGTCTTGTGGAACTCTGAATGTTGGGCTCATTCCCTTGTCTCCTAGGAGGACCCAGGCCCTCTGGGCTCTGCCTCCCCTGACGTCTCTACCAGCTCGCACTGTCGCTGGACCCCACCTTTCTTCTCAGGGGTCTCAGAGCCCATAGTATTTATTCCCTCCTGGAACAGCTCCACAGATGGCGGGGAGGAGGGTGCATCAGCTTTCACACAGGGCCCCCCTCTTCCAGCCCTGCATCTTGTTCCAGGGGATGCAAAGCTCACAGTGACCTCTGCTGGCGAATCTTGTCAAGACCCACCTAGACCCTCGGGTGCTGGGCCCTTGCTAGGCTCAGGTCATTCCTTCAGACTGCTCTTCTAATACCAAGAGAAACAAAACTGGAGTTCTACTTCTAGGAAGTTACCTGTCCCTGCCTTCTTTAGCCCTGTTCCTTGACCCTCTAGGACACCTGGGTCCTAAGAGGGTGATGGCATTTCTCCCACATGCACAGTTAACAAGCCAGTTGCCACCTGCTCCAGAGCAAGCTTTCCCCAGGGAGCCTATCTAGTCCCATCTCTGGCAGACATGGATGAAGCTGTCTGTCACAAGTCTGACCTCAGCATGCATATATGCATCAATCCACATCTTTCCCAGCGTCCAGGGACCTAGGGAAGCTGGCAGGCTAAAGGCTGACTCCTGTCAGATGTCCTGCTTAAAGCTATCTCGCAGCAAGGGCTTGTGGTGCCCGACCCAAGACACCATTGGAAAGTGGAGATGTGATGCGGTCTGTAAACAGCTGCTGGGGTTACTGGAAAGGCAAGACACATGGGAGGACATGCTTCCCTCCTTACTCCAGACAGCGGGGGCTGTCCTTAACAGTCCTTGTCTATAAGAGACTACCCTGAGAGTGATTGAAAAAAGAGGCAGAGAAGCCTGGCTCTGTGATGAAAGTGACAGGGCCATCCTCATAAGCACAGGACAAAATTGTAAGCTATAGCATTTTGTCTGCTTCCGCGGGTGGATGGACTCCATTGGGGCCCAAGTAAGGTCTGGGCACTTTGGTCTTAAATTGCAGTGCTTCAGTAAAGATCACAGTGAAAAGCGGAGTCCCGGGGCCTCGGGGTTCTGTTGCTCTCTCTCTGTGAGGACCTCAGCTCCTCTAACCTGGCTTAGCATGGAGTGCTTCCCCAGGTGTGGGGTCACACCCCCTTAGGAGTCTGTCTATATGTCATCTTCTCAATGACATCTTTAAGAGGTCACCTTCCATCGTGGCCTATCTCCCTCACCACAGGTTCCCTCCTTGGGTTACTCAATCCAGCCTTATCTTTCCACCTCCTTATTGGTCTGCTTTAAAAAGAATCTGAGCACCATGAGAGGAAGATCTTTATCTGCTCACTGTTCAGTCAGTAACTGTAACTTGCCTGTGCATAGGGGCATGGTGGAATCCATCTATGGAACATATACACGAATATACTTGCCTGTTTGCAGATACAGATGTGGCTATGGAGTTAGATGTGAATACTAGTGTGGATATGCTGATCCTGATATATGGATACGAACAGAAATTGAGAAAGATAGGACAATGAAATATGGATAAAGATATAGGTTTTCATGTATAAAGATAGAATTTATGGGCAAAACATAGACATGGATAGAGAGATAAATATAGATATGGTATATAGATGTGGATTCAGGTATAGACAGCCAACACAGGGCTCAAGCCTATAATATATATAAGAACTTAACAAGCCAAAAGAGTCAAAGACCCGTTTGTATAATGAACAAAGTTATGGAGAGGTACTTCATGGTATAGCAGCATGTTTAAGTCATTGGAGTTTATCAGTCATCAGCCAGAGAGACGCTAAAATCACACTGTGAAAATCCCTACACACCCAGACTGGCAAAAATGAAAAAGCAGAAAATGCCAAGTGCTGGCAAGAAAGTGGCAAAACTGTCCGTTGCTAGTGGCCACATGGCCAGGGCAGTCATGTGAGAGCAAGCTCCAACTGTCTTCTGGGAGCTGAGCACACACAGATCTAAAAGCTCCACCTGGAGTATACAGACTTGGCAGAAACGCTCACAGACTCATACCTAGAGATACATGAGCACTGTCTCCGATGGCTTCTAACTAAAAACAACCCAAGCATCCCCCACAGAGGATGTTTCAAGACAGGCACAAACCAGAGCTCTGCATAACCATCTGGTCATCACCTCAGAAGGTTGCTAAGGGAAACCTATACACCAAGGAAGAAGGGTGGTTTTGATCATAAGGCACAGAAAGCATAAGACACATACACCACAAACCAAGAGATACAGGGTGTAAAACCATAAGTGAATAGAAGCTTAAAACAAACATTGTGCAGTTATTGACAATCAATAAAGTAGACTTCAAATCAAAATTGATCAGAAGAAATAAAAAAAGGTAAAAGGTCACTGCCTAATAATAAATGGAATAACTCATCAAGAAAATACAACAATAGTAAATACATATATTCCAAACCAGGCTCTCAGTTTTATAAACCACTAGTGGACATAAAAATTAGATACACTCTGACACAACACTAGTGGGAGGTTTCAGTACTTCGTCCTACTAATCTCTAGATAGGTGTCCCCCACTTGAACAGATGCATCCATATATATTCAAAAAGAGAGGGAGGGAGACCAGATTAATAAAGTTGAACATTAAAAAAAATGGAGACTACAACAGATCCCAATGAAACCCAGAGAATAATTAGGGAATATTTTGAAAATCTATTTTTTTAAACTAAAAGAGATAGATGTATTCCTACATGCACATGATCTACTTCTTAAATCAAGAGGGGGTAAAACAACTTGGACAGATCCATGCTCAGCAACCACGGTGAAGCAATAATAAAGGCACCCGGCAAGCAAACCCGGGGAGAAAGAGAGACAGAGACAGAGACACAGAGACACACAGAGAGAAAGAGACAGAGACAGAGACAGAGACACAGAGACACACAGAGAGAAAGAGACAGAGACAGAGACAGAGACAGAGAGACACACAGAGAGACAGAGACAGAGAGACACACAGAGAGACAGAGACAGAGACAGAGACACAGAGACACACAGAGAGACAGAGACAGAGACAGAGAGACACACAGAGAGACAGAGACAGAGACAGAGAGACACACAGACAGAGTCAACATGAGTATTTCTCAAACTGTTTCATAAAACAGAAAAGGAAGGAATTTATCAAACTCAGTGTGTGAAGCCAGCTTTCCCCTAACACCAAAACCAGGTAAGTACATAATAGTTAGAGAGAGAGAGAGAGAGAGAGAGAGAGGGAGAGAGAGAGAGAGAAAGAGAGAAAAGAAAACAGTCACGATGAACATAGGTACAAAAGGTATTCATTAAATTCTTGCAAACTGAATCCAGGAACACATTGGTAAGACCATCATGATGGGCTTCATTCAGAGAAGCAAGGCTGGTTTGACATACATGAATCAGTAAGAGCAAGACTGAGCTCTTCATTGAATACATATAAGGACAGAAGCCACATCATCACCTCAATGTAGAAAAGGCCTTCAGTGAAGTTCAACATCAATAATAATAATAATAATAATAATAATAATAATAATAATAATAACAAAAGGAAGCCTGAAGAAATGTGGAATAGAACATACCTAAACACAGTAAAGGCTACAGGTGACATAATAAACAGGGAGAAACTAAAAGCATTTCTTCTAAACTCTGGAATGAGTCAAGGCTGCCTGCTTTCTCCACACTTATTTAATATAATACAATATATTGTTAAAAATCGAAAGCAACAAAACAAAAGAAGAGAGATATCAGTAGGAAAGGAAGAATTGAAATTATCCCTGTTTATAGACAGCTTGATCCTGCATGGAAGGGACCCTGAAGACTCCAGTGGAAAACTCCTGGAACTGCAAACAGCAAATCAACAGCACACAAATGCAACCCGCCAAAGCCGGTAGCCTCTCCACCTGCCAATAGCAAACTTGTTGAGAAAGAAATTAGGGGGAACCCCATTAACAAGAGTTTCAAAGTGAAAACAAAAACAAACAAACAAAAAACTATCTAGGAATAAATCTAACCAAGGAGGTGAAGACATCTACAGTGAAACTGTAAGACACTAGAGTAAGAGGCTGGAGATGGGGCTGGAGAGATGGCCGTATTACTAAAAGCAATCTACACAGCCAATATATCCCCATCGAAATTGCAATTATACTTTTCCCAGTGTTAAAAAATCCCCAAATTCATATTTCCATACAGAAGACCTCCAAAGAGACAAATCAATCCTCAGCAAAAAGAGGGACACTGTAGGCATCACAGTACCTGTACTGGCTAGTTTTGTGTCAACTTGACACAAGCTGGAGTTATCACAGAGAAAGGAGTTTCAGTTGAGGAAATGCCTCCACGAGATCCAGCTGTAAGGCATTTCCTCAATTAGTGATCAAGTGGGGAGGTCCTCTTGTGGGTGGTGCCATCTCTGGGCCGGTAGTCTTGGGTTCTATAAGAGAGCAGGCTGAGCAAGCCAGGGGAAGCAAGCCAGTAAAGAACATCCCTCCATGGCCTCTGCATCAGCTCCTGCTTCCTGACCTGCTTGAGTTCCAGTCCTGACTTCCTTTGGTGATCGACAGCAATGTGGGAAGTGTAAGCTGAATAAACCCTTTCCTCCCCTAACTTATTTCTTGGTCATAATGTTTGTGCATTATGTGCATTATAGAAACCCTGACAAAGACATTACCTGATCTCAAACTGCACCACAGAGCCATGGTCACAAAAAATGGTGTTATCCTGTCACAAAGCCAGATGTAGGCAGACCAACAGAATGGAGTGTAAAACCCAGAAATAAACACGTAGCAACAGCCCCCCTATTTGGACAAAGGTACCACGCAAGGTTGAAAATATAATGTCTCTGACAATGCTGCAGGGAGAGTGGGGTCTCCACATGCAGAGGAGTGACACTTCAACCTCACCCCTCAGCCCGCACAAAAACCGTCATAAACAGATCCTGCGCCTTATCACAAGACTGAAACTCTGAACCGGAAAAGGGAAAATAGAGGTGCAACATTTCATCATGTAGCCAAGGAGCTTTTGAAATAAAGTCTCTAATGCTACAGGAAGTAACCCCAAGAATCAACAAATGAAATTGCACACAATTAAAAAGCTTTCATCAGGAAAAATAACAATTACCAGAGTGAAAGGACCAGGTTACAGAAAGGGGTAGAATACTTCTCAACTATACATCAGACAAGAGCTTGGTTGATATACAGAATATATACAGAATTGTAATACCTAAACTCCAGACAACATCTCAAATTAGCCCATCAATAAATGGGCTATTGAGCTCAATCGACAGCTCTCAAAAACAGAATACAGGGACTGGGGAGCTGCCTGCCTGCAAGTGTGAGGTCCAGTACCCATGTAAGAGCCAGGTTACACACACCTGTAATCTCAGTACTGTTGTGGCAGAGGCAAGTAGATCCCTGAAGTGCATTGCCAGCTAGTGAGCTTCAGATTCAGTGAGAGACCCTACCTCAAAGAATATGGTGGGCAGCCTTGAAGAAAATGCCTCACGTTAACCTCTGCTCCTGCATGCATGTACACATACATATACACGTGCACAAGCCCACACTAACAAGTACATATGCTATACATACATCATATTATTACATACATCACACACACACACACACACACACACACACACACACACACACACACTGCAGAATTAGAATAACAAACCAGAAGGAGAATGCAAGCAGAACAGCAAGCACCAAAAAGCCAAACAAGGGCTGGACGAATGGCTCAGCGGATAAGAGCACTGGCTGATCTTCCAGAGAACTCGGGTTTGATTCCCAGCACCCACATGACAGCTCATAACTGTCTAGAACTCCAATCCCAAGGGATCTGACGCCATCTTCTGGCCTCTGATGGCACTGCATGCATGCAGTATACAGACACACATGCAGTCAAAACACTCATACACACAAGATAATTAAAATTTTTTAAATGAAAGAAAAATCAAGGCCTGGAGGGATGGCTCCGTGCTTAAAAGCACTTACTGCTCTGGCAAAGGATGCAGATTCAGGCCCCACATGGTAGTTTACAAACAGTTCCAGGAGATCCAACATCTTCTTCTGACCTCTATGGGCACCAGACACTCACATGCAGGCAAAGGCACTCATACACACACACAAGAATATTAAAAAAGAAAGAGGAGGAGGGGGAGGAGGAGAAGGAGGAGAAAGAGAAAAAGGAGGAAGAGGAGGAGGAAAAGGAGGAGGAAAAGAAGAAGAAGGAGAAATCAAACAACAACAAATACTGGTGAGACTGCTGGGCGTGGTGGCGCACGCCTTTAATCCCAGCACTTGGGAGGCAGAGGCAGGCTGATTTCTGAGTTTGAGGCCAGCCTGGTCTACAAAGTGAGTTCCAGGACAGCCAGGGCTACAGAGAAATCCCGTCTCGAAAAAAAAACAAACAAACAAACAAAAACAAAAACGAAAAATAAAAAACAAAACAAAACAAAACCCAAATACTGGTGAGGATGTGGAAAGCGATTATGTAAGAACTCTCTAGTGTTGTAAAATGGTACAACCACTGTGGAAATCAGTATGGAGATTTCTCTAGAAACTAATATGGAGTTACCATAAGAGCCGGCTATACCACTTTTGGAATAAATATTTGAAATGTTCTATGTCAACATACCACAGAGACATTCACACATCTGTGCCTGTTGCTGCTTTATTCACAGAACCCAAGAAATGGAGCCAATGTAGATATCTGTCAATAAATGGTAAAGAAAATTTGACATGTTACAGAATATAATTCTGTTCAACTATAAAGAAAAGAAAGTCTGGCTGGGGCCTAGCAAACACAGAAATGGATGCTCACAGTCAGCTATTGAATGGATCACCGGGCCCCCAATGGAGGAGCTAGAGAAAGCACCCAAGGAACTAAAGGGAACTGCAACCCTATAGGTGGAACAACATTATGAACTAACCAGTACCCCGGAGCTCTTGACTCTAGCTGCATATGTATCAAAAGATGGCCTAGTTGGCCATCACTGGAAAGAGAGGCCCATTGGACTTGCAAACTTTATATGCCCCAGTACAGGGGAACGCCAGGGCCAAAAAGGGGGGTGGGTAGGGGAGTGGGGGGTGGGTATGGGGGACTTTTGGGATAGCATTGGAAATGTAAATGAGGAAAATACCTAAATTTTTAAAAAGTGGAAAAAAAAATAGTGCACACCACAAAAGTAAAAAAAAAAAAAAAAAAAAAAAGAAAGAAAGAAAAGAAAGTCTGAAGAAAGTGGATGGAACTGTATATCATTATGCTAAGCAGAATAATCCAGATTCAAGATGGCATATTTCATGTTTTCCCTCATATGTGGATCTCCAAACAAAAAGAGAGAGTCTGTGTGTGTATATGTGTTTGCACATGTGTGTGCATGTGAGAGTGTGTATGAGTGTGTGAATGTGTGTGTCTGTGAGTGTGTGGGTGAATATATGTCTGGGTGAGTGTGTGTGTGTCTCTGTCTGTGCATGTGTTCATGTGAGGGTGTGTGTTGTGTGTGTGTATGAGTGTGTGTGTGTTCAAATGAGGGTTTACATGTGTCAGTGTCAGGCATTATTTCTTGGGTGCAGTCCACTTTGGTTTTGAGTCAGGGTCTCTCACTTGGCCCCAAACTCAAGATTAGACCAGGCCAGCTGACCAGTGAGCCCCTTGGAGATCCTCAATGCCGTGTTACAAGCACATATCACCACACCCAGCTTTTCCACACAGATTTCTGGAACCAAACTTGAGCTTTCATATTTGCATGTCAAGCACTTCACTGACTGAGATATTGCCCAAGGCCCTCTTTATTTTAAGAATTTCATACATTAATATGTATTTATATAATTCACATCCCTTCCTATTCCCCTCCGGCTCCCCCAAATCCCTCCCCAAATTCATGACCTTTTCTTCATTATAATCACACACACTGAGTTGGGTGTGGTGATATGTGCTTGTAACACAGAACATATTGGTTTTGTTCATATGTACTTATGTTTAGGGCTACCTGCTTTGGGTTGGGTTGAGGTTGGAGAACCCACCATAGAGCTTGTCCCTAGAGGAAATTGATTCTCTTTCTCTTGGCAGCTGTTGGTTGTCTATGGCGTGTCATCTAGAAGTGGGCCTTATGAAATTCTCTGCATCCATGTTGGCATGTTGACTGCTATGGTCATCATACAGGTCTTGTTTGGGCAATCAAATTGTTGGGTTTCGTGGGTACAGCATCTGTCTCCACTAGAAGAGATAATGAGCTGGTGTCCTGGTCCTCAGGCACTTGGAGTCTTTCCATCCTCTCCTCTGTGATGTTCCCTGAGTCTTAGGTGTAGGGTCGCAATGTAAATGTACCAATTGGGGCTGTACAGACACACACACACACTCACACACACACACACACGTCACCTGTGCTCTGCATTTTGACCAGCTGGGTGTGGATGCTATAATCGTCTCCACCCTAGGCAGAAAGGAAGCCTCTTTGATAAAGGGTAAGACTTATACTTGTCTGGCTGGGCAGGTGCACAAGTTTCATGACCCCAGGTAGACTGTGTCTGCAGGGACAGCGCAATCCTTGAGGACTGCCATTCCTTCTTGTTTGGGACAGGGACAGGGACTCATCATGCAGCCAGAATAGCTTGTAACTCTTGACCCTCCCACTTCAGCCTTCAGGGATTACAGCCCATGTGCCACTGAGCCTAGATCTAACAATTCTTTATACACTAAAACTAGCCAAAAAGAAATAAATAAAGGAGAAAGCTGGCCATAGTGGCCCATCACAACTGTGAATCTTTATGACTTTAGGGTAGGCAGTGTTTTCTTAGATATGACACCCAAACCATAAGTAACCAACCAAACAAACAACAACAAAACAGGTAAGTTGGACCTCGTCTCAAAGAATTCTATTTAAAATTGACCAAGATATGGTGGCATGTGTCTGTAATTCTAGAACTCTGCAGTTAAGGCAAGAGAATTATGGGTTTGAGGCCATTCTTGGATGCACAGTGAAATCCTGTAGAGAGAGGGGGAGCAGGGGAGGGGAGGGGAGGGGGGAGGGGGGAGGGAGGGAGGGAGGGAGGGAGGGAGGGAGGGAAGGGGGAGGCAGGGGGAGAAGGAGGGGAGGGGGAGGCAGGGGGAGGGGGAGAGAGGGAGGGATGGGATGGAGGGAGGGGTAGGCAGAAGATGAGGGGAACAGGAGAGAAAGGAAGACATGGAAAGAGGAGAGGAATAGAGTATGGGAGAAATGATGGGAGAAAATACTTGCATAGCCCATATTCTGTAAGGCTCTAATATCCACAATATAAAAAGAACTCTTAGAATTCAGTGACGGAACCTAGGTGCCCAGCAGAAGAAGAACAGTTTTTTTTTAATGCACATATGTACACAGCGGATTGTTTTCAGACATAAAGAAAAAGGAAGCCACATACTTGGTTTGCAGGAAAATGGATGCAACTGAAGAAATCGTATTAAGCTAATTAAGCCAATCCCAGAGAAACAAACACACACTCTGTTGTTTGTTGTTTCTAGATTTTCTATAACGACACAAAATCCTGTGTGTGCATATGGCATCAAAGTAGAAGCAAAAATCACCCAGAGAACAAAGTGGGCTACAGGAGGGGCAGGGAGGATATTCTATACAAACGGAGTATATCTGTGGCGAATGCCCTTGTGTGGCACAATACCATGGACAATAAATATGCACAATGAAAGCTTTTAATTATACTAAAAATAATTTAATGATAGACATCATAATTAAAAATGGGAAACAGAGCTGAAAGTCTATTTCTCCAAAGAGGGTACGCTCATGCCTGTTAAATGCATGAAAATTGTTGGGTAGCGTTAGTTGTCAGGAAAATACAAAACCAAACCACAATGAGGCAGTGGCTCACAACCGCTGAGACAGGTATCATCAAGAGACAGATATCGATGGTGCTGACATGCATATACTGCTGGCAAAGATGCGGGGTTGTGCAATCGCTTTGCAAAACAGACCGCTAGTTCTTTGCACCATTAAACGGTTATTACAGGACTTGGCAAGTCCATGTCTACATATATATCAAGACATTTGAGCACATGCCCACACAAACACTTGTGTACAGATGGTAGGGGCTGCTGGGTATGAGAACGGGCAGTAGCTGCTGATGGAGACAGCGTTTCTTTTTTATAATAAAAGTGTTCTGGAGCATGGTGATGATTCCACAGCCTGCAGATATCCTAAAAGTCACTGAATTAGCCATTTAAAAGATTTACACTATGCAAGTCTGAATCAATTGATGGCTGATGGTGCATTTCCAGGATGGAACCCAAGACCCCTCACCTTCTCCACAGACTAATAGTTAGCAAGGGCCTGATGCAGGCTTAATTTGCATTTATTTAGTGGCGAATGAGAGCCAGTCATTCTTTTTTCTTAAAATGTTTCTGGGGGGGGGGGGCTTTACCTTTATTCAGCTGGCTTGTGGAGGTGTTGTTGTTGTTGTTGTTGTTGTTGTTGTTGTTGTTGTTGTTGTTGTTGTTGCTGCTGCTGCTGCTGCTGTTGCTTCTGGTGGTGGTGGTAGTAGTGTTTTTCCTCTCCCATTCGGTCATTGTCTACCTAGTTAGTATGGGTGGGCTTGGACTGTTTCAAGTAGTGGTGAGAGGTGTAAATATAAACATGAGGCTTACATGTTTAAAGACGACACAAATACTAAGTAATAGATTCCACAGTAGGCAGGGAATGCTACTGAAAAAGCAAGAGTGGACTGGATGGGTCGGGATCCCTGTTAATACAGATGGGTTCAAAACTGCATGTCTGCCTGAAGCAACCTTTGTAGGAAACATCTCTGCAAAGGCCTTGGGCAGGAGCACTTTGGTCTATAAAGGACCAGTGAGGAGGCTAATGTTGCTGGAGTGGAGTTGGGGGGCTCCCAGTGGGGCTTCAAGGACAGGAAATGTATAGATTTCCTAAATTACATTGGTACCCAGGACGTATCATTCACAAACTCCCAGTGCATACATGAACCCATGCTCACTGCCAAACTCTCTATACAACACAGTTGTCAGTTTCTCTGAATTGAGGGTCACCTACAACTCGTGTGGTTTGGGGCCATTGAGTAAAATGAGGGTGATCTGAACACAAACATTGTAATGCAAGATGGCCTGGCGACTGGGATGGCTACAGCTCACAGGCCGGTACAGTGTAGGCACGCAGGACGAGCAGACAGCCCACCTCCCAGGCAAAGAAAGGCGGCACCAGTTTCCACCCTTCTTAGGGTGGCAGCAACTTAAAACAGGAATTGTGTGTTTAGAAACTCTAATACTTTTAGGATGATGGTGACTAGGTAAAGTGTACTACCAGACAAACCACAGCTGGAGGAGCCTCCCTGGGCCACAATTGGTTTACTTATGACAAGAACACGTCCTTTCTCCGCATTGGAAGCTGGAAGTTTGAAACCAAGTGTGGGCAGGGGCAGGCTCTTCTTCCTAGACCCAGCCCCCAATTTCTCTCCCTAGTCTCTCACTCTGAGTGATCCTTCCCCATCTCTGACTTCCACTGCCACTTTGTTCTCTGCCTCCGGCTTGCAGAAAGGCCTTCTCCTCTGTCTCTCCGGACATTAAATGGACTCAGGACATTCCTCAACCCAGCGTGACTTCGATTCAACTTGTTCACACCTGCAAAAATCCCATCCACGTGCTCCAGACAGGGCAGATTTGGACTGCCACACTTTTTTAACCTGCCTTGGTGGGGTGTGTTTGTTTTTCTATTGCTAGGATGGGATTCAGGTCCTTGCATACACTAGGCAAGCTCTGCCCATACCCTCAGCTTCCTAAAACATGTGATGGCTTCATACTGCTCAACTAGGAAGATGTAGCTGCTGACATGGACGGCAAGGCCCAGACTCCACTGGGCCTCCTCCCCACTGCTCCTGGGTGACTCTACTCTAAATGAACTCCCATGTCAGAAGCCATTCCTCCTAGGAACTTCCCAGATGGAAGCCTTTGGATCATCCCAGAACTGTCTGCCTCTGTCAGGCAATGCCCACCTTACCCCTCCAGAAAACAGGTGGTCTACCCTCCACTATTTTTTTTTCGAGACAGGGTTTCTCTGTGTAGCCCTGGCTGTCCTGGAACTCACTCTGTAGACCAGGCTGGCCTTGAACTCAGAAATTCGCCTGCCTCTGCCTCCCAAGTGCTGGAATTAAAGGCCTGTGCCACCACACCCGGCCCCTCTGCTATTTTTAATTGCCTTGGATTTATTTTATATGGTGGCCTTTACTGCTGAAGAAACTTTGGGAATATCTGCTGTGTGGCACACTGCCTCAAAGGAAGACACTGGGAGTAAGAAGTCATGGACACCGGCCTCCAAGCATACCCTCCCTTTAGGCTCTGGCCCAAATCCCTTGACAGTCACATGAGAGGAGGAAACCAAGAGTGCGTCTTTTTACCAGGAAGGACACAGACCTGTGTGACAGATCACAGCAAAGGACAGGGTTCCCCATCAGACCTTCTGCTGGCTTTGACCCCATCAGATTGCTACACACTTTTCCTAAGAGTGACCCTACATTTACATGCATACCCCAAGTTTGCTTCCTACAAAAGCAATTTTTGGAAAGAAAAGGTTTCTTTGGCTTACACGTCCCTATCATGGCAAATCATCCAGGCATTACAGGGCAGGCACACAAGGCAGGAACTGAAGCAGAGGCCATGGAGGGATGCTGCTTATTAGCTTGCTCCCATGGCTTGCTCAGCCTGCTTTTGCATCCGACCCAGGACCACCTGCTCATCCATGGATTCACCCACAGTGAGCTAGGTCTTTTCACAGCAATAGTTAATCAAGAAAATGTCCCACAGACATGCCCACAGGCCAATCCCAGGGGGCTTTTCTCAGGTGAGGCTCTCTCTTTCCAGATGGCCCTCACTTGTGTCAAGTTGACAAAAACTGACAAGTCTATCACCCCAGGAAAGAGCCAACTATTAGTGAGCCACAATGGGATTAGGTCATGGGTCTGGGGAGGCCTCTGGTCAGGAGAGCTAGGAGATGTCCGAGATGGGGAGACCCCAGGTATAGCCTTGTCAGGGTCAGGCAGTTGGTCAGGGTACCCTTTCCCCCAACCCCATCTGCCCAGAGCAGCAAAAGGAATCCCTCAGGCAAATGGCCTTTGCATCTCTTCTAAAGAAGTCTCAGAACCTGTGACCTTGCATGAGCGATACCTGGCAGGCCCAGACTGTCCCATTATATACGGAAATATCCAAAATAGCACTCGGCTCTACACTAGATTTCTGGAGCCTTCAGCATCTGGTCCCAGGAACATACTTTGTCCCCAGGCACACAGGCAAGATAGGGTCCTGTCCATGCCCTTCACAGCCAACATAGAGACCAGCTCTACGTCACTCAGAAAGAGCTTCCTGAGGGCCCATGGCAGGCGGCACTGGGCTCCACTAGCCATCCAGAGTCCAGGACAAACATTGCTCCTGCAGCTTTATCAGTCTCCAAGACTGATACAGACGCCAAGGTGCTCCCGGGAGGGAGAGTGTGCAGACTCAATGTATATTTTTAAAACAAGCTTATTCGGTGCCCTCAGCAGGTGCAGCGCCTGAGGGAGACAGCACAAAACCTGTAGCAGGGTCTCATAGGGTAAAGGAGACGGTGCAAGTCTTTAGCTTCTTCTGGAAAATGTAGCTTGGTGCCAAGTACCTAAGAGAGCTAGCACAGCTGCCAGACAGGCCTCTCCTCCCCCCATTGATAAGAATGTGTCCTGGAGGGAGGAAGCCAGTCTTCAGCCAGGCTAGTCTGAGCACACTCTAGGATTTCCTGGTTCCCAGTTGGTAAGGTTAATGCGGTAAGCATCCCTCTGTAAGTACCAGGCCAGGAGGGAATGACTCTGAAGGCACCAGAAACCCAGCAATGCCCCAGAGGAGGCATGGTGTGGGGCTGATCTGTAGATTAGGCCCTCGGTTGACTCTTCGGCACCTCAATGTCTGAGACTCAGTTTCCTTTCCCATTCCGGGCCTAGCAGGAGAACCGATCAGCCAAAGCACTACTGAGCTACATCCCTGTGCATCTGGTAATAGGTCCCTGCTGCCCGTCATCATCCTCCCTGCAGTGAGGGGTCTGCATGCAGCCTGCCTGGGCCTGTCAGCACCACCCCTATAACTCGAGGGCCCTTTAGATTAGACTGCTATCAGGAGTGCTCCAGGAAGTACCATTTCTGCAGCAGCTCGAGTGCCTTCCAGAACACACCTACACACATGAAAATAAAGCCACATACACTGACTGAGTGGTCTTTTGTTTATAGCTAAGTGAGACAGTGGTGCGTGAGGGATGCAGACAACTGTGAAGACAGACATCCCCTGGAGCCTGCGACCAGCTACCTCACATCTACGGGGGTCAGGGGACCACACTGACCTTTAGTTGTGGGAGCCCTGTGCAGACAGTGAGGGTGCTCAGTGTGGGAGCTGGTGTCAGGAAATGGTATCAGCCCAGGACCCCCAAGACCAAGTTCTCAGCACAAAGGACATTTATTTGCCCCAGAAGAGGAAGAAATAAGAGTCAAAGACAGGGGATAAAAGATGAGGGAGAAGGGGAAGGGAGCAAGGGATCTGTCCTCGGAGGACAAAGGACTACCTCTGGATAGAGAGGAGACAGATGTAGTCCATAGGCAAATAGAGGTTTTTAAAGGTAAAGGGGGAAAACCTGTGTTGGGATAAAGTGTTTAATTTTAATTGGACATGTTAATTAGGTGAGCCAAAGGGGCCTTTTGATTGCGGAACTTTAATTCTTTTATAGCTGGTCCTTGGTAATCAGCCTCAGGAAGAGGAAGTGGCCAAATAAGGGAACGGCATTTGATGGCTAGCTTTAGGAGAGTAATATAATGGTTTTGTTTTTCTTTTTTTTTTTTTCAAGGCAAAAGGAATGGGGGAAGAAAGGCAAGAGCCATACTCACAATGCTCGAGCTTGCCTGAGTCCCTTCAGCTGGGAAGCGCCATTGCTACCAAGATCAGCAGGAGTCCAGGCCACTGACTCGGTGCTCTAGGGACTAACACCAGAACCTGGGTCCCCTTGTTAGCTGACATGGACAGGGTACGCAAGACAAGGACTCAAACCTGTCTTGCCCAGAAGTGGCCATGGGCCAGTTTCCCATGTCCTCCTCACTCTTACTGGGTCTAGAGGTGGGAGTCCTCACAATACTGACAAGATGTCTATGAACAGGCAGATGGGGAGGTCCTTCTGGATGACAGCCATACCAAAAACATACAGGTAAGGCATGAACTCCGCCCTGGCCCAGGCCACGGGCATAACTCAGAGCCCTGGGGGAGACGCACAACACAGGATAAGGTACCTCCACTGGTTTCAAAGAGGGTGGCTGCCAAAGGCTCATCTGGTGGAATACTTGATCTCCCAGTGTTGGGAACGATTAGGAGGCGTGGCCTTGAAGAGGTGTGTCACAGGGTGGGGTTTGAAGTTTCAAAAGCCTCCTGCTGTCCCCAGTGTACTCTCTGCTTCCTGTTTGTGGGTCAGGATGTGAGCTCTCAGCTGCTGCTCCAGTGCCATGGCTGCCTGCTTGTTGTCATGCTCCCCACCATGACGAGGATGGACCCCTAACCTCTGGACCTGTAAGCCTCAGATAAGCCCTGCTACATGTTGTTTTGGTCATGGAAATGGTGTTTTATCACAGCAACAGAGACACAACTAATACAGTGCTTAAGACATTGCTAATGGATGGCAGATCTAACTCTGTAGGTCAGACCTAGGAAGGCAGGGGTACCAGTCCTGGGAAACAGAGGCCTTGATCTTGATGAATACCAACAGGAGGAGGCTGGGCTGCAAGACTTATGGGAATTGATACCTTTTTTTTGTTTGTTTTTTTGTTTTTTCGAGACAGGATTTCTCTGTATCGCCTGGCTGTCCTGGAACTCACTCTGTAGACCAGGCTGGCCTCGAACTCAGAAATCTGCCTGCCTCTGCCTCCCAAGTGCTGGGGTTAAAGGCGTGCGCCACCACACCTGGCTGGGAGTCGACATCTTGCAAGCATTTCTAGCAAGGCTGCCTGGAGAGGAAGAGAGAGGCAGGGGGTCTCAGTGCTAAGCAGGATAAGCCTGTGTGTGTCCAGTGAACAACTGTGTCCACTGGAGAGCGAGACCTTGCTTAGCCACCGGGCAGGGTTCAGGTGCCAAGCTGCCTTCTAGTGGCTTCGCCTGGAGTGATATGGTCTGTGGTGGTTTGAATAGGAATGGACTTCAAAGTTCATAAATTTGAATACTTCATCACTGGAGAGTGGCACTTTTTGACAAGGATTAGGAGATATGGTCTTGTTGGAGGAACTTTGTCACTGGGAAGTGGCTTTTGGGGTTTTAAAATACTAAAGACGGGCCCATTCTCTCTCTCTCTCTCTCTCTCTCTCTCTCTATATATATATATATATATATATATATATATATATATATATATATATATATATCACCATGTCTGCCTACATGCCCCCATGCTTCCCGCCATGATGACAATGGACTAAGCCTCTGAACTGTAAGCCAGCCCCAATGAAATGCTTTCTTTTATGAGTTGCCATGGCCAAGGTGTCTTTTCACACCAATAAAACATTGACTAAGACATGGTCCAGTTGTGACTCCCCCACAAGATTCTATACCAAGGAAGGCAGAAAACTGTCTGGGAGACAAGCCCACATCAAGTAACCATTGTTAGCCTGAATCAGACTTTCTCATGTGTCTCTTTCTGCCCATTTCCACTATTCTCCATGCTTCAGGGCTCCTGGTCACATTGCTTGCCCTACCAATCGCCCATCTACCCTCATTCAAAGCATAGTGTATGGTCAATAAGACCTACAGTTGACCTTCCACACTCAAAACCACCCTTGTGACACCTGGGCCTCCTTGCCCCTACTATAGGAGATACTGATCCAAGTGGGTCACTCTGGTCACACACTATGACATAGCCGTGTTCACTAAGTGTCTGTGGGACAGGCACAAGGCTACTGTTAGCTCTAGGCGGGGGCCTGTCTGGAGCCTCTGGAATCCTTGACTAAAGAGGGGAAAACAAAAGAGACATCCCCTTCAGGGCAGAGGAGCAATCATGTGAGTCACTTAGACATGTAAATGTTGGGTCTGATCACCTGGGACCCTTCTGTGGCTGTCACCACTGCACCATCGAGAAGGAAGAAGGGCCTGGGCTCAGTCACCCCAGGGTTGGGTGGAGACCTGACTATCCTAGAGACTTCCCTGCTGGCCAAGGAGTAGAACTTCCAGGCATCTCAAAGGAAACAGGTCAGCATTGGTGTGTTTCAGAGAGCTCTTGGAAAGCCCCAAAGGCCACTGCCTGGTCACTGCCTGGCAGAGGTGAGCCCCACCCCATCCAGGCACTCTAGTCCAGCTAGACTGAAGCTTAGTTGAAGTGCAAATGCCTGGAGGGAAGTACACCAGATCTGGGAAAATCTCCAATGCCACTGCCCTCCATGGCTTCCTGCCAGCAGCCAACACCCTCCTGTCTTCCCAGCAGCCTGCTCACCAAAGCTCCTTCCCACCCGACCCACAGTCACTTCTCTTTATGACTTCCCACCCTAAACCTGGACCCTTCAGGGATGCCCCAGAGAGCCAAATAGGCTGGGATAGGAGAGCTGGTCCCAACCCTGGCTGAGTCTCAAAGCTGCACTTTATAGGAAGGTTGGGAGAGTCAAAGCATCTCTTAGACCACAAGCACAGAGAATGCTCAGCGGGCCTCCCACATCTTGCAGCTCTCACCTTGGCCCCAAAAGAGTTGACCAAGTGAGCCCAAGATCAAAACCACACAACACGATCAGGTGCCCAGTATAGTAAGCGCTATGAGTAGGGCCACTGGCCCACTTTACAGAAACACAAACTGAGGTTGGAAATGTGAAACGAACTGTCCAAGGATACAGGACCAGAATTGAAACCCATCAGAGTCTGATGCAAGGGGTGGGGGGGAAGCTCAGCCTTTGGCTAAAGACAAAAGCTGGTGGGCAGAAGGCCATTCCTGAGAGCTCAGGTACATTGCTGCCTTGGGGAAAGGCTGTTGACACCCAAATAAATCTGGAGCAGCATTACACACACACACACACACACACACACACACACACACACACACACACACACACCAGCCTTACACACCAGGCAGGTGTTTGGCTAGGACAGTCAGCACACACTTGCCATGAACCTTCTTCTTCAGTGTTTCATGAGCAAGGAAGAGCTTCCTACAGTCAGCCTAACAGAGGGAGGAAAAGAGGGAGAGGAGGAAAGCCACCCTAATGCCACTGGAGCTTTTCATGTTGCTTGGCAACAAGAAGAAGAAGGAGGAGTGGGTCAGAGAAGAGCCCAGAACATCTCCTCTGTGGAGTGGTGTATGGAATGTCTGGACCCAGAATCTGGGGAACAGAGCTGAGAAAGTATCAGTCAGGAAGCTCTGCACCAGGCAGACCACCCCCTGGTGCACCCCCTAGCATACCTAGGACCCAGAGGGGCAGCCCTTGCAGAGGGCAGGAAGTGGCAAAGCTGGGCTGGATCTCATCAATAGTCTGCCTCCTGACTGACCATTGGGAATGGCCATGTGGGCAGGTGGTTCTTAGCCTTAGACCAGCAGAAAGAAGGGCAGGCGCATGATGCTAGAAAGGCTCTGGGGTCCAGGCAGCCAGTAAAACACAGGCAAGAGCTGAACCTCCCTACTGGCAGCTCCTGAGCAGGACCAGGGCACTGGTGACCGAAGCCTCTTCAGGGAGACACTGGCCAGGTCTCACATCACCACTTGCTGCCTCCTAATTGGCTCCTGAACCCTAGGGAGAGCTGATTTTCCAACCTGATGTTCCACTTCTTTTGCTAGGCTCAGTCTGTGAACTTAGCTCGAGCTCTATTAGGGTGTTATAGGATGATATACATACATACATACATACATACATACATACATACATGTATATATACATGTACATATATATTTGAAAGATAACATTTATGTATATATGAGGGGTGTGTGTGTGTGTGTGTGTGTGTGTGTGTGTCACTATAAAACACCAACTTGCCTAGAGCCTTGGCGCAGGGGAGGAAGAGGAGAAAAGATCCTCTCCCTGTAGTGCACTGACAGCTGTCACTAAGCCATCAAACAGAGAAGGCCAGAGCCCCCAAGGAACGGATCATCTCCCCACAGAGGGAAGAGGACGGACTCCCCACTTGGCATATCAGGGAAAGGTCCTTGGGGAAGCTCACTCCTCTGCCTCATAGCTTCCTCACCCCATGCTGCACTCTCAAGCCCTTGAGCTATGAATAGCGAAGTGTAGGCATGAGTGTAGGTTGTCTGGGGGAAGGGAAGATTTTTCTCAACTCTCTTCTGTTTCTTGAACTGTTCTAGCATGCAAGTGGAGCCTGAAGTAGTCTTGAAGTTTCCCAATGCAGAGGAAAGAAAGTGACACCCGGCTTGCTTTGAGTGCGAGGTGGGAAGTGCCTGAAACTCAAACGGAGGTGGCTAGAAGTGGGCTAGAGGGGAAAGTTCTGTCTCTGCGGAGGAAAGCATCCCCAGGTGCCAGCAACGCTGAGAGGTTTCACCTGCCTGTCTGGAACCCACCTAGTTACCAGAGGCATGTCCTTACCTTCCTTGGAGCTCTCAAACAGAGACGTGTGAATGTTCTGCCCCCAGATATTTGTCCCCATATGTGAGCCCAGAGGCAGGGACTAGGGTGGCAGGAAAAGGGTCTCCCCTAGCTGGATGACAGATGCCCCCTCCACACAATGCTCCTTCTGTGGCTGGAGCATAGCTGTGGTGCAGGAGGTGGCCATAGTTTGACCCACACGTGAGGCCCTGGGTTCCATCCTCAGCGTGCAACAGTCAATCCACAGAGGAAACAGAGAGGACCCTCTGCCTCAGCTCCAATGTTTTCAAGGTACCAATGACACTGCAAAGCAAAGCAGGGTCAGCTTGCTGGGGTGGGGGGTGGGGAAGAGGGCGCCAGGCAGGCGTCAACTTCTATTCTTTCACCAAGCCTGTTTGTCTCTATTCTTCCTCCCTGCTTCCTGCTTTTGTTTCTGCCCCCACGTGCCCTGGGCATCCCCCATTTTTGTTTTTACATTTTAGTTGCTGCGATATAAACAAGCTAAGGAAAAAAGAACACCTCACATTGTCTCTAGATTAGGAACCAATGATTTACTCTGAGTTGCTTACCAGGCTTATTTGCAGATTCTAAATTTGGGTAGAGGGGTCAAAGGGAACAGTCAACAAGTTGAATGGTGGGTCTTGCTCAATTAAGGTCACAGGGTATTGAAGAGCGACATAGGACAGATCATCTGAAGAGCCCCACCCCCTCCTTCCATGGTCACTAGTGAGGAAGGACAGGATAGAGATACCCACACCCATGTCACTAAGACCACTACGATGCTCAAAATTGTAACCTTATCCATTGGTAGCTCTTTGATTTGAAAGGAACACCTAATATTAATCTGCATGCTTGCCTTGCCTGACTATAGCCTGGAGGATATGTTTTAAGTGGCCTTCAGTCAATCAGAGAATGTAAACTCCAATAAAGCAAAGAATCTCCACAGCTGTAAGCAGATCCTGGCTTAGCTGAAGGTTAGATGGAATAGTTTCTGGCAGGCTGAAGCTTCAGAGGCTGTCTCTGTATTTCCCATGTGCTTCAGAATTTCTGCCCAGTATTGCCAATGAAGGAATCACCTTCAGGAAAGCCCTGACCCCAGAAGCAACAGAGATGCACAGAAAGTGTAGCAGAGAGTACTTGTAGGATCAGAACAAGAAGAGATTATGCTGTGGGGCTCTTACATCAGACTGCCCTGTTCATGCTCTGAGCACTGGGGGAGATTCTCCTAGGTTCTCACTACCCATTAGGAGAGAGGCAGCATCAAATCTCACTGCTTCCACCCCCTTGGCCTGCCCCTGGCCTGGTCTCTATGACCAGAGGAGGGCAGAAGATACAGCATCCTAGGGGCCGGGAGTGCCCTTGCCGATCAATTGAGGGCCATTGGTTGTGCCCTGGACCCTTTTATCCTGATGATCAATCTTCAGGACTACAACTACTTTCCCTCCCAATTAGGCCACCTCTGCCCCATCAGGGATAGCTTTAGGCTTTTCTCTATGCTCCACGGCAGCTTTCCATGTTACAAGTGCTACTTGTTACAACCTTGAATCCTTCGCTTCATGACTGTGTACTGAAGTGCAGTAGGGTAAGTGGAGGGGAACAGCCAGTTTCTATTGAAAACCAGGCAAGGAGCTGGCAAGAGCAGTGGCCTGACTGCAGGCCCAGCAAACATCAGAAACCTTGCTGGTTGGGTCTAAAGGTATCCACGAGCTGCAGATGGCCTGCTCCGGTTGGGTGGTAATAGACTTGGGTCAAGTCTCAGGTGTGAATCTTGACTAATCAGGAACTGCATGCCCAAAAGTCTCCAAGTCTGGTCACCAGGGTACCCGATAGGAATGTGATAAGCACCAGAGCAAACAGTTGAGAGAGGACCAACCCATCAGCTGCAGCTAACAATGGGCCCACAGACCTGGCTCTTGGGTTTCTGCAAATGACTAACACTTGGGAAATTCCTGAATTGGTAGGTGGATGAGTCCTAGAATGGAACAGATAATTCTTGGCTGTTGGGCTCCACAGTGGCTTAAGGAGCTGAAGCCCAAATGCCTCTTTTCTAGTCTAGCTCTGTCTCCAGCTCCGTGACCTTGGAGGAGTCCTTGAACACTTGGAAATATCTTAACCTTAGGTCGTAGGGCACGTGAGGCTGGAGCTGCTCCAGGAACTCAGTAAGTGAAGTTTCTGGAGCCTTCTGGAGCTGTGTACTCCACAGAGAAAGTGACTCTTATGGCCAACCAAGTGTTTTAAGGAATGGTGGCATTAAATAACTTGGAACAGAAACAGAACTATAGGAGACCTGGGCCTGAGTCCCTGTGGCCAGGAATGAGATGGCAATATGGCCTTAAGGAAGACTGAAGGGGGAAAACAGAGATGACAGCAGACTGAGCTATAGGTAGGTGTGGAAATCTCCCTACTTGGTCTAGCCTCTTCAGACTGGATCACACTAGCTGCTCCCTGTTGACAGACTGCGCATGTCCGTCCAGGTGGACTAGCGAATGCAGGTAGGGAATGGGCAATCCTCATCTAAGACTCCTCTCTTTCCTCCTCCATCTCATTGTAAATGAGACAAATCGATTCCAAGATTCCTCCAAAGCTGCCACTCATGTACAGTCTCAAGAATCAGGTCCTTGGTAGGACTGATACAGTGAAGACGGCCATGCTTCAAAAGGCGTCTACAGACTCAATGCAATCCCATCGAATTCCAACGCAATTCATCACAGATCTTGAAAAGACAATTTTCAGCTTCATATCGAAATATAAAGAACCCAGGATACCTAAAACAATCCTGAATAATAAAAGAATTATGGGAGGAATCACCATCCCCAACCTCAAATTGTACTACAGAGCTACAGTAATAAAAACAGCATGGCACAAAAACAGGCATGTCAATCAATGGGATTAAATCAAAGACTCAAACATAAACCCAAACACCTATGGACACCCAAATTTTAATAAAGAAGACAGAAATATACAATGGAAAAAAAGACAGCATCTTCAACAACTGGTGCTGGAAAACAGAATGTCTGCATGTAGAAGAATACAAATAGATCCATACTTACCACCATGCACAAGATCCAACTCCAAATGAGTCAAAGATCTCAACAACAAAAACAAAACAAAACAAAACAAAACAAAAAAAAACACAGACACACTGACTATCATGGAAGAAAGTGGGGAATAGCCTTGAACTCAATGGTACAGGAAAAGACCTCTGAACAGAGCACCATTAGCACAGACACTAAGATCAATAATTCATAAATGGAATCTCATGACACTGAAAAGCTTATGCACAGCAAAGGGCGCCATCATTCAGACGAAGCGGCCGCCAACAGAAAAGGAAAAGATTTTTTATGAACTCTGCATCCAATAGAAGGCTAATACCCAAAATATATAAAGAACTTTTTAAAAGTTACCAGATATCATGAAAACAAATAGCACAATTTAAAAGTGGGGTCCAGGGGCTGGAGATGGCTCAGTGGTGAATACTGACTGCTCTTCAAGAGGTCCTGAGTTTGATTCCCAGCACCCACATGGTGGCTCACAACCATCTGTAACAGGATCTGATTTCCTCTTCTGGTGTGTCTGAAGACAGAGCACTCATATATATTAAATAAATAAATAAACAAATAAAGTGGGGTGCAAATCTAAACAGGGATTCTCAAAAGATGAAACACAAGTGGCCAAGAACCACTTAAAATATTTAGCATCCTTAGACATTATGGAAATGCAAATCAAAAATACTTGGAGATTTAATCTTACACCCATCAGAATGGCCCAGATCAGTAAAACAAATGACAGCTCATGCTGATGATGATGTGGGGTAAGGGAACTCTTGTCCCTTGCTGGTGGGAGTGCAAACTTGTAGAGTCACTCTGGAAATCAGTGTGGCAGAAAGATGGGAACTGATCTATCTCAAGATCCATCTATACCATACCACTCTTGGGCATCTACCCAAAAGCTACACCATGGAGACACTTGATTAACCATGTTCGTTGATGTTCTATTCATAATATCCAGAAATGGAAACAACCTATATGTCCCTCAACAGATAAGTAGGTAATAAAATAAAATTATAATAAAATAAAATTATTATGTAATTGTATATATTTACAGAGTGGAATATTACTCAGACTTTAAAAAAATTAAATAGTGAATTTAAAAGTTTTTATTTTATAAAAATAAAATAATTAATAATTTTAATAATTAATAATAGATGAGGTGAGAAAAAATTGTGAGTGAGGACTCAGAAAGACAAACATGGCACATATTCACTTATGTGTGGATGCTGGCTGTAAGATCAATGATAACTAAGCTACAATCCACAGAACCACAGACGTTAGGTATAGAATATAGATTGGGGGAGGTATAGATCTCCCTAGGATGGGGAAATAGAATAATTATAGATAGATGGATAGACAGGGGTGGGAGCTGGAATGGGAGGATCAAATGGGGAAGGGAAGGGCAAAGGGAGATGAGGGAGGGAAAACAGGGAGAGATGGCTAAAGTTGGGCCACGAGACGAACGGTATGGAAAGCTAATATAATAGAAGCTTCCTAAATTATATTCATACATGATGGTGATCTGAATGAATCGCCAAATAACAGGGAGGGACAGAGCTCCATCTGGACATTTCTTGTCACCAACTGAAGCTTCCAGTACCGGAAATGGGTTATATCTAATTGAGTTGTTGGCCAAAGGGATCCCATGGGAACCACCCCCAAACAATCCAGGCTGTTGCCAAAGCTTAAAGGTTGTTCTTCACAAACTGAAGGTGAGACTCTTGCTGAAGACAACTCCTACCCAAAGAGAAGTCAAGCCGGTACCTAAAACCTTCACTCCTAAAGGCTAATGTTTTTGGTACTGGAAAGTACTCTGTATGCTATCAACGGGGAATTGTAAACAGCAGCTACAAACCCTTTGATCTACAATGGTGTCCTGCCTGCAAGAGATGCTAATGCAATGGTGGCACAAAGCTTGTGGGGATGACCAACCAATATCTGATCTGACTTAAAGCTCTCTCCACAAGATAGAACACATATCCAACACTGCTTGGGTGACCAAGAACCTGAGACTAGAGAGCTTGGGAATTGTGACGGCTGTACCTGGTTGTCAACTTTACATCAGGAGTGAACTATAATCCGGAAATGGAGGGCACACCTGTGATCCAGATCTTGAGGCTGGAAGGCATAGGCTTCTGACCCAGATCTTGACGTGGAGATCTTAAGGCATAGTGGCCATGAAATCTTAGGCCCAGACAAGGTATTACACGCCTTTAATCCCAGAGACTGAGGCAAGCAGATCTCTGAATTCAAGGCTAGCATTGAACAGAGCAAGTTCCAAGTCCAGGTTGCTGGTACCCACCTTAATCTGGACCACACCTTCTGCTGGAGACCTACATAAGGACGTTGGAAGAAGGAAGGCTCACTCTTCTTGGCCTGCTTGCACTTACTTGCCAGCACACCTATTGGAACCCACTTCTTCAGGATTCCAGCTTATACAGAAGACCAGCTTAAATAACTAGCCTCGTGGGACTGAGCAGCTACAAGATTCTTAGACTTCCCGTTCACAGCTGCCCATTGTTGGGTTAGTTGGACTACAGACTGTAAGTCATTCCAATAAATTCCCTTAGTAGAGAGAGACATTCCATAAGTTCTGTGACTCTAGAAAACACTGACTAATACAGGAACCTAGGCGAAATCCAAATACTAAAGAAATGTAGCAATACAATGACTCCTAATGACATTCTGCTATACTCAGATCAGCCCTTGCTCATCCTCCTGCAGCAGAGAAGAACAAATACAGAGATGTAAAGCCAAACAATATGCAGAGAATGAGACACCTTGGAACACTAACCCCTAAAGGGATGTCTTCATCAAATTCCTCCTCTCAGGGCTCAGGGAACCCTGCCCAGGAGAAGGCAGAATTCGTATAAGAGTCAAGGGAGATGGAAAACACCAAGGAAACAAGGCCTTCTAAACACTGCAGAACCAACACACATATAAGCTCATGAAGACAGGAGACACACAGGCTCAGGGCCTACACAGGTCTGCACCAGATGGAGTCCTACTCCCGAAAGAAAAGGGCTCCTACCCCCATCTCTAACCCAGAAGCTATCTCCAATTGATAACCACTGTGAAATCAACATTTAGTTTTCTCCAAGAAGTCTCTCTGGGGAAACAAACTACCCTTAAGGGCAGGCTGCATGTCCAACAGTATATGCCAACAGGAAACAAACTCAACAGTAGATGCCAACAGAAAACAAACTCAACAGCATCTTCAGAGGTTCTTCACTTCAGAACATCATGTCAAGGTGTGATGGTTTGTATATCCTTGGACCAGGGAGTGGCACCATCTGAAGGTGTGGCCTGGTTGGAATGGGTTTGTCATTGTGGGTGTGGGTATAAGATCCTCACCCTAGTTGCCTGGAAGTCAGTCTTCCACTAGCAGCCTTTGGATGAAGACATAGAACTCTCAGCTCCTCCTGCGCCATGCCTGCCTGGATACTGCCATGCTCCCACCTTGATAATGGACTGAACCTCTGAACCTGTAAGCCAGCCCCAATTAAATGTTGTTTTTTATAAGACTTGCCTTGGTCATGGTATCTGTTCACAGCAGTAAAACCCTAACTAAGACACAAGGCTTGCTCTCTTTTCTTTACAGTTTATCTCTTTGTGTGTGTGTGTGTGTGTGTGTGTGTGTGTGTGTGTGTGTGTGTGTAAAATAGAGTTTATTTAGGGCATGGGAAGGGGAAAGGGGAGTTGAGAAGTGAGGAGAGAGAGAGAGAAGTTTATCTTTTTTACCTTTATTTCTTCTCTCTTTTTTTAACCATATAGGTCTTTCTTTATATATAAATGTGGCTTCTGGTTTTGTGTTTTTATGGTATTCCAGAATAGGAAAACGAATGAGTCTTTAAATCTGCACCTATTTCTTGTACTTTTTCTTTGTTTTTGTTTTTGTTTTTTTTCCTTCTGCTTGTTTGTTTCATCCTATTCTGGTGTGTTTGGTTTGGTTTGGTTTGGTTTGGTGTGGTTTGGTTTGGTGTGGTGTGGTTTCGTCTTACTCTATTTTATTTAATTATTATCCCTTAGAAGCCTGTTTGTTTTCTAATGAGAGACAGAAGGGGGATGGATCCAGATGGGTGGGAGGGACTGGGAAGAGAACAGGGAGGAGACACTGTAACTAGAATATATTGGGGGGGAGGGCATTTTCAATAAAACTAAAAAATCAAAAAGACAACTGAATAAAAAGATCTTCTGATAGGTCTGTTGAGACCACCAGCAACCGTGGATAGAAAAATCTCCAAAAAATTAAAAGAAACAACTTGGAGTTCCCAGGTCACTCTGTGAGGGCATTAGTGTGTGATGAGTACAACAGTCTGATTACATGAGTTTTAAAGTCATAGCTCTTTAGGGGGGAAAAACCAGGACAAAATTTAAATTTAAACATAAAAATTTAATCACTGCAAAAAAGTAAAATAAAAATTTTTAAAAGAGAATTAGGTCCTCAGATATTTAAACAAAACTAAGCTGGTTTTCTTTTGTTGAGAGGCATGGCCCCAATACCCCTTAGGGTGTTTTCCTTGTAGGAGATGGTATAGAATTTGGACCCGCCTATACTTATGGAACTTTCTCATTAGTTCAAGGACAACAGATGGCATTGCTGGCCTCCACACAGCTGGTCACCCAAGTACTAGCTAGGGTCTCACATTAGACATTGGTAAATGCAAATGTTCTGACAGCTTGATCCCCCCTTGATCGTATGCACTCACTGTCAATCACCTCTAACCTAAAAAACTTAAGTACTCTAAAAGGAAAGCTGATTAGTCCCTGTTCCCAGTGCATGCTCCGAGAGATGATAAGACTCATCAGGGCAAACCTACACTGCCCAGACAACTGCTTCTCACGAAGGATTTTCTTCTTGATGAGAAAAATAGTACCCAGATATAGGACGTCATGACCTTCACTCAATCTAGCATGTACAGCACCTACCTGCAGCCAAGTCAGACGGCCCACTGTTTTAACCTAAATATAAAATTATGGTTAAATTCCCTGGTCTGAATCTCGTCCTCTTCTCTAGACGCCATCTGGGAGGGACCTCAGATATCCAGTAGCTATCAGAATGCCTGAGAGTAGATCCTGGATCCATCACTCTCAAGACCAGCCTTGGACTGATTGATACTATGTGGGCTTTTCTGGGAATGGTCACCCTACTCTGCGCTACCGTGGTGTCTTCTGCCATTCTCCTCTCCATTCCTCCAGTCCCTCTGTTCCTGCATACGGTCCTACATCTGGAACACTAGGTGGACTGTCTGCCTGCCAGAATTTTACTGAAATCCCCAGATCTTGCCCAAAAGCCTGCCTCATAAAAGTATTTCTCTGTCTCTCTCTGTGTCTCTATGTCTCTCTTCTCTCTCTCTCAGACTGACACCCCTAGACTCCGACCTCCTCTCAGTGCAGCCATTGCCCCATCCCCTGACAGCAGTCAGTATCAATCTCTGAGAGAGGGTGACAGGGCAGCGACACAGGTAGACAAGGCAAACAAACGTGGGCTCTCTAAGACGGTGCCTTCTTGATCCTGGAAGAAGTTGTGAGGAGAGACAGTGGGAAGGCATGGGGTTGAGTTAAAAACAGGACCAACAGGGGAAAGGGGAGGACCCGGGACCCTATAAAACACCCAAGCCAGTGAGTACATAGTGGACTTCAGCCTTAGGCCTCTCCCATCCCAGGGAATAAAGCTATTACTTCCCCTTTCCCCGTGGCTGGGGCTAGCCGACCACCTGCATTACCATTACAGCAGGGCGGGGCCACAGAGTAACCAGGAAAAAGAGAATGGAATCTGGTGGCCTTGGCAAAAGGCCTCATTAAACAAACATAGGCTTCAGCAAGAGGCCTATGGAGCCTCGATGGCAAACTAGCCCCTAAAACCCCTCCCTGAGTCTCTTATCACATCATACCAGGTGGTCCCTTCTCTGCCAAGTGCCAGACCACTTTTGGTACCAGGCTCTTGGAAGAAACTAGGTCAGCCCTCTGATGCCTTCAGCAGCCTCCCCATAAGCCCATCTGGGTGGGATGCTAAGGGCTCCAAGACACCAAGAATTTCCCAACTGAGACTCAGCGCCCTTCTTCTCTGCTGTCAAGAACATAGCATGGGATGGGAGAGGACTTCCTCAAAAGCCCCTCGCTTGTTTCCTGGGCAAAATGGGCATGGTGCAGCCTTGCCTCCCAGAGTTGCTATCAGCATATAAACATCCTTGCCCACACCTAGTTCCTGTCCTAACCCATTGGTCTGGAATCAGAGGCTCCTCTGAGTAGATCAACTTTACAATCTGCTAAGGCGAGCAGATATGAACCGCTTCCAATGGGTCCTGTGAGCTCACAACTCTATCTGCCACTCTGGAATGAGAAGACAGACTGCCAACCTGCCTCTTGCGTTCCTGAGGTCCTGGAGCCAAAGAGAGGACTGAAGTGCGGCAAGAAGAGCCGGGATTTCAGGGGAGGAGTCTGCCCTGTCACTTCCTCCTTTCTCTGGCTCCAGGACAAAGCTGGGAAGGTCACCACCAGACTGACTTCAGCTTCCTTGGCTCTGTGGCATTGGGTTCCCCATAGGAAGGGAGTGAGTTAGGGGCTCAGCTGCAAGGGAGCGGTTTTCAGGATGTGAGGTGTTAGAATGACAGGGAAGTTGCTGCAGAATCCGATTGAAGCCTCTCACCAGCTGAGAAGCGAGAATTCTAACACAATTACCATGTGCTATAAACGCTGCTGACACCAACTGAATACTCCTTTCATATAGAGATTTATGTCAAAATATTGATGACCAGGCTTACGCCTGCAAGTATACGACCTTGTGCAGGACTTCATTCCTTTCCCAAATAATGCCTGGGAATCCCAAACAACACTGTAGTAAAGGTGCCAGCCCTCCTGTGCCCTGTGTACCCCGTGTAAGCTTCCCATCACCACCCAATGATGAGACAGCAACTCCACCCAAATCCTGGATACAACTATTCCGAGAACAATGAGTTGTGCCCCTCCCTCGAGGGCCCATACCCACACTTGGGCATGTCTTCCTTTCTCTGAATACTTCCTTTTCTTCTAGTCCTTAAGCTTACGCCTATATTAAAAGATCTTTAGTAAAAATTTCCAATCTTGCCTCATAAACTTGCTAGTCCTCAAGTTTTTTTGCAGTACTGAAGCCAAGAATCCTGAATTGTCCTAAGTTGAGATCCCTAAAATTTGAGGGGGAACTCTTGAGTCTGGGGATGTGGTGAGCTGTGTCTCCTTTACCTCTACCCCAAAATGCTGGCAAAGGGGGTACAGTTGGGGGCAGAGTCGCCAGCCTGGGTGGTAGAACATAGCGTAGATGCAGGGGTCTGGACAGATGAAGCAAGGACAAGGGCTGCATGTATGGTTTGGGCAGGCTGTGGCCCGGTGTCATGGGGGACTTGATGGGACTTCAGCTCAGACCCTGGAACCTGAAGGGCTGGAACATGGAGAAGGCCAGGCTGACAGTGCCAGATTCTCAGGAGTCAAGCTCAGGCCAGGCCAGGAGAGCAGGCCAGATGAGCTCTGTTGCTTCTTAGAATGGGATTGGAAGACAGGGCTCAGCGAAGGACCCAGGAACCAAGTACTTCCCTCTGGCATGGCATTTCCCTCCTGTTTCCTGTGGGAAAGCAAAAGCCCAGGTGTGCAGTGTGTGCAGCCAGGAGTGGAGAGGCACCTACTAGATGGGGTCGTGGGGGCAGACTCAGACACTGCCCCACCTAGGACATCCTGGACCCAAGCTACGAACTATGAAGCCTTCTGGGATTTTCTACACTTACCCAGAACCCTGAAAACTTGGAGGCCTCACCTGGCAAGAAGAGGATGACTGGTGAGGTCCACCTTCCAGGCTCTATGGGGTGGTACCCTCCTAGAGGACATTCAGTGGCTCACTTGACCACTACATGTGGCAGTCTCCCAGGGTCACAGGCCCTTGGGTAGACAGGCTTACCCTTATGCAATGACATTCCTGAGCCTCAGTCAGTACTGATCACCTTCACAGAGACCCATCCTCAGATATAATGGCCTCTGCCAGATGGAAGGAGTATGGATAAGCCAGAGTCAACACTTCAGAAACTGCCCTTCCCACTGAGGCACATCCCACCAAGTGTCTAGGCTTCCTGGATGCAGACAAACCAGGAACAGAGCACAGGCTGTAACCCAGGACTCTCTTGATGCTACCTCTGAGTGGCCTTAAGAGTAGGCACAAGGACCTCAAGAAATCGTTGGCCTCCCACAGAAGGTTTGTACCCCAAGAATACAGTGGTGATATTTTCAAATTTCTGCAGTGTTGTTGTTGTTGTTGTTATCACATCATTATCATTATAATCTGTTGGGGGGGTGATGTGTTTTATTTTTTTGTTTTGTTTTGTTTGAGAGAGTGTCTCACTATGTAGCTGTCCTAGAACTCACTATGTAGACCAGACTGGCCTCAAACTCAAACTCAAAATCTGCCTTCCTCTGCCTCTTAAGTGCTGGTATTAAAAGCTTGTGCCACCACACCTGGCTAGTATGTGTACTTCTGATGTATATGTGTATATTTGTGTGTATGTATGTACATGTGTGCACATGTGTCATAGCACCCATGTAGAGGTCAGATGACAACCTCTGGCGTAAGAAGCCCTGAGTGGGTGAAGTCCTAAGTGAATGTGTGTTGTTAACATGGGCACAGTCATGTCAACAGCCTCAAAGCCCCAGACCTATGTTCTAATCATAAAGCCTTCCCTTCTGGTCCATGTACTAATATCGATAGTGTATGCAGAATTATTCATCGTAACTTTCTCCTCCCAGATAGTTACAGACTGAGGAGTGATCCCTACAGAGACTGTTCCTCCCAAGATTTCTAAGCCTTTCTCCTTGGTTCAGCTGTATATAAGAAACTCTGCCTCTTCATTCGTCTTTATGTAATAACCCTGTATCCTTGTTCATCTATATGCAGTAACCCTGCCTCTCTGTTCATGTACACTGAGTTTCTGGAGTGCCATGGTTTCTCATCAGAGACCCTAATGCACCTGAGTGCAGGAGGCCATGCAAGGGGGCAGCCCTTGGGTGTTTGTCCTGCCACCTTGCTTGAGACAGAGTCTCTTCTTGGTTGCTACTGTACACACCAGGTTAGCTGGCTCACAAGCATCTGAGGCTCTTGTCCTCTCTCCACCTTCCATCTCAGAGTAAGAACACAAATGATCCCTATATAACCCGGCTTTGTGTAGGTACTTGGAATCTGAATTCAGATCCTTGCGCTCACTCAGCAAGCACTTTACTTGGAGGACTATCTCCCCAGCCCCTTAATTCTGGGGCAGACACTGAGTCAACCAAACAGCCACACTCATGAGACTACTGTGAAGAGGACCAGAAGGTGAGTGTGGTGCTGCACCTCTGTCCTCAGCCCACCTGAGGCTCTGTAGGATAAACAAGCATAGAACTGCTGGCTGTGGTCAGGAAAAGTTCTAGAAGAATCTTATTCTTGCCAAGTCTTCATCTGCTAGTGGGCATCATAATCCATGAAGTCTGTGGAAGCTCCGCTGTCCCCAGCATCTTTAGAGGAGCGAGGGCCTAAAAGCAGAGATCAGGAGAGCATGGAAAGCAGGGGCCAGGAGGCACTGCACGCAGCACCCAGCACCCCTGCAGAACTCCACCATGGTAGCCTCGGGTCAGCAGAACCAGGAAAGCCTGGGTGGGCCAGGTAGGAAGTGTAGCCTGTGAAAAGCCAATGAGATGACCTCACTCCAACTAGAATATATTAAAGCCCAACCTTGTGAGCCTAAGAGCAGCCAGGACCAGTCTGTAAAGCCATAAAACTAATGGAAAGGGGCGGGGGGCTCTTACATGTCTGGATTCTGCCCCTAGGGGGTCCTGCTGGTCAGCAATGCCAGATATACCTACAAAGTACCCACAATACATCCACGCATCAGGCTGCTTCACCTGATACATAGGGCTACAGCAGCGTATGGCACAGCCCAGATCCCCAAGCCCAGACAGACAACGCTCTGCTGGGGTTTGGAGTCTGCGTGCTGCCAGCTCATTCCTCATGCTCCCCGCAGGCCTCAGCCTGGGCCCTGGGGAACTGTACTGGGCAAGCTGCAGAGTAGAAATTCACCTTCCATCTAAACCTTGGTTCTAGCCTCAGCCCCATGTATGTCCTGCCTCTCCATGCCCTGGATCTGGTGTCTTCTGTGTCTGGAATTATGAGAGTATGAGCCATCTGCAGACTAGGAAGTGCTCCTATATTCTCAGTAATAAAAGGCACCTCTGGTGTCCATCATAGGCCTTCATCAACCCTTTGCTAGAAGCCCTCAGTATCTCCCCTAGAATACAGAGAGCTCATATCCACAGGCAGGATGGCTAGAGTGTAACCCCATGTCCTACGTAGGCCTCCCACCACACAACTGCTTCTCCCCCTCTCACATGTACAAGCATTTCTGTCACAGTGATACCTATCTTTCTGGGAAAAACCTTTCCCAATGTGAGGTTACTCTTCAATATACCAGGACTGGTGGACAAACAGGTTATGTGCTCTGGTGGTTTAAATATGAATGGCCCTATAGGCTCATATGTTTGAACAGTCTAAGTCTCCAACTTGTGGAATGGTTTGGGAAGGACAAGGAGGTGTAGCCTTGCTGGAGGTGTATCACTGGGGCAAGCTCTGACGTTTCAAAAAGCCCACTCCATTTCAAGTTAGCATGCTCTCTCTGCCTCTGGTGTAGTCATTGTGTCCTTCAGATGAAAGCTGCTGCTCTGGCACCACACCTGCCTGCCTGCTGCCATGCTCCCTGCCGTGATGGTCATGGACTCTAATCCACACAACAGTCAGCCCCAAATTAAATGCTTTTCTTTTATAAGTTGCCTTGGTCATGGTGTTTTAACACAGCAATGTAAAAGTAACTAAGAAAGGTGGCCACCGTGCTGTTTCCAGTTCCATGTTAGAGCTAGTGGCTGGTCAGTCACAGAGCCAACCTCAGTAAACAGCACAGTTCAGCAAACAAGTAGTGCCAACCTCAGTAAACAAACAGCACAGTACAGCAAATAAGCATGCTGAGTCTCCACATACAAGAAGACCAGAAGGAAAGATAAGGTATGCCTGGGAAGGTAACAAGGGTGACTCAACAGGAAGGAATGTGCTGAGTTATGGAGACAATCAGAAACTGGAGAGATTGGGGGGGGGGGGCGGTCAGGGGACCCACTCATGCTTTGGAAAGCATTCAGTGTGTATCCTGTTCTTTCTAGTTACATGGTCTCATGGTAACCAAACAGTCCTGTTGAAGAAGAAACATCATTCAGAGAGGAACTTTTCAAGTGCATTTGAAAGGAATGAGGAAGGACAGAATTAGAAAGGTTCCATCTTGCTGAGGATGTGTGTGTGTGTGTGTGTGTGTGTGTGTGTGTGTGTGTGTGTGTGTGTGTGTATCTTTGGGAGGGTACTTGTCTAGATTTGCAGGGTTCTAAGTTGGATCCCTAACATGTGGGGAAGAGATCTAGAATAGAAAGACGTCATTTTGTCCTTCATGTGACTCTGAACTTGCACAGTGTTTGCCAATGGTTTCAACTATAAGAACAGACTGAGGACAGGAGACAAGAATCCATGGCCCTCGTAGCTGTGCCTACCATGACCAGACCTGACACACTAGGTGCTGCTGGAACACAGTGTGGCGACTTGAGAAGCGACACAGCGTGGCCTGGATGAAGTAAGGTGAGTATCACAAAATGAAAACTGCAGTTTATGACAGTCATCCATAGTCACGGCCCTCAAGAGCCCGAGACAGGAATCTCACTGGAAGTCTGAGGTCTGCCTGAGCTACAAAATGAGTTCTAGGCAAGCTAGAGCTTCCGTGTGAGGACATGACTTTTTATAAAAGGGGAGAAAGAACCGGATGGTAGTGGCACACGCCTTTAATCCCAGCACTTGGGAGGCAAAGGTAAGTGGATCTCTGAGTTTGAGACCAGCTTGGTCTTCAGCATGAGTTCCAGGACAGCCAGGGTTACACAGAGAAACCCTGTAGAAAGAAAGAAAGAAAGAAAGAAAGAAAGAAAGAAAGAGAGAGAGAGAGAGAGAGAGAGAGAGAGAGAGAGAGAAAGGAAGGAAGGAAGGAGAAGAAAAGAGGGAGAGAGGGAGGAAGGGAGAAGAGAGGGTAGAGGGATGGATGGAGAAAGAGAGAGAGAAAGAGAGAGATCTGTATCAACATGGATAAGAATATGGGTAAGGATAGAGATAGATATCAGTGGTAGGTACCTTCACTATTGGCCTATCACTGTTGCCTAAGTGAATCAATGCAGCATTGTCTATAGACCTAGCAATTACCTTCTCTGAACAAGATGCTCAGTAGGAAGTGCTGATGACCCCAGGGCCCATTGTCACCACTGTCTTTGGCTATAGACCTATAATCAGACTCACATTTCAGCAGATCCCTAGAGGGGACTCATGAGGAGATCACTACTTCCTAAGAACTTCCTGGGTTTTCTAATACCAGAGGTCTGGTGTCTATATACATGGGAGTGAGTTTTAAGACTATGTCAGAATGGAGGAAGGAATTTAATATCAACTTGGACTGAATTTATAGATAAAAGTCTACTAATCAGATATTCTGGAGTTAATGATGAAGCACACAAAGTTTTAAAATGTGCTACCTAATGTTTATATTTTAAGACAATGTCTGTAGGTCATACTAGCTTGAAACTTACTATGTAGCCCAGAGTGGCCTCAAACTCATGATCTTGGTCTACAGAGTGAGTTCCAGGACAGCCAAGGTTATGCAAAGAAACTTTGACAAAAGGAAGAGAAGGAAGGGAGTGAAGGAGGGAGGAGAAAGAAGGGAAGAAGGGAAGGGGAAAGGGAGGGAAGAAGAAACACAGTCTCAAAAAAAATAATGTGGAAAAAGAAAAAGAACACCCAAATTAATAAAAATTAGAGATGAAAAGCAAGACCACAAAAAGTACTGATAAAATTCAGAAACGTATAAAGGCATTCCTTTAGAAAATATAGTCCACTGAGTTAGAAAAGCTGAAAGAAGTGGCAAGCTTAGGGATGCATGTGACCCATCAAAGTTAAACCACGGTGAGAGAAGCATTGTAAGCATACTTATAACAAGCACAAAACTGAAACAATAATAAAATAGCATCCCAGATAGCTCACTGCAGAGTCTTGCAGCCTTCAAAGGACCAGCACCAAGCTTTCTCAAGTCACTCTATAAAATATGAAATAGCAAGGGAGTACTTCAAATGCTTCTTACAAAGCCTGCATTGCCTTTATACAAAAACCAGGTTCAGACACAACAAACATTGTAGGAATAAATTTTCCATAACTTTCTTTAATACAGATTCAACCTCCCCTCTAGACCACCACCCACCAGAAGGAGTGGGAAGGAAAGGTTACTAGAATACAGGGGAAGTGATCTGTTTAGAAATAGTTCTTAGAGATGATTCCAATCTTCATTTGTTCTCAGTCCAGTCCACTAGCAAACACCAAACATGAATCAACAGCTGCAGTTCAATCCACTTGGCAGACACCATACAGGAATCCGCAAGGGCAGTTCAATCCAGAAGAAAGTGTAAGGCTCACCAACTGGCCTGAGTCTGCAGAAGGAGCCAGAAGTTGTAGGAGCCTCACAGGCAGTTCCTTGGGGAGTTTCTCTCTATGAAGTTTCCACAAGCAAAGCCCAGCAACCCATTGCAAGATGAACCAATATGTGCGTGTCATCAGTGAAGACAGTGAGGCAGAGAAAAGTGAACCAATGCTCAAACTCCCTCTGTCTGTGATGTTTAGAAAATATTCTTTCATGTGTCTGCTTTAGCAAGATATCCTTTCACCTGTGTGCCCCAGCAAAACATCATTTGTTATGACTGCCTTTCCAAAGAAACCAGAAATTTTCAGTTTAAAAAATAAATAAAATTATGGATCAATCTCTCTGATAATCATAAAAGTAAAAATTCTCAACAAAATACTTACAAACTGGATTCAAGAACATATGATGTACCAACAAGATGACTCAGCAGATGGCTCACCACACAAGCCTGGTGACTGGGATTCGATCCCCAAAACCCACAGTGCAAGGAGAGAACCAACTCCCAAAATTTTTCCTCTGATATTCATTTATGTTCTGTGGTATACATGTATACACACATGCATATGCACACATATACTACACTACACACACACACACATACACACACATTCATAGAGAAAATGAGAAACATTATAAATAAAATTAAAATAAAAAATAACATCAAAAAGATCATTCACCATGATCAAGATGGTTTCATTCCAGAGATGCAGGGAGGGCTCAACATATGGAAATTGATAAACTCCACCACACAAACAGACTTAAATTCCCATTAAGATCAGAACCAAGATATGGAGGTCACTTGTTCCCATTCCCATTCCATACAGGGTTTGAAGTCTTAACTAGAGCAGTAAGACAAGAGAAATAAACAAAAAATACAGATTGAAAGGAAGGGCCTGGAGAGACCTTCCTTCAGCAGAGATGGCTCAGCGGTTAAGAGCACCGGCTCTTCCTCCAGAGGACCCGAGTTCCATTCTCGGCACCCACATGTCGGCTCACATCCTAGCAGCTCCCATCCTTTTATGGCTACCTCGGGCACAAGGTATGTGCATGGTGCACAGACAAAATGCCCATATACATGAAACAAAAAGTAATAGTGTAAAATTTTAACGGAAAAATAAGAAAGGAAAAAGTCAAATTCTCCCTTTTTGTACCACGGTAAGGACTTGAAAGATGCAAGGTTCATGGCTTCTACCCCACCTCTATCTACATCCTCTGTGGTCTGGACAGAAGATGGATGAGACTTGGAAATTGACACTTAGTTTTCACAAGGTTAACCAAGTGGCAACCTCTACTGCCGTTGCTTCACCGGATGTGATTGCCTCACTTGGGCTGATTACCAGACTGCCTCGTACCTGGTATGAAGCCACTGATCTTGCAAATTCTTTTTTTCCTTCATGCCTATCCAGAAGGAACACAGGAAACAATCTGCTTTCAACTAGAAATGCCATCAGTATACTTCCATTGTTCTGTCTCAGGGGCCTGTATATCTTCCATCCCTGGATCATAACTTAGGATACTGGCATCTTGACCACCTTTCTCTTCCACCAGGTATCACACTGGGCCATAAACAGATGGAATTACATAGACCAGATTAAGTGAACAGAAGTCAGGAACTACTCTGGAGTTGCGAATAAAGTAGTTGCACATCCGAGGATAGGAAATAAATCCAACCAACATTCAAAAAACCTACATCACAAAAACAAACAAACTTCTAAGAGTCTGGTGGTATGGGGATGCATGTTAAGTTGCTGGACATAGGACCTTCCACCACCAAGAAGGAAGCACAGTGCCTAGCCGGCATTGGATTGGTAAGCTGCACATTTCTTATTTTGGATGTGTTACTCCAGCCCGAGTGTCTCCAAAGCTGCTAGTTTTGAATGAACCCTAGAACAGAAAAAAAAAAAGTCTCTTCAACAGCTCTAGGCTGCTGTGTAGGCAGTTTTGCCATTTGGCCATCTGAACTGGCAGACCCACTGATTCAGTGTCAGCAGCAGCTAGGAATGCTGTCTGGAGCCTCTCTCAGGCTGCCGTAGGTGAGTCACAGCCGAGATCCTAGAGATCTAGTATCAAGGCCCAGACATCATCTGCAAACCATTTGCCCTTTGAAGATCAGCACTTGACTTCCTACTGAGCCTTAGTAGAAACTGAATGCTTGATAATGGGCCACCAAATTACCATGAGACTCACCATAAGCTGGGTTTCATCTGACCTAACACCCATAAAGTTGGACATACATGATAGCAATCAACCACCAGGCTCCATCGGGTCCCAGAGGCACAAAATACAAGGAGGTGGCTCAAATGTGTAGGTCACTACTCTTGCTTTTCATGGTGTGAAGTTTGATCCAAATTGTCACCTTGATAGCATTTAGAGTCATCTAGATAGCATACTTCTGTGTGTATCCAGGAGAGTGTTTTACCCACCTGTGGTGGCACATACCTTTAATGCCAGCACTCAGGAGGCAGAGGCAGGAGGAGCCTGATGAGTTCCAGGCCAGCCAGGTCTACATACTGAAACCCTGTTTCAGAAAGGAGAGAGAGAGAGAGAGAGAGAGAGAGAGAGAGAGAGAGAGAGAGAGAGAGAGAGAGAGAGAGAAAGTTAGTTCCCACCAGAAACGAGCCATTGAGTGGGGAAACAGAGACCTTAAGAGAGTGAAGACAGAGCATAGGTAGCATGAGGGGGGAGAGGAGCAATGTCTGTGAAGGTTTAAGTGAGAAGGAAGAGGATGGAAGGCTAGAGAACAGGAAGAGGTGGAGGAATAACTAAGGATATTTGAAAAATCCACATGGGAACCTACTGGGGCGGGGGGGCAGGTGGATGGATGGACAGACAGATAGATAGCTTACATAAATGTAAAATAAAACAATTCTTTGAAGCTTCCTGGTGTTATTTGTCCCTTTTTTTCATCTCCTCTCTGTGTTGACCTTACTCCCCCTCCCCAATTAGAGCCCCTTCCTAAATTTTACCAACCCTTCTTCAGACAAGTATAGCTTCCACCCCTCGTCAAAGAAGATTCTCTTTACAGCAAACAGAGACACTGCAGAAGCCACAACGGGTCATAATGCAGTGATCAATGGATCATAGGGAGTCTCCTGCTCAGAGAGGAGACAGAAAGTTTAGAAGAGCAAGAGGAATTCTGTGTGAGACTGTGTCTCCTAGGTATGACAGGCAAGCTACATCTATGATTCCTCAATCATATAGCTGTTTAAACAAGACCTAAGCAATGGAAATATCTAATGGACACACTAATGCAGGAGAAGGGAATCTTATGGAGTCCCCTAGACAAAGAACTTCAGGTAAGTAATGACTGCTAAGAGAATTCATCTCTCACTGTGATGTGCCCCTTAACTAGCTAACCAATACAAAGTAGTCAGCCTTGAAATCAAATACACACAAGCCATGCTAAGTGGATCAGCAGGGTGTGTTTATATATTCAGGCATATATATGTGTGAGGTGGTTTGAATGAAAATGGCCTCCATATGTTTAAATACTTAGCCCTCAGTTGATGGAACTCTTTGGGAAGGATTCAGAGGTGTGGCCTGATTGGAGGAGGTGCATCTTGAAAGTGAATTTGAGGTTTCAAAAGTCTCCCTCCATTCCCAGTGTGCTCCATCCTCAATATTAGAGATGTGAGCTCTCAGCTCTTCCTGATACCAGGCCTTGGTTCCACCATCATGAACTCTAATCTCCAGAACTGCAAAGTCCAACTAAATTCTTTCCTTTATAAATCATCTTGGTCGTGGTGTTATATCACAGCAATAGAAAACTAATACAGTAAGTAACAATACTCATCAAAGAGAGGCCACCCCTCCACCTTGCCTGGGTAGAATAGTAAAGCTGACCTTGGTGACGGGTGCAGGTGAGATGGCCCTGAGGGGATGAGCATGGGCCAGCTGGCCCACCACTTGTCTACGGTGGTGTGGTGTGGTCAAGGAAGAGGTGCACCCCCGTAGCTCCTCGACATTTACGGCAAGCAAGAGAGGTGGCTCTGACCGAGGTCACAAGAATGTGGAGATTTGGCTTTGCCCCTTGCTGGCCACAGCATTGGGTGCCAGACAGTGCTGAGGAGCTTGCCCTACTGGTGTGGGTGCAGGTGAGCTGGCAGACTGATCAGCCCAGCTACCTCCCAGGCCCAGATCCAGAGTTGACCTACCCCAACATCTACCCCATCTATGAAATACTGTGACACATAAAAGGGCCGGTCCTGCAGATCCAAAGCTGCAGGATCCCCACGACACAGGGCAACAACAGGATATCCCAGAGGAGTCCCAGTGAGGATCCAGTATTGATGGTGTATCAGGAGCCAGAGGCCTTGAAATGAACCAATGACTCATGGCAGTGAACACTTGCAAGTAAAGACGTGTGGACAAAGGGTAGACTGTGCGACACACTGTGACACATTACAGCTTCCACAACAAGATTGTATTTTTTTTTAATGCTATCCTATTTTACTTTCTATTGTGGGGGAGGTTGCAAGGGTAGAAGGTGGATACAAAGGGATGGGGAGATGAGTGGGATTGGGGTGCATAATGCAAAATTCACACCAAAAAAATCAATAACTTTTTAAAAAAAGAGGCCATGCATCTGAGAGGGACTTGAGTTTGGGAGGAGGTCATGGAAGGGGTTAGAGGAAAGAGAGGGAGTAATGTGGTTATGTTTTAATTTTAATTTAAATAAATAGAACACCCATGTCATGAACCCTCACCCACAAAAGTCAGAGAACATCATGGAAGAGGGAGAGGCAGGACTTTAAGGAGAGAACTTGGGAGAAACAGCATCTTCTAACATGACAGAACCACTGAACTCAGTGCTCGCGTGCTTAGACAACCTGCACAAGATCAATGGAACCAACATTCCAATGAGTGTAAGGGAGGGTCCCGGGAGCCCCTCCTCCTAGCTGAAGAGCCATTGACAGTTGACGGCTGCTGGGAAGGAACAGCCAGTCTGTTTACACAAGGAAAATATAAGTTGCAGATCTTCTTCAAAGATGTGGCCTCTCTTAGGTCAGCCTTGTCCCAGCGAATGGCCCCACACTCAGGCCTATATGGGAAGTGCTAATTAGACTCTGCAGGGTATTCTATAATTAAAAGAGGACTTGAAGTTGGGAGTGAGATTTAGGGGTGAGAATCTGGGTGGTGTCAGGAGGAGGAGTGGGGGGTCCCCATGATCAAAACGCATTGTCTCATATATAAAATTCTCAAAGAATAAATTTAAAATATTACATTAAAATGGCACCATTTTATATTAGAACACTATTGAGTGGCTTAAATACTTCTCCTAAAAGGCTTAACTGAAAACAGAAGGCTACCCCTCGAACGCCAGGGCCAAGAAGTGGGAGTGGGGGGGGGGAGGGGAGTGGGGAGGAGGGTTTGGGGGATTTATGGGGTAGCTTTGCAAATGTAAATGAAGAAAATACCTAATTAATAAAAAATTACTTTGAAAATGAAAAAAAAAGAAGGCTACCCCTCAGTGTGCTGACACCATCCAAGGGGCTGGAGTCCCAGACTGAATAAAAAGAGGGACTAGACAGAGTACCAGCATTCACGTCTCTGCCTCCTGACTGCAGACAGTGTGACCAGCAGCCTCATGCTCCTACTGCCAAGCCTTCCCTTTGATGGTGGGCTGCACCCTCGGCCTGTGAGCCAGAGTCGGCACTCCCTTCCTTAAGCTGTTCTTCTCTGGTCATTCCGTCATAACAAGGAAGAAAAAGCTTCCACTCACCGAGGCTGACCCGGCTACCACTGCTGCTGAGTGGCAGGTCTGCCAGCAGCAAACACCAACACCGAGTTCCTGGTGTGGTGCCATTCCCAGGGTGACGAGCCAGCGACCTGGTGGGATGGTGACTACATTGTACCACCCCCATTGTTGGAAGATGGCGCTTTATCCATACTGGAACAGACACTCTAGGTGTGGATTTTCTGTTCCTGGTGGTAATGCTTCCACCAAAACTCTGTGCAGTTACAGAATTCCTTTTCAAGGAACATACTTCACTACCAAATAAACGCAAGAGTGGGCTCCTGCCTGTGGGATGCTCCCATCTTGTCACATCCTCCACCAACCTGAAGCAGCTGGCACCATCAGTGGGATGGCCTTTTAAAGATGCAGTCACTGTGCCAGCCGGGGGACAGCAGCTTGGAGGGCTGGAGCAAGGTTCTCCAGAAGACCTCGTGCGCTCTCAGCCAGCACCCACACTGCACATGCTCTCAGCTAGCACCACTACCGATGCTCCAGCAGCTGGCAGAGGCAGCAGCACTGGAGGTCTGCCCCACGCTGTCAGTGGAGCAAGGCTCTTGCTTCCTGGTTCCACATCCTAGTCCTCTGTGTGTGTAGATTCTGGGCTCTGGTTCCAGAGAGGAGAATTATAGTTGCCATGGATATTTCTGCTCTATTTCATTTAAAATCTGTTTGTAGGAACTGGGGAGATGGCTGAGTGGTTAAGAGCACTCACAGCTTTCTTCCAGGAGATCTGGGGTTCAATTCTCAGCACCCCACCCACATGGTGATTCACAACTACCAGTAACTCCAGCTCCGAGGGATTTCATATCCTCTTCTTCATGCCTACCAAGCATTCACGTGATACACAGACATACACACAGGTAAAGCATTCATACACATAAAATGAATAAGTAAATAAAGAATTTTAAGTATGGACTTTACATGAAAAGGTCAGTGAGATATCTCATTAGGAATTTAAAGTCTAGGACTGGCGAGCTGGCTCAGCGGGTAAGAGCACTGACTGCTCTTCCAAAGGTCCTGAGTTCAAATCCCAGCAACCACATGGTGGCTCACAACCACCCGTAATAAGATCTAACGCCCTCTTCTGGTGCATCTGAAGTCAACTACAGTGTACTTATGTTTAATAATAAACAAATCTTTGGGCCAGAGGGAGCAAGGATTGAGCGAGCAGAGTTGACTGGAACAAGAAGAGGTCCTAAAATTCAACTCCCAACAACCACATGAAGGCTCACAACCATCTGTACAGCTACAGTGTACTCTTATACATCGGATAAATAAATAAATAAATGTCTTTTTTTAAAAGAAAAAAGGAATTTAAAGTCTAAAGAGCATGTGTGTGCACATAACCACATATATTAAGCAGATACACGTCTGTATTTCCCCCTCCTGTTCTGTTATTGTGTAACATCACTTCAATCGAGTTGAGATCCAGGCTTAAGTATTATTGAATCTATATAGTGTGTACACTATGGAATAGTAAAAGAGTAAGCATTTCTCAAGAGACTGCCATCTCTTCTGGAGGGATAAAAATGTATTTTCCATCCTATATGGGATAATTAGATTATATTAAGTGGGACTACAATGCCGTTATCTTAATTTGGACATTAAATATAACATAAGGCAATGTGGTTGGGAACCAGGTCGACAAGGACAGACAGATCCGTGATGGTTGGTCTGTCATCTTGCTGGGATCTATACCATCCTGAGAGACACACCTCTGGGCTGTCCATGAAGGAATTTCCAGAAAGGATTAGCTGAGAAAGAAAGAATCGCCCTCAAAATGGATGTCACTTACCATCAGGTGACTCAGGTCACCTGCCTGCCTCCACTTCTCCCTTGGTAAGTACCTCTATCATGCTCTTGGCATCTTTAGACTTCTAACATAACTAAATACCAGCCACTCCGCAGGGAGCTTCCAGGCCTTTATTGCCATATTGAGACTGATGCCATACCTAGCTTCATGACTGAGCAACTACCAGGATGATGGGCTGAGCATAGTAGTAGCTCATATAATTCAGGAGGCTGAGGCAGGAGAATTGAATGTTCAAGGCTAGACCAGACTATACAGTAAGACCCCTGTCTCAAAATAAGTTTCCATTTAAAACTTGGCATTAGCACATTACTATACAGCCAAAGCAAGGGCACAAACAGGCAAGTCAAAAAGTAACGCCAGCCCTGTGCATCGTGGTGCAGGGTGAAGGCGATGCTCTTGGTCCCTGAATAGAAGGTTGTCAGGCAAGTGGCAAACATAAGCTGGAGCCCTACCCGAAAGATCAAATCGTCAACTTGAGAAAGAAAGCCATAAGCCCATGAAAAAAAAATCACACGAGACTTTCTCATAGCTGCAGAAAAGACTTCTTGTTGGCTTGAGACCTCTAAATTCACCAGGTTTATACTCAATATGAATGTTTCTAAAACTCCAAGTCAGTTTGAAATAATTGTGCTTGCTACCTATATTTTAAATGTCTGCAAAAATTCAAATGCAAAAAATGAAAAGAATAAATTGGGGAAAGAATTTGAAGCTCATCCTTAAAAGTACCTATTTCCTAATATTCAAAGATCTTACAGCTGGACAGTGGTAGCACACGCCTTTAATCCAGCACTCGGGAGGCAGAGGCAGGCAGATTTCTGAGTTCAAGTCCAGCCTGGTCTACAGAGTGAGTTGCAGGATAGCCAGGGCTGCAGAGAAACCCTGTCTTGAAAAACCAAACAAACAAACAAATAAATATCAGCACACCTCATAATCCCAGCACACAGGAGGCTGAGCAGGAAGATTCTGCATCCCAGACCAGCCTGTGCTACAGAGCAAGGCGGATGCTGTCTAAACAAAACAGACAAACGAGGCCAACAGTCCAGCTGAAGTCTCTGTGCGTGATAAGAACACCAAAAAATACAGGTAAGTTTTTTTTCAGTGCTGGCAATTGAACCCAGGACTTCCCGTGTGCTATATATCCCCGGTCCCAGGAAGGTCTTATAAGAAGGAAAAGATGCCAAATCCAATCCATTGCATGAGTTAACTAAAATTACATGATAACTAAAATTGGAATAAGGTGTATCTCATTAATCAGACTGGCAAGGATAAGGAGCAGAAAAACAGTCCCAGTGTAGATTGAAAAAGGAGTCTGGCTTCGTCCTGGGATGGCAGACGGTTTGCCAAAATCTAGCAACATGACAAATGCACCTTCATGTCACTTAGTCACAAACAAAAAGGCCACTCCACACTCAGAGAGGATGCTCCCAGATGCATCCGCATGAAATCAAGACACATAACCCTAACGGCCTCATAAAATAAAATACCACGTAAAATGGTGTGCCTGGTTGCTGGGTACGCAAGCCAAGAATGTCCGGGGGGGGGGGGGCTTTGAAACACAAGGGCAGCCTGGAGACAGGGAAAATCTACTTCCACAGGAACCCACGTTACTTTCTGAAGGCTATTAAAATAAATGCGGAACTGCGATTTGTACCCTGAGGAGGAACAAGGGTCTGCACTCTCAGACCGTCTTTGCACTGATCAGTACTCAGACCCTGAGAAAGCTGCTCCCCTCCAACCCTTCCATCTGAGGGTCGAGGATCAGCTGGTCTGTGGCTTCCCTCCCTCTGCTTCCCTGTTCCTTCCAGACTGCCTCTTCCATCAGTTTGAGGGGTGAGGCATAGGGAAGGAAGCTTCGCTGGTCTGTTTCCATGGCAACAGAAGGAACAAGAGGCAAGAAACTCAGGCCAAGCCCGCTCTGCTCCATCGTCCCCGAATGCCGAGCTATTTCCCCTTTGGTACTGGAGTACAGGAAGATCCAGGGTTGGCTTCACCAACCCTCTAGCTCTCCACCCCAGGGATCGATCTTGAGGGCTCCTGTCTAGACCAGCATGGTTGCCTTACTGAAGAGTAACAGGAATCCTCTGGCTTCAGAGCAGTCAGCCTAGACCTGGATTCTCACCTTAAGACCAGCCTGGCACCCTGGGCCTGGCCAACCCAAGTCCCATGACAGTTCCTGTCAGATCGTCTCCAGGCACTTGGCTCTCCTGAGATTGTATTGGCAGGCAGTCTCTACCCCAGCACCAGTAACTCAGAGGACACTCCCAGGGCTTATCCTCAGATGTTATTGCATTTCACACACACACACACACACACACACACACACACACACACACACACACACACACACACACACACACACACACAAACACACACACACCATTATCCCAAGAAGACCTGAGCTCACTTCACAGATGTGAAAATTGAGGTTGAGAAGCACAAAGATAAACCAAACGCCTTATAGGATATTGGCGGCAGGACTGGGGCTGAAACTAAATGATTCTTTCTCTGTTTGTGGCTAAGATTCCTGTTCCTGCCTTCCCCCATTCCAACTCAGCTCCCAGGAGACACAGGGGTGCCAGTCTGTTCCACACTGTTCTCTGGGAAGCAGCTTTGCGCCCCATACCCCAAAGACAGGCAGCTCCCACAGGTATGTGGGGGCAGATGTCCAGGGCAAGGGGAAGCAAAGACAGGGAGCAGAGCTAGCTAGCCAAGTGTGCACCCACCCACAGACACACCCACGTGCCACAATCACAGGTCTGACTGTTCCTTAGCAAGGCCCTCCTCAAACCAAGCAGATATTAGAATGCTTTTATGGCTCTGTTGCCAGGATCTAAGGATCACACTTCCCTCTAGCATCTCCCACCATCCCCCTGTCTCCTCCACACTGTTGCCACCTCCACCATCGCAGCTACTGCCTCCGCCGCCACTTCCTCCTCTGTCACCACACCCACACCCATCAACACCGTCATCACCAAATGCTTTCACCATTACCATAACTACCATCACCACCACCACCATCACCAACACCTCTGCTATCATTCCTCCCATCAGCACCATGGTCTCTTCCACTCCCACCCCCACCACTGCCACTGACACCTCCATCACCCCCTCCGCTGCCACCATCACAACTTCAAGTTTACTATGCTTAGAAATAGCCAAGGGCTCTAAGTAAAGTAAATGGTCACAGTTAATATTCTATCTAGAGAACATAGCATCTCTCTCTCTCTCTCTCTCTCTCTCTCTCTCTCTCTCTCTCTCTCTCACTCTCGCTCTTTCTGGAGCTCAAAATCAGCAGAGGACTTTCTTGCTGCACCTGTGTATCAGCCCTGAGTTCCTGTGCAGCTTTGCCCACTCCTGCTTTTTGCACGACACTCCCTATTGGAAGACTGCTAATCTCCGAGCTTAGAGCCCCCTGCTACCACAGGCTATGTTACTACTACCACACAGGAGAAGACAGGTCACCAAGGGCTCCCAGAGCCCCACCACAAGGAAAGGTTCTGTTCCTGCCTCCCCATCCACCTCCATGCTGTGGTGAGGTGAAAGCCAGTTGGTATGTGACAGCAGAATGTCACCAGTAACCTGAAGTTGAGAGGACAGAGGTCAAAAAATGGGAAAAGAAAGCAAGCCTGCTTCAAGGCCCAAACTGGCAAGACCAGACATCGTAGGATGGGGAGGCATGGCGGGGAAACACCAACAATCCCAGAGGTCAGGGAAAGCTTTCAGCCCCTCCCCAACCCTAGCCAGGACTCCAGCTTTGAAGTCCTTGGGGCAGGGACAGTGAAGGCAGCTGAACAGAGCAGGTGACGGGTGAGGCAGAGAGTGTTGGTGTGTAATGAGAAAAGTGGAGTGTGCCTGCCCCAAAGGAGAACCAAACACCCACTGAAGACATCAGCAGAAAGGACAAGAGGACTCTTCTCATAGAGGGTGGCCAGGCCAGTCTGGACTCAGTGTGGAGAAAGTCTAAGGGGGGAAGCATACCACGTCTGAGGGTGGAGAGAAGCTGGATGAGGGACCCAGCAATGGCCAGGGGAGGTAGAGTGGCATGGGACATGGGGAGCGGAGCAAGGGGGACAGAGTTGTTTGGGGCTTGCATAATAACCCGGCTGCAGGTCACACATGTGGAATTCTTGGTCTAGACCTGGCTTCTGAAATCATAGGGCCAACTGTGATTAGAGAAAATGGCAGGGGCCTAGGGGACCCTGGGCCAGGTGGAAAGAATGGGGTGGGGGGAGAAAGAGCCTCCAAGATGGCTAAGTTGTAGAAGGAAGAAAGGATGAAGGGAGGAGGGAAGGAAGAAGGGAGGAAGGGAGAGAGGAAGTGGGGTAAGTACATGAAGTAAGCCAGGAAAGAGAGGCTCGTTGGTCAGTGGATGGAGAGCGAGGACCCCCCTCCAGCACCACTAAGCTCTCTGGGTTTCAGGCACCTGCTGGTGTGATGGGGCCATTCTCTATCCCTGTTCCTCGAACAGTGCTGCACTGAGATAGGGCAGGACAGTCTGGTATCCCCTGTCTCTTAGGAAACAGGCCTGGGACACACACAGTCTCCTTTTCCAGTGCCAGTCCTGGTGCTACATCCGCCTGTGTTTGTCATTCTTACACTATGGAACAGTGTCTGGGTGTGGCAGCAGGTTAGTCTACGTGATTTTCTTAGGGATTGGTGGGACTCATTACTGCTTCCCCTGCTGGCCTAAGAAGAGTGTGGTTCCTGGATCTGACAGACTCAACTGAGATGCCTCAGCCCATCCCTCTACCCGCTGTCCACACCTGGAAGGCCAGGCGCTCAGCACTGTGGACAAAAGCAAACCTAGTCGCTAGCCAAGCTGGAGAGATTTCACAGGTAGATACGAAGCACTGTGTCCTCCTGGCCCATAATGTCCCATATCTTTACCAGATGATCTCAGAGCTATGGGGATGGAATTGTGTGTCATAGAGGTCCGGGACTCTTAATGTCTACACTTACCTTCACTGAAAGATGGGGAAACTGAGGCATGGCTCTTCTGAATTCAACCTAGCAACTCATATATATGAGTAGGCAGGTGTGTCTAACCCTGATGTGAGGGATCCACTCTTGGCCATGCCAAGAAGGTCCTGTCCTGAAAGGGGACCTGAGATAAACAGCAGGCCAACTAAAGACACCCCTTTCCCCTAAACTCCCTCATCTTTCATGACTAACCTGGCATGCCATTTCCCTCAGGGACACCAGTCACACTGTCCTAGACACTGAGGAAGAGGGTACAATGTGTGCTCCAGGGACAAAGCTACACCAGTCAGTCAGTTCCTTGGTCATGTTGGTTTAGGTGGGACACAGGGAGGTTTGCAGGGAAGTGGTGGGTTTGAGGTGGGCTGGCACACACAGATATTGTCACAGTCTGAAAAGTCAGGAAAGGTCCGCAAGATCTGGGTGACCTCGGCGGGGGAGGGGAGGCAAGGCTCTGCAGATACACTCATCAGAATGCACATCCTTTCCCAACACCCTCAGCTTCTGGGTGAGCCAGCCTCCTCCACAGAAGCTAGTCTTTGTTAACAGTGTTGTCATGGCAACTGCATCCAGGGAGAACTCTCTCTTTAAGGTAGAGGCTGAGGGTGATACTTGGAGAAAATGGGAATAATGGTGACAGGCAGGGCACTGGCCTCCTGGCTCTGTCCCCACTAACCCCTCCAGGACAGGTCCTCTCCCCACACCCTCTACCTGTCCCAGGATTCTCACATCCATTCCTCTCTCTTCTCCTTAAGGTGGAGAGTAACATGTCTTATGCCTCTGTATTCAATGTTCTCAGACACAGATCTTCACCTCTGCTCCACTATACCCAGCAGCTCAGAGAATTCAACCCACATCTCATCAGAATGGCCAGTGTCCTGGAGATGGGGTGGGGGGCTCCAAAAAGATTGAGGTAGACTGAGGTCTAGGAAATCACTGACAGACAAGACACTTGGAGACACTCAATGTAAAGGCTTTGGGTACCTGTATACCATGTCTGTACAGGAAGAGTCACTTTAAAAAATGTTAAGGGCCAAGGGAGACCTAGCAGAGACCATGCCCCCGTAGGGAAAGAGCATTATAGGGAGGAAGCCATGGGAACTGTTCAGGCTCAGAAGAGGGGGTTCCATAAGTGGAAGGGGGTTCAAGAGAAGAATGGAGCAGGCTAGGCCAGGCTGAATGTTGCCTCAATGCAAGAGGGGACTGCAGCTGGCTGCTCAGATAGCAGTATTGAAGCAAGCGAGGCGCTGGGGCAGGATGGCAGTAGATAGCCCACCCATGGTCAGCCAGAAGAAAGTCAGCAAACAGTACACATGCTAAAGGAGCCCCAGGTCCAAGTAGGGGCTGGTGGGAGTTGGGGTCAGCTCAATGTGAAGGAAGAAAGCTGTGGTTGCAGGGAGGATCCAGGTCCTGACAGATAAAACCACTAACTGACCTCAGACAAGAGGTAAAGTCATAGAGAAGCCTCCAGGGAGGTCAGAGGAGAGGGAGGACCAAGAACCAGGCAGCCAGACCTGAATACAGAGCATCTGGAATCCGGGATGGTAAAGTCCACAGCCTCTGCAGTGGGTCTCCCTGATGGAGAGGTGAGTGCCAGATGGGAGTGGGCAGGGAGTGAGTGGGAGGTGAGACAGCGGAGTAAGCAGGCAGAGAACGCATCTTCAAGTCAGCCTGCATGGGGATGAGGGTGGACAGGAGCTGGGGAACTTAAGCACAGAAGAGCCCTGCGCAAATCCCTTCACCTCTGAGGACCACCATCTCTCACCTGGGGAACTGAAAGCACCCCATATTCCCAATGCTGGACCCTGGTGTTGGGAGAGCTCCCACTGGTGTATGTCTGTGTGTGTTTCTGTGTGTGTGTACGTGTGCGTGCGTGCGTGTGTGTGTGTGTGTGTGTGTGTGTGTGTGTGTGTGTAGCACCTGCCCCAGGCTATTTTACTCAGAGTCAGTGCAAGTCCCACAGGCCCAATTTCAGGCCTCCCTTCCAGGAGTTAGCTAGTGCTCTGCTCCTTGACTTCACAGGCAACTCAAGAGGGACAGACCAGCTTCCCAGGCCCTGCCAGCTGCCCTGGACATCACTGGCCAAAGCCTAGCCCCAAGCCAAAGTGGTCCTCAAAGTAGTGAGGGTGACTACATCTTAAGTGACCTATTTCACATCCCAGAACCAACCAAGGATCCCCGAGGAAGTTTCTGTGTCAATTTAATGATGAGAGAGACGCTTCTCAGGGCACGGGCACGGGAAGGGTAATCCTAAATCACGCTCAATTGCACCTGGATGGCCAAAGGTGGTTCTTCAGAGATACGCATAGCCATCTGGGTCTCCCTGTGCAGCATCTCTCCTTGTCATCCTTAGGTAGGGTTAGTCATGGATAACATTTACACCTAACTCCCTCAACTGACAGGTAACAATCTATGGTGTCTAAGTCCGCCACTTGCCAGCTCTCCCAGAACACAAGGCCCTTTCCAGCTCTGAGCCGCAACATCCTGGCCCTTTGGACTCTGCCTGCCCCACATGTTCTAATCACATCACAGCCCTGCTGGTTCCAGCCACCTTTCCCAAATTATGTCCCAGGATTGCTGTATGGAACCCTTCTGGTGACTCCAACCCAACAACATTGTACTGGTGGGCTCATAACAGTTTGTCCACACTGAACTGGGAAATCCCTTGTGGCTAACCCTCACATGTATCAACAGCCCCAATCTACAGACCAGAAAGATGTGAGAAAGGCACATCACCAGAAAGAGAGCTATGTGTCTACCCGAGACCCCCCAAAGGGCCGGGGTACCAGAGGGTATCAGGGCCATTCCCCCACCTCAAGCCCCACAGTACCCCTGCCTCCTCCCTCCACTTCCTTGCTAAGTGCACACTCCCAAGCAGGAGGGAAGTGGGCAAGCTGGAGAGCAAAGAAACCTGGGAGGCAGCCTGGAGTGGGCGGAAATCACACAAGGCAGATTCTGGAAGCTCTGAGAGAAAAACAGCCAGAGCAGACCATAGCTGGAGCAGATGGCCTCAGAAGGAAAAGCGGGAAGGAGGGAGGGAGGAATCCCTTCAGAGAGCAGAAGGTAGGGACCTGGCAGAGTCCAGCGATGCCTTGACCAGGTCTCTCTCCACAGCAGGGCCTCACCTATGGCATAGGGCCATGTGGACATGGACATCCCAGTCTTCTGAGACCCCTCCATAGCAGGGAGGGGCTCAACGACCCCGGCCTTGGCATGGCATCTTTTCTCTCGACCTATTTTGCATTGTAGCTTCTGGGAGACAGCAGTTCTAAGACAGTTCCAAGGCCCTGTCAGCTGCCCTGGACAACACTGGCCAAAACCCTAAGCCAGAGTAGAGTGGTCCTCACAGTGGGGGGTGGGGGCTTTATGCAGGTGCCGCTTACTCCCTCAGCAAGGCCTCTGTAGGGCCCAGCGTTTCCCCCTTCTCTTCTGACTCTCTTCCTCCCTCTCCTCTCCTTCCTCCTCTGTCTGCAGTTGCTAAGTTACACCAAAACCCGATCTGTTCTGTATGAACGGTTCCATTGCCACGGCTTGCCAGGTAAAAGGCAGCATCCACTGGTAACAGGAAAGCACATCTCAGAAACAAACAGACAGACAGACACAGACAGACAGACAAACTCCTGGATGGTTTTCAGACCAGGCCTCTGGCACCACTGTCTGGGAACATCTGAGTGGGCTTCCAAATCCCAGGGGATATGAACAAGAGAACACAGTTTCCACACCTTATCATAGAATCTGGGTATTCGCTTCTCAGAAGCAGAGGCTATGGGCCCAGGAAAATACACACACACACACACACACACACACACACACACTCTCTCTCTCTCTCTCTCTCTCTCTCTCTCTCTCTCTCTCTCTCTCTCTTCAAGCTGACAACCACCCAAATGGTTGCTGGGCCACTACAACCCACAGCCATAGAAGTGGGGTGGGGGAAGGCTGGCCAGGCATGGAACCCACTCTTCTGTCCTCAGGCCACAACTTGGAGTCCCTGATGTCCTCCTACTCTGGGGCTTCTTCCTGGGCTGAGGTAAAGTAGTATAGAGGAAGCCAAACATGGAAACACCCATGTCTCAGAGGGGTCTGCAGCCTGCCCATGGCTCACAAGTCAAAAAATGTGGTCTCCCAACTCTCTACCAGGCTATGGGGGGCTGCTTTGCTCTGGAGAGCCCAAGCCCAGCAGGGAGGTTCTTGCCCACCGAGTCTGGGATGGACAAGACCAAATCAAGAAGAAAATGGGAGAGCCCTGGGAGGTGAAGGCCCGCCCCTGGGTGCCAATCTAAACCTGGGGCAGGAGGCCATCTGAGCCTCTCCCTTGTCCCACAGAGGGATACAGCTAATAAAAGCAGGGGGTGGGGACAGAAATGGGGGTTCGGTGTCCTGAGGAGGGAAAGAGGGAACCTGATCACCTGTCTCAACCCCCAGGCAGCTTCCAAGAGGCAGGTTCTGTCAATATCCACTAGCTGCATCTCTCAGAGGTAGCTAGAGATGGAGACATCAGGGACCCATCACACAGTCTCTCCCCAATCAGCAGGCCGCAGAATGGACTGGGACGGACACACACACACACACACACACACACACACACACACACACACACACACCACGCTTATTCTGACCAGAATCAGCCAGCTGTACCTGTCAAAGTGTACGCTCCCAAACGGTCCTTCAAATGACCCTAGCCCTAGCCCACGGGACAGAGGGACACACCTCACCATGTCCCCTGGCTCTCTACCCTCAAATGCAGTGCTTACATCCCAATTCCTTGCCAAGAGCAAATGCGTGAGATGCCACCCTAGACCCAGAACGCAGAAGAGCAAATGGAAACTTCCAACTGCGCAGCCCTGAGCTCCTCGGATCCCCGGCCCCCTCCCCCACGCCAGGCCTTGGGCAGTGGACTTGCCAGTGGTGCCCACGCCTGCTACCCGGTGCGCTCCCACCATGCTCGTCCCGGCCGCCCCGCGCGCGGCAGGTGCAGGAGGCGCAGGGGTCCCGCCGTCCAGCCCAGGGCGGAGTTCCAGGAACTCCACGCGGGGCTCCCTGTCGCCCTACCCGGCGCCCGTCCCTGGATCCACGCCCGCCCGCGCTGACGACCCGAGGGGACGGCCCGCCGGAGGAGCCGAGGGGCGCGCGGGGCTGCCGCTGCCTACCTCGGTCAGCGCCAGCGTCGCTCCCGCGCCGCCCTCGCGCCGCAGCCCGGCCCCGAGCAGCGCGCGGCCGGCGCCGGCGGCTCATGCTCGGCGCCCCGGCCCGCGGCTCCCGCCCACCCGCGGCCGCCCCCGCGCTGCGCCAGCTGCGGGCAGAGCAGTTCCCTCCGCAGCCGGCGCCCGGGAGCACGAGCGCGGGGAGCGAGCAGGAGGGCGCGGGGCGAGCAGAGGAGGGTGCGGGGCGAAGGTGCCGCGGGAGAGGGCGGGCCAGGCTTTCTCTGAAAATGGATATGGCAGCCGACAGCCCCAAAGATGATGTGGCTGCCTCATTAAAACCCATTTGGCGACTCTAGGAGAGCTGCGAACATGTTTATCAGTGGTACCTGGCGGGGAAAGTGTTCCCTTCTCCCAGTCACCCTGCGGGCTTGGTAGGCTTTAGATTCCCTCTGGGCAGATGAGAAAACTGATGCTGGGAGGTGAAATGAACCTGCGTGATCTCAGAGCCAGTGAGTGACAGGTCAAGGCTCCAAAGTCACCTTGAGAGATTCTATGGCTCCCATTTGTCCAGAACCACGAGGAGCATTCTGGCTTCCAGTGGAACCTTCTGAGAAGATAGCCCCAGGATCCAGAATGTCCAGGGCAGGCAGCCAGATCCAAACAAGCAGGACGCAGCAAGCCCACAGGTTGCAGGGTGTGTACGGAAGATCACGAGGGGCCCTACGCGTCTCTTGAAGAGACCAAAGACCCTTTTCACTCATTCAGCGAGTTTCCGGAACACCTACTATATGCTAGATGTCATCATTGATCATACAACTATGGTGGCTTCTGCCTGATTGGAGTTGACATTGTCATAGCAAGTAGACAGAGGGGTGGGAGGAGGGAGTCCAAAAACCATTCAAACATCGGGTACCACTGATCCCCGGAGGAAAGAACAGTAGCAAAATCCAGAGATAGGAAATGTGGTTGTAGTCAAGTTGAAGGATCTATTTGGAGAGGTCCAGGGAGTCTTTTGATGAAAGGGCATTTTAACAAAGTCCTGTCAGAGTCAAACCATTCTGATTCGGAAGAGGCCAAATGCAAAGGTCCTGGGATCCAGGATCCCTTGGAAGGAGGCCAGAGTGGGTGTGGTGGAGAAGAGACCCCAGGACGTGCCAAGTGACAGAGCAGCTGACCTGGTCACCATTAACTCACTGAGTTTTTAACACAGAGAGCTGAGGAGCAGCTGGAGGGTTTTACACAATAATGTCATGACCTCACTTTTTAAAAAAATATATTTTGTGGAAAATGTCAGACAGGTACCATAAATGGAGATCAAGACTGAAGATAAAGCTCAGTGGGGAGAGTTAGCCTCATAGAAGTTAGCTCTCCGATGATGAGGAGGAGGAAGAGAAGGAAGAAGAAGAGGAGGAGAAAGAGTAGGAAAAGGAAGAGGAGGAAGAGGAGGAAGAGGAGGAGGAGGAGGAGGAGGAGGAGGAGGAGGAGGAGGAGGAGGAGGAGGAGGAGGAGAATTCAAGGCACAACATTCCAAACGGCCCACCTTCACTATGACTAATTTTAATTTATCTATATCTCTTCCTACCATTTCCTTCATTTTTTGTTCTTTTGATGTGAACTTTAAAACATTTTGTAAGTATAACATATAAACAAAAGTAAATGTGTGTCCAATAGACTTTTAAAAGAATACAGCAACTCGGTGACTACATTAATAGGTATTTGCCCCTGAATTTGCATTGTGAAAAGATTTTCCCCCTGTGGTTCTTTCTCCTTTTGTTTTTTGTGAAAAGATTTTCCCCCTGTGGTTCTTTCTCCTTTTGTTTTTTGCTTTAATAAAAGTTCAGCTTGGGCTGGTGAGATGGCTCAGTGGGTAAGAGCACCCGACTGCTCTTCCGAAGGTCCGGAGTTCAAATCCCAGCAACCACATGGTGGCTCACAACCATCCCTAATGAGATCTGACTCCCTCTTCTGGAGTGTCTGAAGACAGCTACAGTGTACTTACATATAATCAATAAATAAATCTTTAAAAAATAAAAAATAAAAAATAAATAAAAGTTCAGCTTGCGTTTGTTTTTTGTTTTTTCATACAATATATTTTTATCACGGTTTCCATCCCACAACCCTTTGCAGATCTCCCCACCACCACCACCCCATCCAACCTTCTTCATGTACATTCTCTTTCTAAAACAAAAAGGGGAGGGAAGCAAGCAAATAAAATAATGACAAAAAAATCCTCCCCCAAAAAGGAGCCAGCTGCTCCTGGGCATAAGGCCTGCCTTGGAGTGTGGGTGATTTGGCATTCCGCTGAAGAAAGCCGATTTTCCTGTTCCTAGTAGGTATCCATTGCAAACAGGATCTTGGTTAGGGGTGGGACTTTGCATACTTTCTCCTTTTTCATTGGTGGGCACTGGTGTTCATCCTGTGGGTGCTGCTCAAGTCTGAGTTCATGTGTGCATCCGTCCTGTTGTGTCTTGAAGACTGTTTCCTTGGCATCGTCCACCACTTCTGCCACCCCTTCTGCCTAGATCCTTGATCCTTGGCAGATGGGATGTGTTAAGAACAGCCCATTTATGCTCACAGTCATCTATAAGATGGAACACAGGGCCCCCAATAGAGAAGCTAGAGAAAGCACCCAAGGAACTGAAGGGGTCTGCAACCCTATAGGTGGAACAACAATATGAACTAAGCAGTACCCCCAGAGCTCATATCTCTAGCTGCATATGCAGCAGAAGATGGCCTAGTCAGCTATCACTGGGAACAGAGGCCCCTTGGCATTGTAAACTTTATATGCCCCAGTACAGGGAAATGCCAGGGCCAAGAAGCGGGAGTGGGTGGGTAGGGGAGCAGGGCAGAGGGAGGGTATAGGGAACTTTCGGGATAGCATTTGAAATGTATATAAAGAAAATATCAAATAAATAAATAAATAAATAAATCCCATTTAGGGTTGAGTGCTCCAAAGTCTCTCACTCTCTACATGTTATCTAGCTGTGGGTTTCTGTGTTAATTGTGGGATCTTTCTACACTGCTGTAGCTGATCTAGAACTCCTGAGCTCAAGCAGACCTTCACCTTATTCTCAGAGTAGTTGGCACTATGGGCACAGGCTCTATCTAGCCCAGGGTGATTGGAGACTTCCATCCCAACTGCCTCAGTGCCCAGGCGCTGAGATTAACAGGCCTGCTCCACCATGCTGGGCTTGTTCTTGCGTTATTTAGAGCTTAGGGTGTAGTCTATTTTTAGGAAATGCCCTGCATGCCCTTGCAAAGCATGAGTAATCCATACACACCAACAGGGTGGGGCTGGCTAAAGAAGTCTAAACCTTCTAAATTGTTAACTGGATTGGATCTTGTATTCTATTGGTTCCTGAAAAGGGGTTTCTAAAAATTTCTACTGTGGCCACAGACCAGAAACAACCCCCAAATTGTACAGAAGATGGATGGATAAAAGCATTCAGTGCAGCTGACAACAGAACACTTCCCAACAGTAAGAGAGGAGCTGGTATTGAGCACAGCTTGGCTGATTCTTGGCTGCATTACACAGAAGATGCTAAGCTCAGAATCATCCGCCCAACTCTTCTTATGTGATGTCCTAGAAAAGAGAAGACTGTAGAGAGGAAAACCAAGTGATGGTTGGTGCAGAGAAAAGCTTGACTAGTGAGCCAGAAACCTCTAGGGGTGACAAAATGGAGCTGCCTCTTCGTTGGTAGTGCTAATCACATGATCTCTCTCTCTCCCTCCCTCCCTCTCTCTCTCTCTCTCTCTCTCTCTCTCTCTCTCTCTCTCTCTCTCACTCACTCACTCACTCACTCACACACACACGCACACACATACACACACACAAAAGCACATTTTGCTCTGTATAAAGTTATTTTAAAACTATTTTTAATGATTATAAATTATAAACAGTCTTTCCAATGCGAACATCTGGCCATATCTTTCTTCAGATACTGTCTGTAGGTTTTAAATATATATTTTTAAAGGTTTATTTTTATGTTATGTGTATGATGAGTGTTTCTCTGAAAGTATGTCTGTGAACCATGTGCATGCAACGCCCAGCAAGGCCAGAAGAGGGCATCAGATTCTCCGGAACTGCAGTTACAGAACCTAGTGGAAGTGATTAGGCCATTTGGGGTGTTTCTCTCAAATACTGATGTATTCTCATGGGACTCTGGTTCATTCTCGGGAAAGGGTTGTTGATAAATTACTGAACCTTTCCCAGACTCTGACGTCATGTCTTGCTATATGATTTCTCTTGCTCACTGATGCTTTCTCCATGATGAATAGTTTGCGTGACCGAAGAGTAGCTTACTATAGGTCAGATCAATCAGTCCGGTCTCTAAAGAGTTAAATAACCCTCTGTTCTGTATGCACTGCCCAGCTTCAGGTATTTTGTTATAGAATGCTAAAAAACAAACAACAAGAAAACAAAACCTGTCCTAATAAACAGATTAGGGATGAAGGCAGCTCAGGCTAGGATAGTTAGGACTGAAGAAACAGAAAATGTTTACAACTGGGCTTGTGCTGCAAACATAGTCTCAAGTATTTGGGTCACAGAAAAGAAGGACCCAAGGATAGATAGGCAGAGTATCTATGCGATTTCATTTCATATCAAATTTAAATTGCATATTAATCTTTTTGCTCAAGCAGAGCATACAAGCCCAGGTCAATGGTAAAATTCTGAAACCGAAGACCCTATGCCGGGGCTTAAACTGGCCAGACACTTTCCCCAGTGTCCTCCCCTAGTGGAGCTGCCTGGTGAGACTTTCCCGAAGGTGTGTGTCTTGTCCATGGCTGAGATCTAGGTCAAGGGACTGGGAAGTAGTTCTGATCTCCCCCACATGAGTTCAAATGGGGTAGTTTTGAGTCAATGGGCAGTGTAGGCTGTGGAGATGAGAAATAGTCGCCAAGAAGCCTCCTTAGCATAACTACAGCCATCTTGGTCATAGCTGTCATTGTGCCAGGTGACACAGCATATATCACAAACACTATAAGACAAACTCTCTAAAACAGTGGCCAAGCACAGCCTGCTACTCGTTGTTTAGCTGACAACGGCAGGTAGCTTTGTGCGGACCCAGACATGGCCCACCTTTACCCTCTTCCCACGTGCTCCCAACTTGCAGGCTTCCTGTCTCCCTTTGTGTGATGTAGGGTTTCCCTCCTCTGCCACTGTGTGCAAGTCCCCACTAAGCTGCCCTGTAGACTCCTGGGTCCACTTACCTCTTCCTTCCTCTGCTCAGCGTTACAGCCACATGCAGATGATGTCCCCTGAGAATTTGTGTTCCTCTGAAGATCTCTAATGTAGACCTGCCACCATGACTGTCATTCTGACCAGCTGCCCATAAACTGTGGTTCCATAAGCATCTATGGTTCTCAGGGTCTCTGGTCCCATGGCCAGTTGATCTCCTATTTCCACTTAACCTCTCTCTTCTGACTTCTCCAGCCTCCTGCCCAGCTACGTGTTACAGTTTTACCCATACCTCTACCCTACATCTCATTCCTCCCTCTCCAGTGACAGATGAACCCTGCCCCACCTTCTCCACATGGTCTCTCATCTGTCTGAGGGTTGTTGAGATCACATGGTTCTGTGGTCACACTAAACCCACTGGAAATTCACCAGCACCCCTCAGCCACCTCCCCTGCAATCCCCCTTCTCCTGTTTTTATATTGTGAACTATGTCCTACATTCAGAAGAATGTGTGAATGTCTGTTTACAGCCTGAAGATGATCAGAATGAGAACGCCCACAAAAGCCACGAAGTAGGACAGTGCTGCTTCGGAGAACTCTCTCGGGTCCCTTGGCGGGGACTCGCCCCCAGACCTCCTCCCTCGAGTGAGCCTTGGGAATCATTCTCCTGTCGCTGTATGAACTTCCACTCCAGTGAGTATGGTGGGTTTTTTTCACTTGGTAAATAGGGTCATAACTCTGCATCACATTTGTGAACAGGTTGAATGTCCCTAATCCAAATATCTGACATTCAAAATGTACCAAAATATGATTTAAAAAAATATCCCAAGTGGCAAATTCCACACCTATCTTCCTGGTGTGGGTTTCAGTCACTCAGAAAGCAGACACTCTAAAATATGGTAGACATTCCAGGTTATTTGTGTAAAATATATACAGAACACAAGTGAGTTTTGTGTCTGAGTGTGGGCCCCTTACCCTGGATATTTTCTGTGTATATGCAAATATTGCAGAATCTCAAATTGTCTAAAATTCGAGCAGGCTGTGTAGAAGAGGTAGGCCTAGCTACAGAAGGGGCATGTGAGATCTGAAACAGTTCAATTCATAGAAGCACAAAAGTATCGTGGTAGTTGTCAGAGAGAGGGAGTAGGTAAGTGAGAAAAAGGAGACATTGGGCAAATGATAAGTCGTTTCTTATCTAAGGGAAATAGCCATTTCTAAATTATTTTTCTTGTGATTCAGGGGCAGGAAACAGAATAATAGACAATAACAGCAACCTTGGAACCATGATCCAATATAAATATTTCCTCTTTTTAAGTTTGCAACTGAGGGAGCAGATAGAAAGTCATGGGACAAACAACTTGGTGGCAGGTGTCTGCTACTTATCACAGAGCAGCCCAGTGAGAACTCCACTCACAGCCAACAGGAGTGGGCATGGACATGCCCACTTTAGTGGACACTGGATATTTCCCACAAAAGCAGAATATAAGCACTTCTTTTGTCCTTGGACCTATACTTTTGGACTTTTGTACCTGAACACCAGAAGACACATCCATTCTGTGTCTGCTAGTTCTCAAAATAGTCCCCCCAACCAAAGAGACATATTTTGAGTGCCTTATTGTGTCTCTTCCCTGGCATATTTTGAGGGGTGATAGTCTGGTCTCAGGCAGCTGTGATTTGAGTGGCATATTCTGCTATAGACACCCTCCCTTGAGTCTCTCTTTGATTTCTTCCATTTGAACATCTAACCTTTCTTTTTAAAAGATGCCTTGGCCCTCTCTGTGTTTGCCTCCCTGCTTCCGTACAGTCTGCCTCCTCCCATTCCGAGCTGGGCTTCTATGCAGAATTGGCTCCTTTTCTGGGCTGGAGGTGTACGCTAATAGCAAGATGCATGTGCAAAGCCCTGGGTTTAATCCCCAGAACACACACATGCACACATACATACATACATACATACATACATACATACATACAAACATTAAATTAGCTTCCAATTTGCTTACACTCAGGCATTGGATTAGAACCATTCTTTTAAAGGAATGAGTTTATTTTGGTTCATAGGTGGATGGGGTACATCCATCCTGGTAGCAGGCTAGCCCTCATCCATCCTGGTAGCAGGCTAGCCCCCATGATCATGGGAACACTGAGGCTTCTTACTTATATCTCAGTAAACCAGAGGTACAGATGAATCAGGAAGTGGGCGTGGGCTATGAACCTCAAGGCCCCCCACTCTCCCATCCCAGAGATCCACTTCCTCCAACAAGGCTCTACTTCCCAAAGGGTCCACAAGCTCCCCAAACAGCACCATCAGCTGGTAAACAAGTGTTCAAACACATGGGCGAGCTTATTAGAGGGGAAATTTTCCATCTAAACCATGATGCTCCTCCGATCCTGGCCCATGACCATCTCATAATATAAATGCATTCGGTTAGAGTTCAAAAATCCCAATAATCTTTAAAAATCTAAACACTAAACTTTTTTTTCTTTTTCCCAGGCCCGGGGAATGGGAGAATTCAGACCATTGTCACAGAGCTTGCCAATGGTTCAACAGAGATTCCAAACACTTAAATTTGATGGCATCTTTCCCTTCTTTGAAAAGTGACATTTTCCACCACATTTAGGAAGAAAAAAAAGGTTCCATTAATGTCAGCAATTGAGAATACGCGTCTTCTGTCAAAGAAATGGGGGTAGCATCATGAATTTCAATAACTGCTTGGAAGAATTTGCGGTGTGGTGACAGCAAGCCTCTTCTGGTAGAGAGGACTCTCAGGGTCGTTCTCCATCTCTGCTGGGTTTCCAACACAGCATATAAGCAGTTGGTAAGTTATTCTGACCCAACCAATGAGTAAAAACGCTGAACCAAACAACGACTGTGACGGTCTCATTAGCTTGTGACTACAAGCCTTCCAAAAGGAAAGGGGATGCGGATGAAAACCTGGGCCACGGTATTTAAGAACTGCGGAACACCTATGTGTAAGTACTTGTAATAGGAACATCAGGGTGAGAAGAAGGGGCCAGACACAATATTTAAACCAAAAGTGACATTTTGACTCCCCTAAGTTAATGTCAGAAGGCAAACTACATATCCAAAAAGTTCGACTGACAGAAAAGTAAATAAAAGCAAAGCATCAAAGCTGCCTCTAAGCACAGCATGGCCAAGGGTTTTCAAACCTTGTCTTTGCCTGCCGGCTGCGGCAGCTGTGCCCACCATGCCTGGCATGTCCTCTCTTCTGTTCCTGGTTAGGACCGTCATCACTGTCTTCACCTACACACAAAGGAATGCATGTGCACATAAGCACACATCATCAAACATATTGTTCAATAAACTTGCCGGTCTGAGTAATTAAGAACAAGAACTCTAGAAGCTTTTTATTTGGCTTCTACCTCCCCCCTCTCCCGGAGCACATCCCTCCCCCTTCTGTAGGTGAAACCGCTTCACTCTTTTCTTACCTGGTCTGAGATGAGAAGTCAAAGGGAATTCTTGATGCTGGGTCTCTAAAAAGTATTTTCTTCCTTTGTGCGCTTCCAAGGTTTTAAATTTTCTGATGTGCCTGGGCCACGCCTTTAGTTCCTCCATCGATCCCTGCTTTTCCCATTTTCTCATTATGGCACTGGCCATTTCCATGGGAATGTGGTAGAACACTCTTCGTGTCTCTACAGCATGGAACTAAGGCACATTTTCTCTCTCTGGGCCAAGAGCTTGCACATGAAACCAGTGTACAGTGCGTACCTTTGAGGAATTAACAGGGCCAGAAGAACCTAGAAGGAAAAGGAGGTTTTGTATGTCCTGAGATGAATTTCAGTTCCTGGTCCTGGACCCATTAGAAAAGCTGCTTTTTACAAGGCTCTTCTTTGAGCTGTGCACTTGGGTGTGAGATGTCTGAATGACTGAGAGAAGGTGGATGTGAGCCTTCAGGTCTCCACTGCTCCAGGAGAAGATCAGCACTAGGAACAGTCCAGACTCTGGCCACCCATTTACAGGCATCAGCGGCAGTGTGGGGGAAGGGTGAATGTGTTTCTGAGGATTGGTTGTCATCTTGAGCCAGAAAGTAAAGCCGAGCCAAGAGGTGCAGGCCACAGAGTAGGGGTTCAGTCCTTATTTTGCTTGGCTGCTTGTTTGTTTTAACAGCACTAGGGATCAAATCTGGGGCTTTGCACATTCTAAATGTGGGCTCCACCCTGACCCTCAGACCCTTGTACTTTCTATTTTGAGGCATAACTTTTCTAAATCACTCAGACTGGTCTTGAACTAACTCTAATCCAGGCAGGCTTTGCACTTATGATGCTTCTGCCTCAGCCTCCTGAGTATGTGAAAATTGAGATGGACTATCAAAGCAACACTTATTCAGACCATCACTAATGTCCTTCTACCCATGGGAGCTTCTATCTCAACAGGCACTCTTACAACTGCCCCACAGGAAGTGGGTCCACACAGAGCTCAGCATCCTCCTCTGGAGATAAGGAAAGGTTAGAAAGGTGCCAAGCATCAGCTGTCATTAAGCTTAGGGCCTTGTACCTCCACAGCTGCTTCTCTCCTCCTCCTCCTCCTCCTCCTCCCCCTCCTCCTCCTCCTCCTCCTCCCCCTCCCCCTCCCCCTCCCCCTCCTCCTCCTCCTCCTCCTCCTCCTCCTCCTCCTCCTCCTTTCCGTTCTCCTTGTCTTCCTTCTTCATCTTCTTTAGACAGGATTTCACTATGAAACCTCGGCTGATCTTGAATTCACCATTCTCTTTTCTCAGCCTCCCTAGTGCAGGAATGACAGACATGTACCACCATAGCCAGTCTAATCCAGCTTTATTCAGAGAATAGATAACCCATACTCTGCCTTGGGGAGATGGACTGGGGACTGAGGTCCTTGGAAGGCAGTCGCAAGCAGGCAACCTGCTGATCAGCACCAAGGACAGCAACCAGGTGGCCTTTCAAAAGATTCCTGGAGGTCAGACGTTGGGCCTGAAGGACCCACTCATCAACACCAAGAAAGGTCCTGCTGAAGATAAAGATGCAGCAGGTGATTTGTGAATGCTGCAGGCAGACAATGTCCCTTTCTCCTCAGCACAGCTGGAACTCTGCTGCCACTCCTTAAAGACACGAGGAGGCCAAACACTGGTGTGCACAAAGGTTAGGTGCTGAAAAACCTCCCTGGAAAGAAATATACAATGTGCACCCCCACAGCGGTGAGCAAGTCCCCAGCCTGTGAAGGCTGATCTTGAGTGTCTCCATGGCCCGTGGTTCTCTTATTTGGAAGCTCTCAGAGAGAGAAAATGTGCCTTAGTTCCATGCTGGAACATGGGTGACAGGACTGCTTAGAGGCCACACAGAGCAGTTTTAGGAAGGAGATGCTGGATTGTCACAGACTGCACTAGCCACAGCCAATCTTAATCCCAGCCCTGCCACTCACTGGCTGTGCAAATGTGGGCACAACCCTCAGGCTCTCCAAACACCTGTCTCAATGTCAACAAATGATGTCAAGTGGACCTTAGACGGGTGTGGAGGTGGCACATGTAAGATACAAGGAAAGTGTCCACCAGCAATACAAACCCACACAGTCTCCCAAAACATCCTCATCCAGTCAAACAGGGCAGGAGCTCAGCAACTGGGTTTTGAATAAAGTATTTTTTATAGAATAATAAACTCTCAGAGGCTGACAGTGTTTCTTGGAAGTCAGTTGATGCCTTGCCTGGGAGAGGGGTGCTATAGCTTGTATATGATCTGGTTGTCTCCCAAAGATCTGTGACTTAAAGCTTGATTCCCCAGGTAGCAGTATTAGGAAAGATTGTGGGACCTTTAAGAGTTGGGATCTGGTAGGAGGTCCCTGGATCACACAGACCCTGTCATCAGAAGAGACGAAGGCAGCTCTTGGAAGAGGGTTGAGGCCCCACCCCTGAGTTCTCCTCTTTTTTTTTTTAATTACATTTTTATTTGACTCACCAGGATAAAGATTCACTTTGTGGTTCAAGTCAATGTTCAAAATCATAACAGGCCAGAAAGAGCTGATCCCAAGGACAAGGCTAGGAGGGAGGGGACCAAAGAAAGATGACAACCCCATATAAAAGATGAGTGGGTGGCTTCTCACACACACACACTCTCTCACGCACACACATTCACACACAGATGTGTGTTGGACAGAGGCGGACTTCACAGGGTCACTTCTGTTTCTGTTTAAATATAGGCTCTGTGGGGTGGTACTTTTTGTCTTGTGTCCAGCTATTAGGAAATAAAACATCCCGGAAGGGACGTGAGGAGGGAGAACAGGAAGCAGCCTGGGGGAGAATCCATGTCGCTCACCATGGGGCTTCTTGCATTACGGGGTTGGTCCACAAAAGTTAAGTTCACAGTCGAGCCAAGGCACCTTCTTTCCTAGGTTTGGATTGGCTGAAAAGACCTTTACAAAGGAAGAGACCATGGGCTTGGGGGATTCTGTGCTCTTCTAGGGGTAGATGTTTCTGGAAAAGTATGGACTCCAGCAGGCTTGGGGCCCTAAGCACCTTAGTTAGGTAGTTCCTCTCCCCTCTGCAGGTGTGTGAAAGTCTCCCCCATTTCTAGGGCACTGGAAGGACAGTTGACTTGACGTTAGGAAGGGAGGTTCAGCTGAGAGGAACCAGGAGGCTCACAGCACCTCCTGAACACAGCCCCTCCAAGAGCAAGCTCCCTCTGGTCCCCAGGACCACATTGTGCTTTGAGATAAGAGGAAATGGAATGGACTGGCACCCCCACCCCCACCCCGTGGCTCCTGAGATGCCCCCACAAGGCTCTTCCCCATGCTGCCCACCAGACCACGCCCTGCCTTCACCCAGGCAAGGGTCGGAAGTAAAGGGATTGACCAGGCAGGCAAACTCTAGCAAGCCCTCATGACAACCACATTGTTGGCCTGATCAAGGTCTTCAGGTTCAAACCTATCCTGTAGCAGGGTCTGAGTATGTAAAGGAACCTGACATCAGGCTCAAGGTAAAGATGAGAATCAGGGGACCCAGGAGGAGGGACAAGAAAACCCAGGGATGAATGAAGCCGCCAGGCCCCAGAGGCAAAGAGGGAACTTGAGTTTAGCACCAGCCCAGAGATGGTGCCACCAGCTTTGGAGCCCTAGACTCTCTCCTTTGCTTCAAGGACAGGAGAGCCTCAAGTGAGAGGTACCGACCACAGTGTGGGTGACTCGGCCCTTCTGGTACCGGACTCTGTAGCCTCAGACACAAAGTCAGGAAAGCACATGTCTAACCCAGAAGCCTTCTCCCACCTCCCCAGCGAGGCAGGAGGGCCTCCTGGGCTCCAGAAGACTCTGGCCATTTTCTGGCTTGGCAGAGCTCAAAGCCAGTCCAGCCTTGTTCTGGGGAAGAAAGGCCACAGGAGACGTGGAGACCTTTTCCCAGGGGAGCAGGAAGAAACAGCTCAGTCAGGTCCCAAAGGCACCCTTTTCTCTACCCTTCACTGCAGGCTCCCAGCCAGGGAGATAAGGAGAGCACCGGGAGGGCCGGAGGAGGCAGGGAGCAAACAGGCCCAGGGAGGGAGAGCGCCCTGTTCCTTCCTTTCTGCTGCTGCCCCTAGAACTAAGGCAAGAATCTGACCCAAACTGGGATTTCTGGGGAGCTCCCTGACCACCGTAGGTGTGTGGGGGGCAGAATGGGCACACTCTGTTATGTGGAGGACTGCACAGAGGGGCAAGGATTCAGCCCGAAGCAGGAACTCTGCTCTCCTTTGGATGCCCCGAGGAGGCAGAGAGTCAGGAAGATGGACTAGGGGAAAGGTCAGCACGCTGTTCTCTACGTAACTGAGGCCTTAATACCCACCTCCTGGGAATGTGTGGAGTCACACCTGGAGGTATGAAGAGGACGCAGCTCAGCAGCTCACCCCATCTCTAGGAGGAAGGGAATCGGGGGAGCTGGGCCAGGGGTTCCGAGGAGCCTAAGGCAGGAAGTGAAGCTGAGAACTAACCAACCCCACCTCCTCCTCCGAGACAGGGCCTCACTACATAGCTCTGGCTGTCCTGAAACTCACGATGTAGACCAGGCTGGCTTCAAAGTCAGATCTGTCTGCCTCTGCTTCCCTTCGCTGGGATTAAGGGTGTCTGCCACTGCACCCAGTCTAAACTGATCTCTTTAGTGGGTCTCCTAGTTCAGCCCAGCCGTGGGAGCCTACCCTGCTCAGAACAATCCTGCCCTCCCCAGAGTGCCCAGCCTGTTCCATCCAGAGAGAAAAATCAGTTGATTGGTCCAAGGGAAAACCTGCCAGACAAAGGAGCCCATGACAGGGGCAGAACAAGGCTTGGGATGGTAAAATAAGCAGGAGGGGCGGGGATAAAGAAGCAGTTGAAGATCTTAAAAGACAGAGACACTGAAGGGTGGACGGGTCAGGCCCCAGGACAGATGTGATGCCATGGAATGCATTGAAGACAGGGCGGGGCGGCACAGGGTTCAGATGGCCTCCGCGTAGTTGCCTGGCAGCATCCCCGAGTCACCGGTGCGCTCTACGGTCCCGTACATCCAGCCGTCATCGATCTGCTGCACATTGACGATGGTGTCTCCATCCTGGAAGGAGACCTCGTCCTCATTGGCAGCGCTGTCATCATACACTGCACGGTACCGTTTCCCACCGCCACCTGGAGCACTGCGCTGTATGGAGACAGGGGCTGCTGGCTCCTTATATCCACCATAGGACGAGGTCATCTGCTGCTGCTGGGGCTGCTGGTACACGGGGGCACTGGTTGGGATATGGTGAGGCTGCGGCTGCTCTGTGGGCCTCCGGTAGCTGCTGCTGTCCTGGGCTCCTCGGCGCTCTGGTTCCACCCCTTCACCCCAAATGAGCCCCTTGCGGCTCTTCTCAAACTCCTCATGGTATTTGATATTGCTGATCTGGTCCTGGATCTTCTTGATTCTCTGCAGCTCGGGCGTGTCTGCCACCACGCTGAAACCTTTGCCCTTATTCTTCTCAAACTCCTCCTTGTAGCGCACCTGACTCTGCAGCTCGCTCTGTTGCTTGAGGCGGAGGTTTTCCGGAGTGTTGGCCACTATGGTGAAGGACTGCTTGGGATAGTGTGCATTGCAGTAAGGCTTCTTCTCATAACCCTTGTAGTTCTTCATGTTCAGGGTCATCTTGCAGGTCTCGCAGTGAAAGCATGCTTTATGCCAGTACTTATCTAAACAGTTCACCTTCTCCGTGGGGTACACGATCTTGCCGCACCGGGCACACTTAGGGTTCATGGTTCCGGGGAAACACTGTGGCGAGAACGCCCGTGCTCGCGCGCGTTCCCTTTTCCTTGGGCGAGCTGGTGGGAGGCGGTGGCTGCAACTGAGCAGGCGCCGGCGACTGGAACTGGGGAACTGCTGAGTTCTCTCCTCTTTTGCTTCCCACATAGTGACTGACTGCTTGTCTCATCCATCCTCCCGCCATTGTTGTCTGCCATGATGAGACACAGCAAAGACCCTCACCAGAACCAAGCCACGCCCTTCACCTCCAACACTGTAAGCTAAATAAGCTTTTCTTAGGAAGCCCACCTGAGGTACCTCAGATACCTCAGAATCACTGCAAAGCTCGCCATCGCCGTCGGGATGCTTAGTTCTTCCAGAAGGAAAGATACAGAAGCTAGTGGACCAGTTGGGATGTTAAGTGGAGTAGAGATCTCCTCCATGTCTTCTTCTCTCTCTTCCTTTCTCCACTGGGAGAGGAAAGCCATGCACAGAGGAAAGTTGGCCCGTTTCTTTCTGCTGAGGGGGAACTGCAGGGAGCTCTTGAAAGAGCTCTTGATTTACTGGAGGATTGAGGCGCTTATCTGGGTTCGTTTCTATGCTTCCTCATAGATGAACTGACACCTTTATAATTGGGATAAAAGTTTTCATGTAGATAAAAGGATTCTGAAACAAATCAGGTGAGCTCCTACATGCTGGCCTCTAGGCCTTCTGTTTTTCCTGGGTGTTTGACAGCAGTGACAGTGGCAGTAGGTGAGTAGCAGTGGCAAGTGGTACTGTTTAATTTAGTCTCCATGCAGGTCTCAAAGACAGGGAGCCTTAGCCCTGCATGGGCTACAGTTGCAGGCTGGCAATTCTCAGGTTGTGTCCTGGGACCCTGGAGATTTGTACTCTTCTGGTGGCCAGGGTCTGCGGGCTCTCCTGTCTGGACCCTCCCAGCCTCTTATCTGTGCGCTGCTCCTTTGCTCTTCAGCTTCTCCTCCCTGCTATGGTCATTTTGGTGCTGTTCAGCAGTCACATCCATTGTAGGGAGCCACTGCTAGATTCTGGCATGCCTGCCTCTCTCGGGGCAGCCTTCAAGAGCCACAGCTTGGGAGCCCCTCAAGAACTGGATGCACTGCCTGGGTCACTCAGGAGCAGACATTTGTGACCCCTAGAGACTGATCCTAGTGGGTGACAAGGTCAAGATCAAGAAGGATCACCAGGTCTGTCCCCACCACAGAGCAGTTTCCTGCTGCACATATTGCTGGTGGGCAAGTCCAAGGTAGTAGCTCTTCAGTAGCTAAGTGGAAACCAACCCTGGTTGCATGGAGGGCTGTTTAGGAGCCCAGGGCATTGGAAACCAGGCTCTGCCCGTGGGGGCCCCTTCCAGGCCAGCAGGGACTCCCACAACCATGAAAGAGTAGGTGCTGATGGATTGCACTAAGAGGCTGGGTTGGGACTTGGAAGTGCCAGCTAGGCTGTTTGGGAGCCTAGCCTCAGAAATCCTAAGCCAAACACTGTCCGGGTCAGCCATGGGTAGTGTTGGGCCCTAGGGTGGTGCCAGGCCAGGCCACATCACAGAGGAGCCCTGAGATCCTCAGGTGTGAAGTCATGGCTGGAAACTGATGCTTTTCCAGTGGCCTTTAATGCAACAATCCTCCACTCTCTGTTCCCTCTTCTTGTTGCTCTCTCAGCCTGCACTGGTGAAAGTCGCCAAGGAAAGACAAGTCTTTACTGGACTTGGCTTTGCAACACCAGGGAGGTAGCACGGAGGAGCGTCTCACAGCCCTCTCACTGCCTTGACCCTTAGCACTAGTCATAGCAGTCTCTCCACCCAGGGAGCACCCCCCTGTGGCCTAAGTAGAAATTGTTCTTGCAGGCCTGCAATTATCCGCTCCAAATAGCCCTCCAGGAGGAGTGACAGGCATGAGGAATGTGCAAGCCCTTTGGTGATGGCACAGGATACTGCGGCGTAGTGTCACGATTGCTAATTGTCACCGACTGGGGTGATGCTTCCCCTGGTAAGGTGGCTCTGGGCTGTAATAAGAAAATTAGCTGGTACCGTTGCCTGCCTGTGGAGTCCGTTCACCTAACTGGGCTGCCTTGTCTGACCTCAGTGAGAGAGGATGTGCCTACTCTTGCAGTGACTTGAGGTGCCAGGGAGGTTTGGTACACAGAGGGAGCTCTTCCTTCTCAGAGGAGAAGGTGATGGGGCATGGGGGGAGGGGCTGTGTGAGGAGAGACTGGGAGGAGGGGGTGTAAAGTGGATAAAGAATAAATTAATAGGGGGAAAAAAAGAAAGCAAAATGTGAGCCAGTAGGCAGCATTCCTTCAGTTCCTACCTTGAAGTCTGCCCCGGTTTCCCTGGATAGTGGATCTTAACCGGTAAAAATCCCCTTTCCTTCCTTAAGGTGTTTTTGGTCAGTGTTTTATTATAGTGACAGAGAAGCAAACAGGAACAGAAATGGTACCAGGAACATGGGGTGTTGCTGTGACCATGACCATGTTGGTATGTGGGGGATCATGCATTTAGAATTTGGTGCGGGGGGGGGGAGGGGGCTGGAGAGATGGCTCAGCGGTTAAAAGCACTGATTGCTCTTCCAGAGGTCCTGAGTTCAATTCCCAGCACCCACATGGTTGCTCACAACCATCTGTAATGGGATCTGATGCCTTCTTCCAGTGTGTCTGAAGACAGCTACAGAACTCATATACATAAAAAGAAATTATATCTTTAAAAAAATAATAAGTTGATGCTGGCCGTGCTTAATCTTAATGGGCTATTGTTGTGGACGCTCTGAAGACAAGAATGTTGAGTTCCAGAGAGAAGCTTGAGAGTCCATCAAAAACTCTTCTGGGACCATTTGTGCAACTTTTTCTTCTAATTAAGAATCTGGGTGTGAAACCTATGCTTTACTGACAATGGACGCTGGTCACCGGGGGCTGGAAAACCTGCTGTTATTGCTAAGAGACCAGTATCACTAAGGAGAAGTCTTCTGGGCTGAGTATCTTCAGGGTCCGCACACAAAGCTGTGGCCCAAGGGAGGCAAGGCTGCACCTGGAGCTGGTAGGCAAACTTGGTAATGTAGTAGAGGCTCCTTCGTGGTACTAGTTTTGAACACATGGCAGGGTCGTGGAGAGCAACTGAGCCTTGGCACTGTATGGCAGGGTCACAGTCTCCTTGGAAGGATCAAGAGTCGCCGTGGATGAAGATACAGCCTCAGTTGCAGTTGGGAACCCAGCACTGAAGGGGTTGTAGGGGGTTCCCACCGTGTGGGAGGGTCAGGAGACCATCGGTGAAGGCACAGCCTTGGTTGCAGTGGAGACCCCAATATATTGTGGACTGTCTGGTGACTTCCAAGGGCAGTAGCAGGTGTGGATTGAAGCTGACCTGAGACTACTAGACAAGCTGTGTGTGTTGTGATGGCAGAGCCTCACCTTGGGACTTCCCCAAGGTCTTTAGAGCCCAGAAGCTAATGAGTGAGTCCAAGACACTGGGCTCTGAGCTACAGGATTAGATGTGCATTGCTGGATGTTGGTTTCACTTTAACCTGATTGCAGTTCTGCTAAACTTCTTTTCTCTTGGAGTAATAAAGTATTTAACTTTTTTTCTTAATTTCACATGAGCCCACGGTTAAAAGATTTTGGATCTTAAGAGAGACAGCATTTGCATGTTCTGAAAGACGGAAGGACTTTTTAAAAAGCAAGGCAGTAAGCAGCGCTCCCCCACGGTCGCTGCTTCAGTTTCTGCATCCGGCTTCCTGCCTCAGTTTCCTACTGTGGACACAGCCTGTAATGAGACACATAGGCCTTTCCTCCCCCAAGCTGGTTTTACTCAGTGTTGTATCAACAATACACAACAAAGTAAAGCAGCAAGAGCGAGTCCAACAGCTGTCCCTTGGGGGCCCAATTGCCTCATCTCTTAGTCTTTCCTTCTTCACTGGAAAATGAATGTCAGGAGGCATAACATATCATCTTTAAGAGCTTATTATGAATACTAACATTGATTTGGGCAGATTTTCATCATTTTAATGGTGCTTTATACCTGACTAGTACCCAGTGGGTCCTCCTCATGTGTCTCACTCACTCCAATGTGGGTTATTAACATGTCATGGACATGTTTTGTTTTGTCGCAAGAGATCTCAACTGGAGAGAAAGCTCTGTCTACACTTCTGTCTTTTCAGCTTTGACATGTCAGCTTCGAGAGAGCAACCCATAGGCTCTGAGCTGGGAGCATCCATACACTGCAGAAGATGGATGGAGGCATGAATGGTGACTCAAGTCTTCAGAGGTCGAGGTTTGGATGATAAGGCTCATAGCAGGCTTTCGTCCATGCTAGTTGAATGAATTAGTGAATGAGTAGGTGAATGAATGGATGGATGACTATATAAAGAAAGCAGGGACAGAAGTAGAAAATTCGAGGAAGGACTTTCTTTGCTTAGCTGGTCAGTATGGCCACATCCTGCAAACATGGCAAAAGCCATTTTGCAGAGGGAGACAGAGGGTGGTGTCTTGTTCCAATGACCTAGACTGGACCTGGCCAACCTAGGGCCTCTTGCCCCTTATTTGAGTTGTCTGTACTCAGACAACGTCCATTTCGAACCTGAAGATGGAGTTCCACTCCTATGGATGGGGATGAGAGCTACCCCACCCCCACCTTCAACCCCCATACAGAGCTTCCTAGCTGATATGAGGCTCCCTGCAAGTTACTCAAGCCCCAAGGGCAAAAGAAACATAAGCCCCTGGCTGAATGTAAACCAGCTGAATAAAACTGACAGAGCCCCAAGCAAGAGGAGAAGCAGGCAGCAGCCATCAAAGATTGATGAAGCAACTGGAGCAGACAGGAATTCTTGACAACTCTGCTTTCCCTGATTGGTCTCACTTCTCACCTTATTTGCATACACACATTTAGCCAATAAGGACCCAACTAATTTTCAACTAATGTACTTGTCCTGAAACAAAATTAAGAGAAGGAAGACTGCATTCGAGACTCACTGGAGATGGTCTCAGCAGAGGCTCCCTGCACACCAGGCTTTTGCCTAGCCTTTCCTCTCTGCAGAAAGAGCTCGCTATAGCCAGCCGCAGAAGCTTAGTTTCAAGCAGGGCGACTCATTTCTGCTTCAGTCCCTAAAACGTGGGCTGCGGATGGGAACGCCTTCCTGCTGCTGCTCCCAACCCTGCAGACTTCAGCTGCTCCCCTTGGTGAGCTGCTTTCCCAGGGTCTCGCCCTGCCAGGGAGTGCTCTCAGTTGACCCCTGAAGCACCACTCTCCTGGTTTCTGAGAGCAGTAAGGGCTCTTGTCTAGCATCCCCCTGAGAGCTCAAGCCTGTTCTATTTGAACAGTCAAATCCCATGTAGCAACCTTTTAGCTGTCTAAAGCATTTAAGGCTGTTATCCCGAGCTAATAACGATGCTTGTCCTATTTGAACACGTCCCAGTGTTTGCCACGGAGGGAGGATGAGACAAGAATGTGAGTGGAGATAAGAGATGACCACCATCAACCACTTCTCTGTGGTGTCCCCAGGAGTGGTCCTGGACAGGAATGAATGAGACATGGCGGGGAGAGCCCCATGCTTCTCCCCGGATTAGAGAGTGACTGACTACCACATGAGCCCTCTGTAACTGAGCATCTGATTTTTTTTTTTCATTATGTACCCACACCTCCTCAGCTAAGGCAGTAGGAAAGATGAACCTCGCCTCTCAAGTCTGGGACTGAGCCAGTGGAAGGGCCTGGACCGGAACCAGTCTCTCATGTCTTCCCACAGCACAGCTGGTTACCATAGGGAGCGCAGCCAAAACAGGGAGTGGCGACAAACTCCTGGAGAGAGGATGGGAAAGGATGAGAAGTGAGGCCCCTAGACTCTCTGGAAACCTCTCAGGGCTGGGACATTTCGGTTCTATGAGCTCCTGTGGACACCTTCTAGCTTGCTTGCCAATAAGTAATGTGACAGCTCTCAGACACCTGAGGGGACCTCAGCGCACAAGGAACTGTCTCCACATGACCCATGCCCACCCCATGGTAACATCTGGGAAAAAAATACCCATTTGATAAAGCAAATGAGGTCTTTTTAGTTCCTTGCTACCACAATTGGCAAGATAATAAAAGAAATTCCAAAAATCCCGTGAAAGGCAACTTATGCTCAAGTCTGCAAAGAAAGGTGCGCAGGGTGTCAGGCTGCTGAGAGCAGAAGTTTGGGCCCTGTGCCTTCCTCACCTTACAAAATGGTAAGTCTCCTGGGCTTTGGAGGCCAGAAAGAGTCCGGAAAACCCCACTAGACCAGGAAGTCCGACTTTGGGAAGTGCCTCACTGGGTTCACAGATGCAAGGCTAGATGTTCCCCACTGTTGCCTAGGAGGGAGCGGCAGGAAGAACTGCAGCATCTTCACTGGGTAAACAGGAAAGGAAAAGCCATGGATGAGCTCCCAGCCCTGAGCCACTGCTTGAACACACACCCAAGGAAACAAGCGTCACAAAAGCTGAAGCGAGAGCATCCCGGAAACGTTCAAGGACCCACAGGGAATCGAACAAGCAGAATAAGACTTTAGAAGGAGCATAATTAGTGTTCCACAGCAGTCTGTGGGCATAGAAGACAGGAAGGTGTTCAGTTACAAATAACAACAACATCTAGAGTGGAAAGGAAGGAAGTAAAAATGTGCTCAGATCCAATATATAGACAGTTGTAAGGAAAGAACAATACATGTGTGTGATCGCTGGAGCTGTGGGGACATTCAGCCAAGTGCAGGGGCCCAAGACCAAATTAAAAGCTCAGGTTTCTCTTTAGACAGTCTTGTTCCGCTATGACAAAAAAGTAGAAAATGAGTGTACAAAAGGACAAAAATGGAACTCAACCTCATACATCAAAAATTAACTGGAAGTTGTCTAGAACTTAAACATTAGAACTAAGACTATGGACCTCTTAGAAGAAAATGGGCGATCTTCAGCGCTGAATCTCACAGTGATTTCTTGCATTAGAAACTCAAAGGTCTTGGCCTCTTTCTACAGTGCTGGTGGGAATGTTAAAGCAGGGCAGCTAGGGTAGAAAACAGTTGTTTTCCCCTCTCCCAGATAAACATAGACACTGTTTATCATCTATCATTTCTAGTCCCTGTTGATACAGACACTTGGTCACCAGCATCACCCACAGAAGCCAAAAGACAGAAACGATGCAAGTGAAGATTGACCGATACACAGGTGAGCCAGGTTCAGTAAGTCCCAGTGGGTCACTGTCTATGTAGCAGGCAGAGGTTAGAAGCTATATATTACAGAGGAGGAAATTCTAGGACAGCATGAAGAGCAGCATACAGGGAGCGTTGCCTCCTGCCTGCACATGTGGGCCTGCTCTGGTGAAGGAGCAACTGAGAGTTCAGGCTCGCCCACGTTTGGTTGAGCCACCACTACCACCTATGCCTTGTCTCTAGCAGCCCCTGACTGCACCGGAACAGACCAGAAAACAGAAGGGTCTGGGATGTGGCTCAGTTAGGAGAGTGCTCACCTTGCATGCATGAAGACCTGGGTTCAATCCCTACCAAAAACAAAAACAAAACAAAACAAACAAAAAAAAAAAAAGCAAGCATGGTGGACAGAGCCTGTAATCTCAGCACTGGGAGAGGGAATCAGAAATTTAGGGTCATCCTTGGGTACCTGGAGAGTCCGAGGCTAGCCTGGACTACACCAGAAGCATTTCTATCAGACAGAGAAAATTCCGGTTCCTGGAAACTTGGATAAGAATTGGTCTGAAGTTGTGTAGGTGCGATTGTCACACACATTTCTAAAAGAGGTTCTTGCGACACTGCTCTCCAGTTGAGCAGGAGTGTAGACTCCTCCTCCCACCACTGTGGACACCACCCCCGAAGAAACCCTTCAAGGGAATTTTCAGAGAAGTGCCACAGCCTGAAACCTGTTCCTGAGAACTGAGAAAACAGTTGCCTTCCCTCTTTTCACTTGTCAGCTCTCGAGACGAAAGACTACATATCTTCCCACAGTCTGAAGAAAGTCATTGAGAAAAAAAGAAAAAGATAAAATATTATGAAAACTAAGTTGAAGAAAAATTGAAAGTTGACACAAAAGACTAAAGGTTTCCTTGGCCTTACTTCAAAGTGACAAGGCACAGAAAATCAGTGGTGATGGACCCTGGGTCCCAGAAGGAAAAAACTCACTGAAAGAGCCTAACCTAGAGTAGACGATGAAGGGGCACATGGAGGCCCATCTAGTACCACAGCTAAAGGAAATGGCAAGATGCGAAGGAATGCCACAAGACCAGGGTCTCCAAACAAGAGTTGTGGTCCCAACACACTTTTTGGCAAGAAGAGAATGGCCCTGCCAAATGTAGAGACTCCATAAGTGTCAGAACCTAGACCTCAAGTGAAGGTCCAGAGAACAAGCCAGAAATGGAACTGAAGTAGAAAAGAAATCTCACTGGAGATAGGGGAAATAAAGACCCCAATACAAACTCCAAGGAAGCCTGAAGCCATCATGGAAGTCTGCAGAGGAAGTTCTCAGCATTCCCAAAGGAGGTTGGGGAGCAAAGCCACCTCACAGTGCCGGGGCAACCTCACAAAGCCACCTCACAGTGCCAGGGCAACCTCAAGTCATGGCTTCAAATGAAAGGACTCATCAAAGTCACTGGTAAAGCCGGGCCCAAAGGCTGACACCTGTGATCCCAACACTCAGGAGGCTGAGCTGGACCATAGCTAAGAGGTAGCCTGAGCTACGCAGGGACTTCCAGTCCAACCCAGGCTCCAGAGACAGAGTCAACAAAAATCACTGCCTTCCTCACCTGCAGACAATCAGGCTTGGGACTCAGACGTAGCGCATCGGAGAGCGCTAAGCTGGGTTTAAATATCAGTTCTGAAAGCTACAACAAAATTGCCTTGGAGGTGCACTCCTGAAATCCCTGCCCTCAAAAAGCCAACAGAGACTATGAGTTCAAGGCAGCCTGGGTCATATAGCAAGAGGCTGTCTCAAGGTCAAAAGAAAAACTTGGGTTCAGGTCTGGGTTGTAGCTCAGTACAGGGCTGGCCTCATCTGCCCAAAGCTCTCTATTTGATCCCCAGGGTCAGAAAAAACAAACTATGACTGTGACTGTTTAATAATAATAGTAATAATTTAAAGAAAAATCCATTTTGAACTACACAAAGAAATCAAATCAAGTGAGATGGCCACAGCAGATAGGATTGGCAAGGCAGGAAATGGGATAAGAAGAGTCGGGATTTACCCTGAAACACTGTCAAACAATACACACTGTATCTAGAAAATTGAACTAACAACCCCTAAAGAAAAACTAGGTCACAAAACAAAACAAATCAAATCCATTAAGTGGCTGCCTGCCTGCACCAAGCCTCCCAGCTATCAGCTATGTGAGTTATAATACACAAAGACAGGTGCCAATCATGACAGCAACTCAACACCACAGCTGGGGTAGAGCCATCGAAATGGGGCAGAGCCTGCCCAGACAAGATTCTAAATCATATATGTGTGTATGATCTATATATGTGTGTATGTATATGTATGTATATATATATATATATTTATTCATACATATATATGAATTTTAATGGAAACTGTATAAATAAATAAAATAAATAGATTGTGTTCCTTGATGGGAGGATTAAACATGATACAAGTGTTTCCAGTTTCATCAAGTTCAACATCAACTACCACCAAATAGAAGTTCCCCTGTGTAACTAACAGACGAATACATGAAGGTGGAAACATTCAAGACTAGTAAAGGCAGTCAGCAAGAGAAAAAAGCAAAGAGGTAAGAACTCAGAGACACACAAACTATGGAACAAACTGGATCACAAAGAGGAGGCAAAAACCAAAGAGCCCGAAGACAGAGAGGGGGCCTGCCAGATGCCACCTTCAGGGTGTGACAGTCATTGCAACCATGAGCACACAGCAGCTGCCTGAGCCTTAACAAGACTGGCCCTGTCCACAGTCAGATGGGGATGGGGGAGATGGCAGGACCCTCGCCCTCCAGGCTGAACTGTTGGCTATGAATAGAGTCTGGGAGGGACTGGTCAATGTCTTCTGTTGGGTACCACGGAGGAGCTCACCGGCCTCCAGTGGATAGTCTCAAACGCATGGTCACATGGATGGCCCTGGTTAGACTCAATGGGTGGCAAAATAAAAGTCAGGAATAGGGGAAGGAGATTTGTACAGAGGAGGAGAGGAGGTTGGCAGGGTGGGGTGGAGGTAAAGGAGAAGCAGGAGTAATCAGAATGCACTATATAAACGTATAAAACTGCCAAAGAAGTTCAATTAATAATATACATAATAAACTATTATAATTGAAATGATATGGAAAAATATATACTCACTTTGAAAGAGAGCAGTGTCCTGAAACCAGCCTGTACATTTAAAAGCTTCTTAAAAATTGAAGGTGCGGGCTGGTGAGATGGCTCAGTGGGTAAGAGTACCCGACTGCTCTTCCAAAGGTCCAGAGTTCAAATCCCAGCAACCACATGGTGGCTCACAACCATCCGTAACGAGATCTGACGCCCTCTTCTGGTGTGTCTGAAGACAGCTACATATAATAAATAAATGAAGACAGCTTACATATAATAAATAAATCTTTGAAAAAAAAAATTGAAGGTGCGGGCTGGTGAGATGGCTCAGTGGGTAAGAGCACCCGACTGCTCTTCCGAAGGTCCAGAGTTCAAATCCCAGCAACCACATGGTGGCTCACAACCACCTGTAATGAGATCTGACGCCCTCTTCTGGAGTGTCTGAAGACAGCTACAGTGTACTTACATATAATAAATAAATAAATCTTTAAAAAAAAAAATTGAAGGTGCCCAGGAGTAGCGGCACACACATTTTTTTTTTTTTTTTGGTTTTTTGAGACAGGGTTTCTCTGTGTAGCTCTGGCTGTCCTGGAACTCACTTTGTAGACCAGGCTGGCCTCGAACTCAGAAATCCGCCTGCCTCTGCCTCCCAAGTGCTGGGATTAAAGGCATGCACCACCACGCCCAGCTGCGGCACACACTTTTAATCCCAGCCCAGCACTCTGGAGGCTGGGATTAAAAGTGAAGAGAAACATTTTATGGAACTGGGGATGGATTCTTAGAGAAAATGTGAGGATAGAATTTGTAATGGATATGATTAAGACACCAGTGGATTTCTGAGTATTTAAGCCAGCCAGATATACAATGTGAATTATAAACTAGCTAGGGGGACATAGTGAGACCCTGTCTCAAAAACATGGACAAAATGGCCTGTTTAAGAACTGGCAGGCACTGCTCAGTTGTTTGTATGCATGAAACCTGAGTACAGTCCTCAGAACTAGAAAAAGACACTGCATTGACTGACTACATTTGTAATACCATAAATAAACAGCTATCTTGCAGCACTAAAAAATTCAATGTGTCCACTAAAACTATGGCAAATTGGAGCTGGAGCGATGGGTCAGAGGCTAAGAAGACTGGCTTCTATCACAGAGGACCCTGGTACAATTCCCAGCACCCGCATGGCAGCCCACAAACATCTGTAATTAGTTCCAGGAGATCTGGTAACCTCTTCTTGCCTTCAGAGGTAGCAGGTATGTAGATGGTACAGAGACATACATGCAGGCAAAACACGTACACAGATCAAATAGATAAATTAGTCTATGGCTATTGTGAGGAGCACTGTTAGCCCAACTAGCTTAACACTCTCTCTCTCTCTCTCTCTCTCTCTCTCTCTCTCTCTCTCTCTCTCTCTCTCTGTCTCCCCCTCATGGCTTTATCAGACAGCCTTGGTTTTTCTTGGGCCTCATCTCTCTCCTTCTGTATTGACCTCCCTCCCCATTTTTCCATTTCCCACCTCTCATATCATCGTGTATTGCTATTCCCTTCTCAGCCCCCAACTCCCCCCAGCTCCCATCCACGCTACACACTCACAACCGAGGATTTGCAGCTGAGCGGGAACATGTGGCTTTTGTCCTTTTGGGTCTGTGTTACCTCACACAGTTCCATCCACTTACCTGCCCATTTCAGAGTTTGGTTTTCCCTTACAGCTGAATGGTGTTCGATAGTGTGCACGTAGCACATTTCCACTGTCCACTCACCTGCTGAAGGATATTTAGGGTGTTTCCATGTCTTGGCTATTGTGAATAGAGCAGCTATGACCACGGCTGAGCAAGTGTCTGTGGAGTAAGATGTGGAGTTCTTTTGGAGCATGTGACAAGGAATGGTCTAGGTGGGTCTTATGTAGATATATTCTTTGAGGATTCTCCATGTTGATTATCAGAGTGACTGCACTAGTTTAAACCCCCCAACAGTGAGCGAGGCTCCTTCCTCACAGGGGGCGAGGCTCCTTCCTCACAGACTCAGCTGCATCGCTTGCCAGTTGTTCTGTTGACCTTAGTTGTTCTGACCAGGATGAGATGACCTCTCAAAACCATTTCCATTTCCATTTTTCTAATTGTGACAAACAGATGAATTCTTTTTGAGGTATTTCTTAACCATCTTTATTTACTCTATTGAAAATTGGTTTAGATTCCTTATCCTATTTATTAATTGGGTCATTTGACTCTTTAACACATAAACATTCTCTCTCTCCCTCCCCCCTCCCCCACCCCTCCCCTCCCCCTCTCCCTCTCCCACCCCCTCTCCCTCTCCCACCCCCTCTCCCTCTCCCACCCTCTCTCCCTCTCCCACCCCCTCCCCCTCCCCCTCTCTCTCTGTCTCTCTGTTGATATTAACCCTCTGTCATATGTCCAGCTGCCAAGGACTCTCTCCTACTCCGCTGGCTGTCTTCCCCACACAGCTGACCTTGACCATTCCCTTAGCTGTACAGAAGCTTTTTAGGTTTTCGAAGTCCCGGTTGTCAATCACTGACCTTAATTCTCTGGCAAAGTCCTGTTCAGAAGGTCCCCGTACCAGGCATGACAAACCTCCTTTCGAGTGGTTGGTCAGGGTAATTCAAGGCCTTCCCAAAACAATATAGACGCTACCTCTGGGAAGCTTGGTTGGTGGCGTACTGCTGAAGGTGCCACACACTTGGTCCCCAGGACTCGGATGATTTAAGCTGGATCTAACCTGAAAGCCTCTTTCCCATGGTCTAGCTTCTATGGTACCAGAAAATACTAGGCAAGTTACCAAGGGAGTACTTAAACAGCTCAATCCAGCCAGAATCCCTACAAACCCCAGCAATGCCCAGCATGACAAGGTATCCATAAAGCGCTGTGACACTCACATGTCAGCGGTACTCAACAGCTGTCTAATACAACTTAAAGGCATACTCAACAGGAGAGAAATCAGGCCTGGATTTTTTTTTAATTTATATTTCCCTAATTGCGAGAATGATGACCACTTTTTGAGTTAATTCTTAACCATTTTTATTTATTCTTTTCAGATCTCTGTTTATATTCCCTAGCTCATTTAGATTCCCTAGCTTCCCGGGGCTAGTGTGGTCATTGGGCCTTAGAAAAGAATCTACCACTGCCACTTTGCTGCGGCAGCTAAGTGTAAGGGTGTAATTCACTCTTAATCTTGTCCTTACGCCCACAGATAAGTGCAGCTCCCACCCCTCATCAAAGAAGCCTGTCTTTGCAGCAAATGGAGTCCTCCACAGCAAACCACAGCCGGACACAATACAGAGATCAATGGGTCATTAGGAGCCCAGTCCTAATAGATGCCTCTGTAGATTACAGCTCCTGCGTCTGTGGTTCAAGGAATATTGTTGTGGGTCAGGAGCCTGAAAGACTGTAAAAGTCAGAATACCAGGAAGTCTACTGTGAAACAAGCTTTCATGGAAATGGTTGCATAAGTAAGACTGGAAGAGAACATTTCTCACAGGATCCCACTCCTAGACAAAGAGTTACAGGCAACTAATGACTTCTGGGAGGAGAGTTAAGCTCTCCCAGGGACCAGCCCTCTTACTGGTTGTCTAGTGCATAGTGATCAGCCCTGACACAACATACACACTAACAACAAAACATACTCGGTGTCATAGTTATATGTGTGTATGTGTTTGTGTGTGTGTGTGTGTGCACGCATATACATATGGACACATGTAACAAAAATAATTTAAAAAAGGAGACTATCGAGAGTGGAAGAAACATGGGTAGAATTGAAGAGAGGAAAAGGAGAGGTGATTCTATTTCAATTAAAAACATATTTCTTAAAAAGAAACAACCAATTAAAGTTTTATAAGACTATAGCAAGCTAGGCCTAGTGGCCCACACTTTAAAACCCAGCACTTAGGGGATGGAGGCAGGTGGATCTCTGTGAGGTTGATGCCTACGTGGTCTACATAGTGAGTTCCAGGACAGAAAGGGCTATGTAAAGACTCCGTCTCAGCCGGGTGGTGGTGGCGCACGCCTTTAATCCCAGCACTTGGGAGGCAGAGGCAGGCAGATTTCTGAGTTCGAGGCCAGCCTGGTCCACAGAGTGAGTTTCAGGACAGCCAGGGCTATACAGAGAAACAGATTTTTTTTTTGTCTCGAAAAGCCAAAAAAGAAAAAACGACTCTGTCTCAAAAGCAAACAACAACAACAAAAATCTATGGCAATTTTAAGGTAAGCTCTAAAGTGTAAAATTAAAGAAAGGATGTTTAAATGTATTTGTAAGTGAAGAGACTGTAATTGAGGTAGAAAGGCCAACATTGTGAGATGTAATGATGCTGTCTTGACTAAGGACGCTGGGAGATCCGGATTGTCTCTGTAGAAGAGTGAGACTCCATCTGTACCTGACAGCTTCCAAAAAACCAGTTCAAAACGTACTGGGGACTTTTGGGCTAGCATTGGAAATGTAATTGAGGAAAATACGTAATAAAAAAACCAGCATATCAAAAAGACAAACAAACAAACAAAAAAACGTACTGGACTAGCCGGGCGTGGTGGTGCATGCCTTTAATCCCAGGACTCGGGAGGCAGAGGCAGGCAGATTTCTGAGTTCAAGGGCAGCCTGGTCTACAAAGTGAGTTCCAGGACAGCCAGGACTACAGAGAGAAACCCTGTCTCAGAAAAAAAAAAACGTACTGGACTGTTAGAGACAGACCTAAAGACCGGAAGCCACTAGAGCAGCACAAAGGTAGAACAGTAGGTAAGAACTTTTTGAAAGACTCAATAACACAAGAAGAAATTCCAAGAATCAACAAATGAGATGACATGAATTTGAAAGTCTTCTGCACAGCAAATAATAAAGCAATAATAATCACTGAAATGATTATAGAATGAGAAAATAATCTTTGCTAGCTACATATCAGAGACGGCATTTATATTTAATATATATATATACATTTAATATATATATGTGTATATATATATATATATATATATATATATATATACTGCAAAATGTAAGTAAGTACCCTCAAAAACTATCATCCAATCAATAAATGGCCTTGTAAACTGGATACACAACTCTTCAAAGTACAAATGACGGACACATACTTGGAAAGGTGTTCAGTGTGATCAGGCATCCAGGAAATGCAAACTAAAGCTGCTTTGACATTCCATCTCACACCGCTCAAAACGACTGTCCTCAAGACCACAAATGGCAACAAGTGCCAAAGAAGACACAGAAGAAAAGGAGTCCTCACTCACCGTGACTGGGAGAAATGAAAGTCTGTTCCTCTTCTGTTGTTGTGATAAAATGCTCCAACAAAACCAGCTTTGGGAAGGGAGGGGTGTTTTAGCTCACAGTACCATCAAACCATCACCCATCATGGGGAAGTCAAGGCACGCGGAATCGGGTGGCCACATTATGGCTGAGATCAGAAGTCAGTGATGAATGAACACAACTGCCCATCCCCAGAATTCCCTGCCCAGGGATGGTCTTGCCCTCAATTCACATGGCTCATCACATCTCAGCCACAGCAGCTGGGACTGATCCAGGGATCCAAGGACAGAACTAACTCCATCAAGTTGTCTTCAGACTTCCACACGAACCCACAGCACCCAAACCTAAACACACACACACACACACAGAGAGAGAGAGAGAGAGAGAGAGAGAGAGAGTAATATAAAGTATTACAACAGGGTGAGCTTGAAAAATGGTTGAGTGGTTTCGAACACTGGCTGCTCTTGCAGAGGACCCAAGTTTGATTCCCAACATCTACATGGTGGCTCATAACCATCAGTAACTCCAGCTCCAGAGGACCTGATGCCCTCTTCTAGCATAGATGGGCAGTGAACACACACACACACTTAAAAAATGAATAAAAATTTAAAAATATTAAGATGGGTCTTCCTACATCAATGAATTGAGTTAATCCCCGTAGGCTTGCCAGAGGCCCATCTCCCAAGTGAGTCTAGATTCTGTCAAGTGGAGAACACTAACCATCACATGCAGCCACTATAGAACTCTGTATGGATGTGCCTCAAAAAACTAAAAATAGAACGATCGCCACATGATGATCAGTTCCCTCATCATGTGGTGATCCAGTGTATAACTGGAGAACTTAAGTCAACATAGCACAGAGATGGTCCCAGAGCCATGTTTACTATAATACTACTCACAATAACTAAGAAACAGAACAAGGGTAGCCATCCAGCAATGGGTGAATGTATAAAGAAAATGTGATCCATAAGCACAAGAGGGTTTTATTCAACTGTTTGGTGGAATTTAAAAGGAGACCAAACGAGCGAGGGAAGAGCGATGGGAGAAAGGCAAGGAGAACATAGAGTATAATAGAGGATATCCCAGTGCGAGGGACTATTTGGGGAAAGGACAGAGAAAGCAAGAGGGGGCAGGAGGGTGGGGACAGTAAGAGTCAAGTATACAGGGGCTGAGAGATGGCTTTGCAGTTACAAGCATAGGCTCCTCTCCAGAGGGTTGGGGCTCAAGTCTCAGTACCCACATGGCAGCCTACAATTATCTGTAACTCCAGTCTCAGAGGATCTTATGCCCTCTTCTGCCTCTGCAGGCACCAGGCACACATGTGGTGCACAGATATACATGCAGGCAAAACACCTAACACATCGAATTTAAAAATTAAAGAAGTATAGTGATATATTTATGAGGCCACCATAATGAAACTCATTACTTTGAATGCTAACTTCAAATTTTACCTTTAAAAAAGGGAAGTCACGGGGAGGCCACACAGGAGCACTTGTCAGGCAAAGTGCACCCTGACATGCCAGTGAGGAAAACCAACAGCTCAGTGGAGAACAGGTGACTTCGAGAAGAATTCCTGACACTGAGCCACTAAAACATGGGCAACGACAACATACAAAGAGAGTGTTGACCTGTCAGTGGATGCACACTAGTGAGGATATAGTCGGGGCAGTGTTTGAAGGACAACTGAGCATAGCTATTAAAATCAAAGTGTGCAAACCCTAGACCAAGAGTTCCCACCTCCTACACAGAGGTACAAAGGATGCTCCTTTTAGAACTGTCTGTAATCACAATGCGAATATATAAGATAAGATAACCCCAATGCCTATTAACGTGGAAAAGTGCAAATGAATGATCAGTATTCGTCTCCTTAGGAATGAAGTTGCCCTATATGTACTAAGATAGAAAGCTCCTCCCTGATTATATTAAGCAGAGAGAGCATATTGCAGAAGTGTGGATATGTAGGGCACCATTTGTGTTAACTCACACATGAAGCCCAGAATATGCAAAAGCAAATTAAACAGAAAGCCATCAAGAAGGAGGTACACTCCCACCTGTCCCCCTCAGGGAGGACCTTGCCCCCTTCATGCTCAGCCAAGGGGCAGGTGGCTATGCAGCAGGGCTTCTGCAGCTATTCAAGTTCCTCCCTTTAATTAACGGATGTCCCTGTATTAGCGATGCAATTTGTTCATGGCCAAGTGAAAGCAGAAAGGATTCGATTTCGTTTGGAGCCAAAGATAAAAGTACACTTGAAAGCGTGGGGAACTGATGAAGTCCTGAGTGGATGCCTGTTGTTGGTATGAGCTCAGCCATGTTAAGAATTCTAATGCCTCAGACCTATGGGGTTAGCACGGTCTTCCCCAGGTCCAAGCACGGATGTTGACAGCGTGTGCAGGAAGTATCAGTCCCAGTGTCCAAGTGTACATCTCCAAGATGGCTACAGCCTGAGACTGCTTCCCTACCAAGAGTCGCTCACTGGCCTCCTCATCCGGCCGTATATAATAGTGTGCTGAGTCTCCAGTTCAGGCTGCTGCTGCTGCTGCTGCTGCTGCTGCTGCTGCTGCTGCTGCTGCTGCTGCTCCATCTGAGCACATGGCTCACTGGCCCCAGCTTTATATCACCTGTGTCTGTCTTTTCTTCATTCCCTGTCGCCTTTTGTCACAACCAAAGCCATGCAGGTTGTAACATCAAAGCACGTCCCATGCCTTGGTGTGTCACATGGGGTCCTGGGATGTGTTCCCAGGCCATAAACTCCCCAGGAAGCCAATATTGAAATGTGTCAGCTGAAGTGTTCTGTCTGCTCTCAGGAACCACTTTGCCCTGGAGCTTAAGAATTGGTCACTTTGTCTTTCCCCAAAGATGTGTTTCACTTTCTTAATATCACAGGGGGGTGGGTGCGGGGCATGGGGGATGGGAGGTGCCTATTTTATATCTTTGCTTGATTGTGTTGTGTGTGTGTGTGGGGGGGGTAATTTTATTGCATTTCAAAGCAGGGTCTCACAGTGCAGCCTGACCTGGTCTTGAACCCATGACCCTCTTGACCCAGCTACCACACCCAGCCTGATGCTTACTTCCTAACTCTGAGACATTGGTGTCCGGGTCTTTGCACACGATGCTGCGTGCAGGGGCGTGGAGTAAGGCTCCACTGTGGAGCCTACCCTGGGGTCTCCTGACTCTTCCCACCCCTCAGGAGGGCCAGATGCTGTGCTTTCCTGGCCTCTGTGGGACCAGGAAGGGTCAGCAGAATATTCCCAAGGCTTCTTAGCACTCTTGCTTCCTCACTGTCCTCTGGGGGGCGGGGGGTCTGCCGAGGGAAATGCCGAGGTTCTTAGGTCAAAGAAGGACTCTCCACATAGCTGTGGAGAGCTGCATGTTCCTTCCTGAAACACGAGTGTGAAACGTTCAGTCAGGACCCGATGTCCAATGTGTAGAGAATCCGGGGGTCAGGAAGAGCCTTCTTGCCCCCCCCCCCGTTGTGTGATGAAGGCAGGTCACCCCAATGTCACAGAAGCTCAGATGAGTCAGATCCTCAGGGACAGAAAGTCATGAATTGCAGAGGCAGGGCTTGAACTTAAGACCTGCGGCTACCCTGAGACACATGAAAAGTGTTTGCCATCCCCTATGACATCCTGAGGGCCCAGCACACTTCTCCCTGCGTAGTCAGGAAGTGATGCTATCGGGGCCATGGGATGAGCCCCAAGCTGTGTTACAGGGACTTGATTAGAACTGTTGTAGTCCCCTTCTGCTCATGATCTTGCATCAGACCTTCCTCTACCCCCACTGAAGTCACCCTACCTTCTTGATGGACCCAGGGTCTCTGAGAGCCTCCAGAGATAACGGCTCTGTGATATCCCCAAAAGGAGCGTTGATTACTATGAAGTGGCCAGATCACTTCGCTTCCAACTACTCAGGAATGGATGAGTGCTCCCCTGGTCCCTGAGCTGTGTCTAAGCCTTCATAATGGGTGATTTTTTTTTTTTATCCAAGAATGCCCTGCTCTGAAGTACACAGTAGATCTGTGTTGCTGCCATTCCCCTAGCAGCCCCTCCCTATCAGGATCAACATCGTACCCACACAGACGGCGATGATAAGGTTACTTTGGCCAAAGACACAAGATGGCCTCTTCCTCCTCTGAGCAGAATGTGAAGAAATAAGGTGATGTCACCCATTGGTCTCCAACCTTTCCCACAAGCCCCGTTGGCCCTGGGTGTGGCCTGCATCTCCACCTTGAGCCTCTGATACTGCAGACTTGCGCAGAGCTGAGACTGTTCCAGTCTCCTGAGACATGGACATGTGGGCAGAGATCATTCCTGCAGGCCAGAAGCTGCTGAAGAGCAGGGCATTTGTTCCATCAGCAAGCCTTGGCTGAATTGTGTGAGTACAAAACTCCTTCCACCTCTGCTTAAAGGATGGAATGCATATTGTGCTTCCATGAGAGCAATTAGAAAATGCAAGCCCGGGGCTGGAGAGATGGCTCAGCGGTTAAGAGCACTGACTGCTGCTCTTCCAGAGGTCCTGAGTTCAATTCCCAGCAACCACATGGTGGCTCACAACCATCTGTAATGGGGATCTGATGTCCTTTTCTGGTGTGTCTGAAGACAGCTGCAGTGTACTCATAAATAATAAATAAATAAATCTTTAAAAAAAAACAACAACAACAAAAAGAAAACACAAGCCCAAGGTGGGGTTGGGGGCTTTTAATCCCAGCAGAGGCAGGCAGATTTGAGGTCAGCCTGGTCTACAGAGTCAGCTACAGAGAGCAGAAGAAACCTTGTCTCAAAAAAATGAGAGGGGAGGAGGGAGGGAAGGGGAGGAAGAGAGGAACAGGGCCAGGGACAGAGCCAGGGACAGAAACAGAGACAGAGAGGGGGAGAGAAAGCATCTAAGCCCCAAGGTGCAGCAGAGTCAGGGCGATAAGACCTTCGGGAGTGGGAGGAGAAAGACCATGATCTGGGGATGATGCAGTGCAGGGGTGGTGAGGAAAAGATGCTGGGATGTCAGGCCAGGAGGCTCAGACCCTATGACTCCATCACCCTCTAGCAAGAGGAAGATAATCAGCACATCTGGAGACCTCCAAAGAGTTAGCTGATGGAAGTGGGCTTCTTGGCTGTTTTCAACAAATTCAGTTGCTGGCCTCCTCTTCTGGGCTGTTAGATACAGATGAGATTGTTCAGGTGCCCATTGGGGAAGGTGGAAGCTGAGGGTGCTATTTGGACATGAACTAGGAGCCTGCTTTCTAGTCCAAGGCTGCGGCTGGACACAATGATCAGGGACAAGTGCAATAGGTGGGGGCGAGACAGGGCCACTTAAAGAGTTCTGTCCCTTGTCCTCAGGCTCTTTCACAGGAGCAACTGGGGGAGGCCAGGCTGTGCTTGGTGCTTTGTAGAAGAGTTGATCTAGGTTCTTGATCTGGAGGAGAGAGTGTGCCTCTGGTGCAGGGAGGGGCAGAGGGCATTAGGGCTGGCTCTGCAGCAGAATCCTGTATTCTGTTTAGCATTGTCAATAGTGACTCCAAGAAAGAATCCTTCCCTTGAAGACATGGGGCAACCCCCATGGGAGACATTTATCTCAGCCGATGTGAAGCCCAGACACAGAGATCTGAATGGAAGGAAGTCAGACGAACCCCTTGCTAATTTCATGGCTGACTTAACCCCCTGTGATTGTGTATTCCGAGGCCCTTCCTTCCCCAGCCTTTCCCCTCTGTCTTTATTCCAAAGGTTCAACCTCTTGCCAATAAGTTCAAGGATACACATAAAGGCTCCCTCCTTTATGAGAACATGTTTATTTTTGTTGTCATGGCAGACACTAGAGAGAAGAGAATGATGAGAAAGCAGTGGGGCCAGGCTGGGCTGTGTGCACAGTTTGTGTATTGTCTCCGGATTCTCTCAAGAACTGGTGAGGCACAGCTGTCCAGAATGAGAGGTTCATGGGCACAGCCAGACATCTGGAATAAGGCCTGGCACACACGGGAGGTAGTCAGTAAATCTCTTTAAAGGAACAGCTCTATCACTTACACTGTACTTATTTTTTAAGAGATGGAGGTGTCAGGCTACTGAGATGGCTTAGCAGGTAAAGGCATTTGCCACCAAGCCTAATGACCTAAGTTTGGTCCCAGGAGATGGAAAGGGAGATCTGACCCCAGCTGTTCCCTGGGGCTAGAGACATGGCTCAGCAGGTAAGAGCACTTGTTGCTCTTGCATAACACTTAGGTTCAGTTCCCAGAATCCACATTGTGGTTCACAGCCATCCATAACTCCAGTTCCAGGAGATCCAACATCTCTTCTGATCTCTATAAACATCAGGCAAACGTACATACACATACAAATATGCAGGTAAATTCAAGCACATGAATGATAAATAAATAAATGTAATAATTTTAAAGAATGATGTGAAATCACCAATTTCACCCGTGATACTCCAGTAATCTGGTTTTGTAACAAGGACAACAGTAGTGGATGTTCTACTACATGGAGGTGAAATCTCACAGGGTCCCACACTGATATAAAGAACTACAATTAACTAAGAAATGTTGACAGCAGGAGAAGTAGTCTTCCCGCAACCCATATTTTACTGGAAAACAAAACAAAAAGAAACAAAAACAAAAATCAAACAAACAAAAGCAAAAAACAAAATACAATAAAAACCAGCGTCATTTGCCACCCACAGCAGAGTTCCTGCAGTAGAATATATTCAGATAGTAGAGAGGTTTCGATGTTGAACAAAAATGTGCCCATGCAGGCCATAACTATCTTGGCCTCAAATCATCCTTCTGTTTCTCAAGCATCTGTGAATTCGGATGCATAAGCCACCCTGAGGCTTGTGGGATCAGGAGTTGAGTCCAAGTTCATTCAGCCCATAGGAGACCAAATAGGAGTGAGAATGTCTCTCAAATGCACATGCTCTGAGCCCTATAGAATATACTAAGTCATTAAGATCGCCATCTAAGGGGCTAGAAAGATAGCTCAGCCATCAAGAGCACATGGTTCAACTTCCACTACCTTCACAATGGCTCACACCCATCCTGTACTCGGACCTCTGTGGACACCAAGTAAGTATACAGTGCACATACAGACATGTAGGCAAAACACTCACATAAACTTGGATGAATAAACCTAACTTTAAAAGCTTTAAAAGAAAACAATTGCCAACGAAGCATTTGTGCCTCTGAGAATGCCACTCTGTCACTTATCTGCCCTTGAACGCATTGTTTCTGAGAAAGCCTGTGCACATTCCAGTGGTCTGGCCAACCTTGTCTGAATAGAATTGGTTGAAGACTTACAAACAAAAGTAGGTTTGGGGTAGTAGCGAGAGAATATGACCACCCACCTCCCATACCCAAGGCAGGAGGAAGGTGTTCCCCAAATCCATTAGGTGGCTCACAGATGCCTCTGGCCTCAACTGGTACCTACAGTCACATGCACATGCCCACACAGAGACACATAATCAAAAAGCACTCAAAATACATTTTGAAAAATCCAGCTCAGGCTAAGGGAGGCACCAGGCTCCCTCTAGTGACCCAGCCCACTTATCTCCTACAACCCAGACAGGTTGCATGCCCCCTACTCTCTCCAGACCCTTGCAGCCCAAAACCTGACTCATGAGGAAAATCAGCTGTGTCCTACAAGGAATGCTCTAAGCCATCACCTGCTTGGTGTCCCGCAACTCCCATGGGTCATGAGTATGAACAGAGGCAGGTGGATCTCTGTGAGTTTGAAGTCAGCCTGGTTTACATAGTGAGTTCCAGGCCACCAGAACTAAATAGTGAGACCCTGTCTCAGAGAGAGGAAAATATAGGGGAAACTTAGAAGGGTTTTACTCACCAAAAGAAGCCAATCTGAAAGGGTACCTGTATGATTTCAAGTAAATAGCATTCTTTAAAAAGACAAAAATCTGGAGACAGAAAAAAAGACCAGCAGGGGTTGGAGAGATGGCTTGGTGGGTAAGAGCACTGACTGCTCTTCCAAAGGTCCTGAGTTCAAATCCCAGCAACCACATGGTGGTGGCTCACAACCACCCGTAATGAAATCTGATGCCCTCTTCTGGCACATCTGAAGACAGCTACAGTGTACTTATGTATAATAATAAATAAATCTTTAAAAAAAAGAAAGAAAAAAAGACCAGCAATTGCCAGAGATTGGGAGAAGTGGGGGACAAATAGGCAAAACATAGCCATGAAAATATGCTATGATATGGATAGATACCATAATAAACAAGCCCAAACACACAACACCACAATGTTCCCTAATGCAAACTTTAGCCTGGGTGATAATTAGGTATCAATGTGGGACTATCAGTTGAAATGACTAGTCACTCTTGGTAGGGCTTTTCATGGAAGAAGACGATGTTCAGGGAGTATACAGGAAATTGCTGTGCCTTCTGAACCTATGAACACAGAGAAACCCTGTCTCGAGAAAAAAAAGAGAGAGAGAGAGCTTAGATTAGAGGCAACAATTAGAAATCCATGAGAAGAATCTAAGAGGCTTACAGAGTCCCTCAGAAAACAGAGCTGGAGGGATTTGTTGGGAGGGAGAAGACCACCCCTAAGGAAGGGCCATTCAATGTAGAGTCCCTGTAATGGTGTCTTCGATTCTTGTCTTAGTTAGGGTTTTATTGCTGTGAAGAGACACCATGACCAAGGCAACTCTTATAAAGGAAAACATTTCACTGGGGCTGGCTTACAGTTTCAGAGGTTCAAGCCATTATCATGGCAGGAAACATGGCAGTGTTCAGGCAGACAGGATGCTGGAGGAGCTGAGAGTTCTACATCTTGATTGGCAGCCAGCCAGAGGGAGACTGTGTTCCACACTGGGCAGAGCTCAAGCATCAGAGATCTCAGTGACAGAGTACTTACTAGTGTGTGCGAAGAACTGGGTATCATCCTCAGAATTTAAAAAAAAAAAAAGTGTGAATATGTGTGTGAGAGACAGACAGACAGACAGACAGACAAGGGCACCCAGGACCCTTGCACGTGGTAAGCAAGGACTATACTACTGACTGACACTACCAGCATTTTTTTGGTTTTGAGACAGGGCCTCTCTCTATAGTCCTGACTATTCTGGAATCTGTATGAAAACCAGACTTGCCTTGAACCCACAGACCCCGTCCCTCCTACCTCCTAGGTGCTGGGGTTAAAGGCAAGCACTGTTTTTCACTTTTTATTTGGAGACAATCCTGTTAAATTGCCCAGGCTGGCCTTGAACTCACTCGGAAGCCTACAGGCCTTGAAGTTTCCATTCTCCTGCCTCAGCCTCCTGTGTAGCTGGGATTACATGTATATATCACCAGGCCTGGCTAAAAAAATTAATTATTAATGAAGGAAAAACCACAAAAGCTTTAATAAATTCCCGGTGAATACCTACGGCAGAGCACACTCTTCCTTCTGATGTAACCTATGTCCCTAGACCTACAATTTGAGGGCATACAGCCCTTTGACCCACTCCTGAGCTCTGTGCTAATCCTTACTTGTAATCATCTCCTTCTTACCTTTGCTGTGCCTCTGCATCTATGGTACATCCTTGAGGAATACATCAGCTGCCTCTGCATGCCCTTTACCAGTCTCTCTACCTATCTTGTGTCTCCTCAGCTACTTATGAGTCCGGCATGAGTCCAGTCTATTCCAACAAACACTTTAATGTCTTATGATCAGACATTAAAGTTCAGGGAGGGAAATAAATCAGGGCCTAAGCCAGTGGTTTTTCAACCTGTGAGTCTCACCCACTTTGGGGGCGAATGACTCTTTCACAGAGGTCACATATCAGATAACTTGTACATCATATATTTACATTACAGTCCATAACAGTAGCAAAATTACAGTTATGAAGTAGCAATGAAAATAACTGTATGGCTGAGGGTCACCACAACATGAAGAACTGTATTAAAGGGTGAGAACTACTGCTCTAAGCCATTTTGGTGCCTCCTGGACAGTCAAAGACCCCAGAAACTTGTCCTTTATCGTACCACCATGGCATGGCAATCCCACACAAACGAAGTCCTAGAAATGACAGGCACAGTGGCACCCTTTGCATTTAATTAGGTCCACAGCTTTGATCTGCTTACTATTCAAGAGTTGACCCGCTGACCTGTTTATCTGGTCCACAGGCGAGAAGGATGCTCTAAAATGTGAAAGTGAAGTCCAAAGATTAACTGTATGTGCAAATGTACAGAGTATTAATAGAATAGGATATTAATAAAAATGACCTAGAATCCTTACTCTTCAGGGTGACTGGAGGGCCCCGGGCTGTTAGTGTCCTCACGGTTTTGCTCCCTGAGGACGTCATTATGAAATAGTTCTGTATCAAACCCCAGAGGGACGATTGCTTGCTTGCCTTCTTCAGTGGCTGGTTCCTGGATGCATTTAATCAGGCCACTCAGCCTGATTCGCCATCTTTTTCCTGATTCTGTAGATGGAACCCAGGCTTAACACATACCAGGCTCTACCCCCGAATTATGCCTCCAGCTGAAGACAAGTCAAAAACTGTATCTCCAACAAATGTTGGAGTACCAGAGTGGGAAGGGCTGGTCTGGGTGCTCAGCAAATGATGCTATACTACAGAAACTGATGGTGGGCTGAAGAACCCTGAAAACAAGCAAGCAAGCAAAAGAGCAGCCAACTGTCGACAGCATAGATGGATGGATGGATTGATGGATGGATGGACGGACCTGTGCACATATGTGTCATGGGAGGTAGTATCTGCATGTATGTATGTGTATCACATGTGTACCTTGTATCTTACCTAGTACCTGTGAGGTCAGAAAAGGACATCAGATCCTCTGGAATTAGAGTTATGGATAGTTGTGAGCTACCATGTGAAGTGGAAACATAAGGGTTCTTTGGGAAATCAGCTGAGTGATGTTTTGCTGGGGCAAAACATGAAGGTACATTTTGTTAAAGTGGACACAGGTGTGAAAGGCTAAGGTAAACTCTTGAAGGACCGTTTCCACTGAAGCAGACACAGGAGAGACATGTTCCGCTAAAGCAAGCACATGAAAGGACAGGTGATGAAGGATTCTTTGCTAACAACACGCATGTATTGGTCCACCCTACATGGCATAGTTGAGCTGCGTTTGTTAGGACTCCCTGATCTGGGGCTGATTGGATGCGTGTGCTGAGGCAAGGCCTGCGCTGAAAGAAGGCACGTGGAAGAAACGTGATGTTTGGAGGGTATAAATAGGACTCCACAAAGGGATGGAGACGGAACTTGGCTTGCTGGCACAGCTAGCTGTGCAACGCTTGTAGGTCCTCACTGATCTTCGCTTCCCAGAAAGAGACACAGCTGAGAACTTCTTTCTCCTGGAGTTCCTGCTGGTTCCTCCTGCTGACTCAAACCAAGGCTGAGGCCTAGCTGTCTCTGCTAAGTCATGTCACTGCTACTGCTAACCCGACTCTACTGAACTGGACTGCTGGTGAATCTGTGAAGTGTTTGTGAGTTCCAAAGAACCTTTCTAAACAGGTCTACTTCCCTCACCCCCACCCCCACCTCCATATCCTTTCTTTTCCACTATCTCTGGTGGGTGGTGGGCTACCAGGGAGGTTAAAGTGTTTAAGAACCATCATTAATGCCGGGCAGTGGTGGTACACACCTTTAATCCCATCACTTGGGAGGCAGGCAGATTTCTGAGTTCGAGGCCAGCCTGGTCTACAGAGTGAGTTCCAGGACAGCCAAGGCTACACAGAGAAACCCTGTCTTGAAAAACCGAAAGAAAGAAAGAAAGAAAGAAAGAAAGAAAGAAAGAAAGAAAGAAAGAAAGAAAGAAAGAAAGAAAGGAAAGGAGACCTATTATTAAAAATAAGGTTTGAAAAAATTAAAGTTACAACCATGTGGGTGCTGCAAATTGTATTCAAGAGCTCTGTAAGAAGTTACATGGTTAAGTACATGTCTGTCTATCCCCTAACCTAAGCTGTAAACAAGCCCTCAAATAAATGCTCTTTTATGAGTTGCTTTGGTCATGGTGCCTCTTCACAGCACTACAACAGTAGTTAAAATATATTTTTCAATATACATACATATCATAGACAAATTGTGTTTATAAAAATATTGAAAACAAAGAAGCCAGGCAGTGGTAGCCTTTAATCCCAGCACTTGGAAAGCAAAGGCAGGCAGATCTCTGACTTTGAGGCCAGCCTAGTCTACAAGGTGAGTTCCAGGACAGCCAGTGCTACACAGAGAAACCCTGTCTCAAAAGAACAAAAAACAGGGCTGGAGAAATGGCTCAGCAGTTAAGAGCACTGAGTGCTCCTCCAGAGGTCCAGAGTTCAAATCCCAGCAACCACATGGTGGCTCACAACCATCCATAATGAGATCTGATGCCCTCTTCTGAGGTGTCTGAAGACAGCTACAGTGTACTTACATATAATAAATAAATGAATCTTTAAAAAACAAAAACAAAAGAAAACTATAAATTAGTGCTTAAATTAATCCTAAGTGGAGAAATTATAGAGATATAGAGATATGCAAACATATATACATTGTAATTAGCAAAGCTATACATTTGCATATACAGTGACTAGATAAATACAGTGCCTTTCTAGGAATTGAATGTGTATGTATGTATGTGTGTGTGTGTGTGTATATATATATATATATTTGTCTTTTAAAAACAATGCTCAGGATGGAACATATGGTATAGTCCACACTAGGCAAGGTGTGCTGGCTAATCTTATATCAACTGAACACAGGGTTATCTGAAATGAAGGAATCTCAGTTGAGAAAATGCCTCCATAAGATCCAACTGTAAGGCATTTTCTTAATTAGTGATTGATGGGAGAGGGACCAGCCCATTATGGGTGGTGCAATCCCTAGGCTAGTAATACTGGGTTCTATAAGAAAGCAGACTGACAAAGAAATAGGAAGCAAGCCAGTAAGCAGCACCACCCCCCCATGGCCTCTGCATCAGCTCCTGTCTCCAGGTTCCTGCCCTGATTGAGTTCCTGTCTTAACTTCCTTCGATGATGAACAGAAATATGGAAGTGTTAGCCACATAAACCCTTTCCTTCCCAACTTGCTTTTTGTCATGGTGTTTTGTTGCAACAAAAGAAACCCTCCAACGGGGATGAGATTAGCTGAAATCCCCAACAAAGGAAAGAGTGAACCTGTAGAGACCCTATCCAGAGGTTAGGCAAGGTCCCTGGTTGGGGAATGGGGCCACACACTCATCTCCAAATTTTTAACCCAGAATGGCTCCTGTAAAAAAGAAAATACGGGGACAAAGTGTGGAGCAGAGACTGAAGGAAAGGCCATCCAGAGACTGCCCCACCTGGGGATCCATCCCACATGCAGACACTAAACCCAGACACTATTGCAGATGCCAAGAAGTGTTTGCTGACAGGAACCTGATATAACTGTCTTCTGAGAGGCTGTGCCAGAGCCTAACAAATACAGAGGTGGATGCTTGCAGCCAACCATCAGACTGAGCATGGGGACCCCATTGGAGGAGTTAGAGAAAGGACTGAAGGAGCTGAAGGGGTTTGCAACACCATAGGAAGAAAAACAGTATGAACCAACCAGAATTCCTAGGGTCTAAATCACCAACCAAGGAGTACACAAGGAAGGACCCATGGCTCTAGCTGCATACATAGCAGAGGATGGCCTTATCTGGCATCAATGGGAGAAGAGGCCATTGGTCCTGTGAAGGCTTGATGCCCCAGTGTAGGGGATTGCCAGGTTAGTGAGGAGAAAGTGGGTGAATGGGTGGTGTGGAGCACACCCATAGAAGCAGGGGGAGGTAAGATAGGGGCTTTGTGTAGAGGAAACTGGAAAAGGGGATAACATTTGAAATGTAAAGAAATAAAATATCCAATTTAAAAAAGAGAGAAAAAATAAAATGACAGTTTAAAAAAAGAAGAAGAAACCCTAAGACACAAGGTCTCTACCACTGACTACATTGGGCCCCACTCATTTCTTTTTAGACTTATTTTATGTGTATGACTGTTTATGAGTGTTTCGCCTGTGTATATGTATGTGTACCACATGTGTTCATGACCCATTGAAGCCAGAAGAGGGCATCAGATCCCCTGGCACTGGTGTTATGGGTAGTTGTGAGCCACCGTGTGGGTGCTGGGTATCTCAGGTCCTCTGAAAGAGCAACAAGTACTCCTAACTTCTGAGCCATCTTTCCAGCCCTCACATTTTTTTAATAGAAATGATATATATCATGATTCAATGAATATGTAACAAGATACCTCATATTTAATTACGTTTAGTGGTTAAGGCACCTGGATAGTGTGAAAACATGCCTGTCCCACTAAAGACTTCAGTTGGATTGAGCTGTGAGTGGTCCCATCCAGTCCTTTGGGAAAGCTGAGCCCATGCCAGTCTTCAGGCAAGGAGAAGCAGCAGCAGGTGGCGGTCAGGGGGACGATGGATGGGAATTGCAAAGATACAGCAGAGGTGTGAAGAAACAGAACTAACTCCAACACTCAGGAGGCTGAGACCAGAGGATTGCCATGAGTGACGTGGAGGTCAGCCTGGGCTATATAGTGAGAGTCAGGGTATCCAGAGTTACCCAGACCCTATCTTAAAACAACAGGCTAGTCCTGACTTAAGACAGACTTTCAATTAAAGATGTTCAATGGCCCGGAAAGCGGCAGGGAAAGGAGGCTATGGCGCTTCCTGTGGGCGTGGACACATCTGTAAACACTAAATTTACTCCCCCTAACCTGGGAGTGGGTATTTCCCCTTCGAGAGCACAGCAGTGGCTGGGAACGAAGCCGAGTCTGCTAACTGTCCCCATTCTGGTTACCAGAAGTGGAACCACTTTCCTCAGAGACCAGGCCCAGCCCACAGAGGGCAGTCCTGCACTCCTCTTCAGGTTGGTACGCGATAGAACTGTGAGTGGCCTGAGATAGAGTGTTGCTAAAACTAGCTTAGAGGATGAGGGCATCAAGGGTCAGAAAATTCAAAAAACAAACAAATACAGGTAGGCACCATAAAACCTGGATATTGTAGAGGTAGGATGAAGATGGAAGTTATGCAGAGACAGGAGAGGAAGACAGAGACAAAAAACAGACACACAGAAAGGCAGAGGAGCAGAGACTCAGACATGAAAGCAGAGAGAGACATGGGACTTCAGGACCACAAGCCCCAGGCTGCATTCCAGCCAGGAGAGCCCCATCAGCTTTTCTCCAGGAAATCCTCACCCTTATCTGAACAGCTAGCTCCAGGAGAGAGGCTCTGATGACAGGTTGTTATAAATGGCCTTGTGGGACCTTCCCCAGACTGAGCAAGGCTGTCTCTCTGTGTGGTAAGTCCAGTCATACTTTTCCCAGACTCTGCACCAACCCTCTGGTCTCTCCTTGATATATATATATAGCTTATTTCTTCTCTGTTGTAGGAGATGCAAATGTACACTGCTCTACCTCTTCTCAGTACAAGAAATACAGATGTGCATCATTTAACCATTTTTCCATACAAGAGATACAGATGTGTATTGCTTTGCCTCTTCTCTATTATAGGAAATACAAATATCTATCATGTTAGTCATATTCAGGAGAAAACAGAGCTATGGACCTGGAAGAGTACCTGCTTATACTGTGTGTTGACCCCTGGCCTACAACTAGTTTCTAGAAAGGAAAAAAAAAAAAAAAACTAGAATTTTTTTTTTTTTAAGAAGCTAGGCTTGCCAGGTGTGTTAGTTAGCACACAATTTTGGTCAACACAGCACTTGGGAGATGGGGGCAGTTGGGTCTCTGTGATTTTGAAGCCAGCCTGGTCTACATTGTGAGATCCAGTCTCAAAGGAAGGGGGCTGGCTTGGTGTCACACACCGACAGTTCCAACAGCTAGAAGACAGAAGCAGAAACATCAGGAGTTCGAGACCAGTTTCAACTAAAGATGAGCTTGAGGCTGACCTGGGCTTCATGAGTCAGAGACAGAAGAAGTTAGAGGTGAGCTAGTGGCCCTTCCTGGGCTTGACTAAAGCCTGCAGGAGCTGTTCCAGCCTTCCTGGACATGCAGCCTGGGGCTTGTGGTCCTGAAGTCCTATGTCTCTCTGTGTCCCCATGGGGTGGTGACCCATGAGTACTTTCATGCTCTGATGCATACCAGGAGCATAGGAGAAATGACTTGGGGGCGGTAGCAAGTGCAACCCCATGTACTCTTCATGGGAGAGATTCCTGCATGAACCCATTTGCCTCATTCGCCTGGCTCACATTCAGGCTTCCTCCACAAACACTGCCACCATCAGCTTCCTGAACCAGCTACCCACATCCCAGCTGTGTTTTGACCACTTTCCAACAGGTGACTTTGCCACTCTGCACCTCTCTTTGTAGATAGCACTGGCTTCCCTTCACAGAACTGGGGCTGTGGAGCCGGATGAGCCTCTCAAAATCTATCCTGTCCAAATTTCAAGTTCTGTTCCATTACAGAACACAGGTCTTCTAAGCCCTTGGGGTGCGTGCAGCTAACTAGATGCACCGAGAGCCCCTGGAAGATGGGAAGCAGGGAGGGGGCTTTCCAGAGTCCTCCTCACCCCTCCCCACACGACCAGCAAATCTCCAACCACCAGCACTCCCCCTTCCCAACTGGCTGCCCATCAACGATCCCGCCTCGCCCTGTGCTTTTCTCAAATTAGTCATGCTGTTGCTTCTTCAAATGGTAAGAAGGTTGGAAGAATCTTAGCTATGCCAACAGTGCCTTGGCTCTGTTTCTCCTACATCCTAACCTGCAGTCAGGCGAAGAGGCTGCAGCGGTAGACAGAACGACCCGCTGTGGCAGGTGTGTGGAGGCTTGTAACACCATCGCTCGCCCCAGCTTTTGCAGATTGAGGTAAACCCAGTTTCAACTGTGCACAAAACTTGTGTCTATTCAGTCCTTCAGGTAGTTTCACTATAGACAGTCTTAACTCCACATAGGTGGTACGTTAGCACCCTGCTTCCCATCCATGCTCTGCCGCCTTCATTAACCCTCATCAATACCTAAGAGTTAAAATACATTCAGTTCATAAGTACACAGGGAAACAACCCGTTTGCTTCATAGTTAAATAAGCTCCTAGCCTAAGAAAAGTTATGGCTATCTTTTTCTGGTCAGTGTGGACACTCTTTGAATGCACATTTACATTGTTTTAGTTGTTTGTTTGTTTGTCTTTTTTTATATTCAAACTAGCCCTTTGTAGGAAGATTTTTTTAAAAGATGTATTTGCTATATGTAAGTACACTGTAGCTGTCTTCAGACACACCAGAAGAGGGCATCAGATCTCTTTATGGATGGTTGTGAGCCACCATTTGGTTGCTAGGATTTGAACTCAGGACCTCTGGAAGAGCAGTCGGTGCTCTTAACAGCTGATCCATCTCTCTGACCCTGTAGGAACATTTCTATACTGCTGACATTTTTGTAGTTCAAACTCTGTGTCTGCCCCCACATTTGCACACACATCCATGCCCTGATCCTCCTCCATACCCAAGCCAAGCCCTTGTCCCACAACCAGACCCTTACACTTGGCCACTTTACATAGCTAGACAACACCCAAGTTCTGTTACTGAGGGGTGGATGGGGAATCTCATTCCATGAACTGCTTTTGGTGTGGCTCCTAAATCGCCTCTGACGTTATGTAGCACGTCAGAGCAGAATTGCGGCCTTTTCTAATCAATCTCGCTCCCTTCGAGTTACTAAAGAGAAACTTAAGTACACCTTCCAGACTTACTAGCTCTTAGCTGGCTTAAAAATGAGTTATCTCGTAAGTCCCATGCTTGGTGGAAAATAGCACCTCTGCCAGGTGTTATGATGGTTACCTAAATTACTTCTCATGGTCTTGAAGGCCACTTCTGTGGAATACAGTGATGTTGTTGTTGTTTTAGGAGTTGGTTGGTTGTTTTTGTTTTATTAATTTATTTTTCTTTTCTCTGTGCATTGGTGTTTTGCCTGCCTGTATGTCCCTGTGAGGGTGTCAGAAGCCCCGGAACTGGAGTACAGGCAGGTGTAAGCCACCATGTGGGTGCTGGGAATTGAACTGGAGTCCTCTGGAAGAGTAGCCAGTTCTCTTAACCACTGAGCCATCTCTTCAGTCTTTGGTTTTTTGTTTGAAGAAGGGGTTGCCCCTGGCTGGCCTGGAACTCCTTATATACATCAAGCTGACCAGACTCCAGTCCCAGAATGCTGGGATTAAAGACCTAGGCCATCCTGTAGGGCCCACACTGACTCGTCAGTGAGCTTGCAGATATCCAGAGGGTGCCTGGGACAAGACGTGAAGGCTGAACAACTTTTGTTTTCTCAGTCTGTCCTTTTTGCTGCCTTTGCCTTTTTTTAAACTATGCATATTTTTGTGTGGGTGGTATGTGCATGTAAGTGCAGTTGCTAACAGAGGCCAGAAGAGGGAGACAGATCCCCTGGAGTTGCTGTTATAGATGGTTATGAGCAGCCCAGTGTGGGTGCTACAAACTGAACTCTGGGCTTCCAGAAGAACAGGAAGTGCTGTTAACTCTGAGCCACGTCTCTAGCACTCAAAAACAAACAGAACCAAACAAACAAAACAAAAAAACAAAAACAAAAACAAAAAAACAGGATGGAAAGAGTTCAGTTGTTAAGAGCACTGGCTGCTCTTCCAAAGGACTTGGGTTCAAATCCCAGCAGTCACATGTCGGCTCACAACCACCTGTATGTAACTCCAGACCCAAGGGATCTGACACTCTCTTCTGGTCTCCGTGGACACCAAGCACAAAAGTGGTTCACAGATATATACTTGGAGGCAAAATACCCATATAGATAAAACAGTAAAATAAAAAATTTAAGAACAAACAAGAAATATGTTTGTTCCATGTTTCAAAGTCATTCGATTGATTGATTGACTGAGTGAGTGAGTGGGTGTATAGAGTGTAGAGGGTTTGCACACAAGAGGTGCCTGTGGAGGTCAGAGAACACCTTAGAGGAGCCAGTTCTCTCCAATATGGGGTCCAGGGATCCGACTCAAGTTATCAGGCTTGAAGACAAGTGCCTTTATCCATTGAGCCCCATCGCCAGCCCTGCCTTAACCTCTAATTCAGCTATTCAGCTCTTATGTAGACTCAATGATCACTAAGAACTGCCCATCTCCAGTACTGTAATGCAGGGCTAACGTAACCTGGATTCGCCTACTCTTTCTCTCTCCCCTTTAAGACTGCAGACACCCACCAGTCACCATGACTAAAATCAGACCATGAAAAGAAGAGACAACACCCAGTTCCTAGAAGATACCCACCTGGTCCCAGAAAAGACGAGAATATTCTTCTCTCTAAACCCATTCCACTCCCACATTATCTCTGCCCTATATCTGGAGACTCCTAAACTCCTAAGACAGAGGTGACCTCTGTGCAAAGGGCCCTCCACTCTGTTCTTTAGCCACTGCATAACTCTGGGACATCAGTTTTCTGTGGCATGAGTCTCTGGGGCAGCGTCCAGGAAGCTCTGCTCTCATTAAGGCCCTTTCCCAGACTTGCTCACCCCTCATGAAGAGTCTCTCCCCAAAGCCATCTCCCAACCTGATGGCCTGATCCCTCCCTAGCCCCACCCTCCTCCATGCCTAGGGCTTTCACTCCCCAGTGTCCTACCCTGTATTCTAGACCCCTAAGCCTCCAACCCAGGCCATTTCCCCTGCCATCCCAGCTCCCTAGCCCCACCCTCCTCCATGCCTAGGGCCTTCACTCCCCAATGTCCTACCCTGTATTCTAGACCCCTAAGCCTCCAACCCAGGCCATTTCCCCTGCCATCCCAGCTCCTCAGATATGACCTTCCCACACTCTGGCCACTGCCCAAGCTCCGGACCTACCCCTCAGCTGCCCTTCCCCCAGCTCAGGTACTGTGATGGCTAGTTTGTTTGGTCAAAGTGACACAAGCAAGAGTCACCTAGAAAAAGGGGGATGCCAACTGGCACATTGCCTTCACAAGACCGGCCTGCCAGCTAATCTGGGTGGCATTTTCCTGATAAATGACAGATGTGGATGGCCCCAGCCTACTGTCAGTGATCTACCCCCAGGCAGGCAGATGTGCACAGGTTTTAAGAACGCAAACTGAACAAACCAGAGCGGTCCAGTACTCAGCATTCCTCCACATCCTCTGCCTCAGATCTATCCCCAGGTTCCTGCCTTATCTCCTTTTCTGTCTTCTCTCAGTGATGGATTGTGATGGGGATGCCTAAGCCGGAGACACAGAAGGCAAACCAGGGACAGGTCCCCCACCAAGCCTAGACCTCCTCTGCAGGTTGGACCAGCTTCAAACTCCAGGACTCTTCTAAGGTCATTGAAAGACTGATACAAATAATATGCTTAAAGACCATCTCCTACTAGACTAAGCACTACACAGACACACATGGAGTACCCTGGAATCTTGCTTCTTATATTTCTACAGTATTTGGCTAGTTTTTCTTTTTTGTTGTTGTTGTTTTTTAGTTTGTTTGTTTTGTTTTGAAACATGGTTTCTCTGTGTAGCCCTGGCTGTCCTGGAACTCACTCTGTAGACCAGACTGGTCTCGAACTCAGATATCTGTCTGCCTCTGCCTCCCAAGTGCTGAGATTAAAGGTGTGTGCCACCACCGCCCAAGGGCTAGTTTTTCTGAATCTGACAACATTCAAACATTTTACATATTAGCAATAATAAATGATAATCCAAAAGCACATTTCCTAATCAATCAATAAAACTTTTAAAGGTCAGGGCAGTGGTGGCGCACGCCTTTAATCCCAGCACTTGGGAGGCAGAGGCAGGCAGATTTCTGAGTTCGAGGCCAGCCTGGTCTACAGAGTAAGTTCCAGGACAGCCAGGGCTACACAGAGAAATCCTGTCTTGAAAAAACAAAACAAAACAAAAAACAAACAAACAACCCAAACTTTTAAAGGAATAACCCTGGGATTTCTATTTCTCTTTCATAATTTCTTGTAGGAATTACACTCACGTTCTAAGTCTCTCCCCCATGAAGCAGTCAACACACAGTCAACCTTGTCAACAAAGTTAATAATGTGATAGGCAGTTGATTATTAAGGTTCTTCTTGACGGACTGAAGGTTCAGTTCCCACTTCTGGGCCTCACTGTGTTACTGAGGGGCATAGGGGACAAGGATTCGGGGCACATCAAGCTTTCAGGTGCAATGCTGATTTGTTCTCTCCAAGGCAGGTGCCCCAACTTAGAAGTGGACCTGAGGCTCTCGGACCCTGTGCTCAAGCCAAAGAGCACAGCAAAGAAATAGAAAAAGATGGGCTCATCCCATCTCCCCAGGAGAAATGGCTCTCCAGTCCTGTGTGAAGCTTCCGACCCTCAGCGTGGAAGACCACAGCGCTGCTCATTAGGAGTTAATATATTAATGTTGATTCTTTTGTTATAAACAACTAGTAGCTCTCGAGAATTTACATGTCGGCTGGATGAGGTGGCATGCATATTGGCTTAACTAATCAGAAGGCTGAGGTAGAAGGATATTGAGCACAGGGGCTCAAGGACAGCTTAAACATAGCGGCCAGCCAGGCGGTAGTAGCACATGCCTTTAATCCCAGCACCTCCAGAGGCAGGAGCAGGCTCTGTGAGTTTAAAGCCAGCCTGGTCTACAGAGTGAGTTCCAGGACAGCCAGGGCTACACAGAGAAACCCTGTCTCAAAAAACAAAACAAAACAAAAAATCATAATGATCATTTCTCAAAAAAGTACCACATATATTAAAAACTACAAAATATTTGTATTTGATTTTATCTTTTTAAAAAGAGAGATGGGTCAGTGGGTAAACTGTTAGCCGTAGAAGCTCTGGCCCTGGGTTCTGATCCACCACACCCATGAAAAAGCCAGTGACACAGCACTGGAGCCCCTGGCCTGGGAGTGTGCCTGCATGGGCACTCACACAGGCACTGGGAGTGTACCTGCACTCATGGGCACACACACACACACACACACACACACACACACACACACGAGGAGGAGAAGAGGAGGAAGGAAGGAGTCACTGCACACAAGAAGTAATCCCAGCATTTGGGAGTAAAGGTGACAAGGTCAGGAGGTCAAAGTCAACTTCAGCTACAGAGCAAGTTCAAGGACATCTCGTGCACCTTGTGACCTGTCTCAAAAACAAAACAAAACCAAACCAAACCAAAAAAATGTAAGCCAGGAACATACCTGTAATCCCTGCACTCAAAAGGCAGAAGGATGATGAGGGTGGGACCAACCTGGACCTGTATGTGAAGGACAACCTTCGGTCTGATGCCCCTGCCCTTCCACCTCCCAAGTGCTCCATCACAGCTGACCACTCTAAGCCCCACTCCACTGCTACAAAACTGGACACACACACACACTTTACTAAATTTCAACTCTCCAATAAGTCTTTTCAGTTGGTAGCCGCAGTTTGAGAAGCCCAGTTCACTTTGGTGATTTAAGTAGAGAACATAACACTGTAGCCTTTGTTTATTGTAAAGCAGGATAACAAATGACTAAAGATTCTTCAGTTTTGTTTTGGGGTTTTTTTGTTTTGTTTGTTTTTTGAGACAGGGTTTCTCTGTCCTGGAACTCACTCTGTAGACCAAGCTGGCCTCAAACTCAAAGATCTGACTGCCTCTGCCTCCGGAGTGCTGAGATTAAAGGTGTATGCTACACCCCCCCTTTTTTTTTATGGTGGTGGTGGGTTTTTGTTGTTGTTGTTGTTTTTAATGAGCTACTACTAGGAAAGTAATATAAATTTTGACAAAGTCAAGCCAATTACACTTGTGTCCAGATTTCAAGTGACCACAAGTTAATGTGTAATTAGCTTATTCAACAAGCTTCTAGAAACTATGAAGGGCTGGTGAGATGGCTCAGTGGGTAAGAGCACCCGACTGCTCTTCCGAAGGTCCAGAGTTCAAATCCCAGCAACCACATGGTGGCTTACAACCATCCTTAATGAGATCTGACTCCCTCTTCTGGAGTGGCTGAAGACAGCTACAATACAATGTACTTACATATAATAAATAAATAAATCTTTAAAAAAAAAAAAAAAAAAGAAACTATGAAACTGAAGAACTGGCAAAATGACTCAGTGGGTAAGGGTGTCTGACAGCAAGGCTTAAGACCTGAGTTCAATCCCCAAAGCACACATGGTGGAAGGAGAGAATCAACTCCTGCAAGTTACCCTCAGCCTCTGTTGCCTTCCACACACTTAATTAATTAATTAATTAATTAACAATTAATTATGGTGGAAGGAGAGAACGCCATCAAATTACCCTCTGACCTTAAGTTTGTTGTACTCCACATGCTTAATTAATTAAATGTAAACAACAAAAAATTAACAAAGAACTATAGTACTTATTCATTACCACCTCTCTCTCTGGGGGGGGGGGAGGGAGAAGGGCAGGGGTAGAGGGGGAGGGGGATGGAGAGGGAGGGTTTTACACGGAACTCACTGTGCAGTCCACGGCCCTGGCCTTGCAGGCATGAACACCAAGACAGGCTCTTCACTGCAGTTTCTACACAAACAGGTCTCTTGACCGTCAACTTGAAGTAGGTGATACTCCAGACCCTGCCTCTCTTCAGAATTAATGTATTCTGAAAACTACATGTAGATAAGGAAGTCTAGGGAATGGTACTTGGAAGGAAAGACACTGCTCTGAAATAAGAAAGCTTTTTCACAGCTGGGCATGGTGGTACAGCTGGGCATGGTGGCCTTCAATCCTAGCACTGGAGAGGCAGGGCGATCTCTGAGGCTGGGTCTACACAGAGTTCCAGGACAGCCAGGGCAACAAAGAGAAACCCTGAGTCACAAGCTCTAGAACAAATTCTGTTCTATAACACAGTGGCAGAGCACACGCAGGAGGCACTAGGCCCAATCCCCAGACAGACAGACAGACAGACACACACACACACACACACACACACACACAGTTCCAGGCTAACCTAACACACACACAGAGCTCCCCTTGCCT